>NC_138160.1:23633147-24233147 GCF_964165515.1 Mesoplodon bidens
ACCCTGCTGACACCTTGATCTCTGACTCTAAGTTGTTTAAGCCACTCAGGGTGTGGTTTTTGTTACAGCAGCCCTAGTAGACTAATACATTTAACATAGTATTCAATAAATTGATTTAAATCTATAGATTTATACAATATTAGTTTACAAACACAAAGTGGACTCTATGTGCTTCAAATTGTATAGAGGGGAAGTCAAACTAAAAACATTCTCATGAGTGTTTATGACAATTTAGATATGGCTAAAATGTAATAATATATACCCTTGATAGTGCTTATTTATCTGCTAATTGCATGCTACATTGAACCATGAGATAGTTTATAAAATTGAAGTTCAACTCTTCCCATCTTTGGGTTTTTGAAAAACAAAAACAGAATAAAACACAGAGTTTAACTTAAAATTTAAGTGAATAATATTAAACAGAGTAGTTATCGACCTAGATAACTAATTGTCTGTATTATGTGTCATTAACCCTGGATAAAAGCAAAAAGGTTAATAATAAGGACAAAGGACACAATAGAGTAGTTTGTTTGTTGTCCTTAATCCACTTTTATTGCACTGAATAACTCATTTTTGACCTGGTGATCTTCCAGGTAAGATAAATATTACTCTGAAACTGCCCTGACTGTGCTTTGTTACATGTGTTTCCCTGCTTTTGCTGTATGCTGGCTTTTCTTCAGTGCTAGAAACTTCAGAGCATTTTATGCATCTAAGCATAATAGGTAGAAAAGCTTTTAATCACACTAATTCCTCTCACTGTTCTGAATCTATATCTATGACTCTCATCTCTTCCTATTCTGACACAGCTGCTGCTGGACAAAAAAACAAAAAACAAAAAAAAGTTTATTGCATTCTACTTTAACTGAACTAAACTTAGAATTTAACTAGAAGGATCATTGTATTTTCCTTTCCATGGCAATGCTCCTCTGACCACAGTGGGTACTCACATGTCTGTGTTGAGGGCGTGACTCTTAGATTCTCCCTACACAGTAGCTGTCTTTGTACTACTTTAAGAGTAGGTTGGCAAACAAGAGGGAAAATTGACAAAATATGTGTATTTAGTTCTGCTGAACTTCAAAAGCTTGGATTTCTGTCAGAAGCAAACTGCCTCCTAATAGATACTTGTCCATTTTTCGTCCATTTAAAATCTCTCCCTTCATTGTGAAGATTTAAAATAATTTGGGGTCAACTATACTCTATAAAAATTTAAAAAATAAAAAATAATAAAAGAAAGATGATAAGGAAACCCAGAAAAAAAAGAAATAAAATAAATAAAATATTTGGGGGACTACAGAAATCTTCCAAAACGACATTTTTTGTCTTAAGTTACCTCACTACCTAAAATTACTCTCAAATTCCACTCCTATCTACCCTCAATATCTTTCCCTTCCTTTCTTCATAATTTGTGGTACTCACTCTTCCCTCTAACTTCTATCTATCTACTTTTAAAAAAGTATCTTGCTATTTATACTTTGGAGACTAGCTATTTACCAATTTTAAATGTCTATATTAAGAAATGATTTATGTTTGATAAAAGTAGTTTTCCTGTATGTTTTAAGAATATTTGTGAATTTCAGTGAAATTACATTACATGAAAAACAAAACAGAATTCACATTTTGCATAAGTGAAATGCCTCAAAGGGAAAAGTAGTTGGTAGTGAAGAGTGAAGTGTTGATGTTTGGGGACATTAGATATATGGGGCAAGGTAAAGTAAATAAATTATTCATAGAGAGCATAATCGTCTTCTTGGAGGATAAAGGAGACATTTCTTTCTCTGAGACATGATAAAAAAACATGCCAGGCACACCTGATATAATGCAGAAAAACAATTTTTAAATTTTCTCCAGTGACTTAAACCTCTGTATATTCATTAATTGATTCAGAATATTAACATCATCGTGTGTTTGGAGTATAGTCATAATAAATAACTGTACTCTACAGGCAAAAAAAAATGTTTTCTATCACTAAAGATTTTAAGCAAAGTAAACTATATAAATATTCTAAAATGTTTTGATCAAGATATTGTAGCACTGTGGTAATTTTTAAAAGAGACAGTAGGTGGTGATAATCTAACACATAATTTGTATATTATATTTGTTTAAAAGTTGTTTTTCCACCACAGATTACTTTAAATATAAGTCTCCAGATTAACAACACTTGGTAAAATTTTAAGAGCCTGTTTGAGATTATGAAAAAAGTATGTAATTGTACTCCAGAAAAATGCACAATTTTGATGGTTATAGTGATGACAATATTGATAACATTAATAAAAGAGGTATTATTTATTAAATACCTAATTAGAACTGTGCTATATTTGATATATGACATTGTATAAAATCTTCATAGCAGATTTATAAGAAAAAGTTTATTAAATTAAATTTTTAAAAGAAGAAAAGGGGTTAATGGAAATCAAGAGTCAAGTAACCTATGGTAACCCAGTAAACTCTGTGTAGTGAAGTCTATGCTTTGGAGACAAGCTTTATCTGCCTTTAAAGCCTAGACTATATTCTCATTCCAAACTCCTTCCTTTTTCTTTTTACTCATTTCGCTTTACCTTATAACAGCTATTTTTAACAGGAGTTTTGTTTATTTTGGATCAGGGGCATAATAGTATTAATTTGGAATGAAGATTATTTGAAGAGAGGAGACAACAGAAAATAATAGTTCACAGTAACCTGTGGAGTGTGACTAATTTTGCTGCATCCTCCATGCTTTAGTCCTTGCAACAACCTAGAGGAGTCATAGGAGAGCCTTCTTAGAAATGAATAAGTAGGTTTAAATACGTAATTAGACTGAGATCACACAACTCGTAAATGAGAAGCTAGAAATTCAGATAAGTGGTACTTTCACTTGAAAGACTATATTATAAAACTATGATCTGATCTTTTTTAAAAGAATCTCTATTTTAAAGAAACACTTGAATCATCAGAACAGAAATAATCAAAAACCGACATTAAACTAAATTTGCTTTAAGCGTGCAATAGACCCAGGAGGAAATGACTATAAAGGGGTCGAGTTAAGAAATGTGTATAATAAACACCCCGTTGTCTCTGGAGTAATACAATTTTATTCCTCATATACCTCTTATGTCTCTGAACTAGAGCTATGGCAACCATGAATTAACGTAGCACTTTTGAATTTATAAAGCACATTGATTCATTTATATTTAGTTGCCTTAGAAAATAACATATTTTACAATTAATTTAAAAAATAGGTCTAAGAACTATAAGATAATTAATGAGGTAAATCAATAAATTATTATTAAAAACCTAGTAACTTTATAACTACAGGTTAGGAAATTTTAGGATTAAGGAACTGTTGCATTTCTAAATTTCGAATAAGATGTAAGAATAAGGGAGAATTCAGAAGAGAAATACATTATTTAGGAAAAAAGAAGGACAAAGAATAGGTTATAGAGAAATAAGTCAACCAGACCTTCATGAGAAGAAGAGAAAGATTGAGAGAGAAAGAGAATGTTACAGAGAATGAGAGAGACTATAGAAAATGAGACAAATTTAAGTGAGTGCAGATAGAAATGTGCAATATAGAATTTTTATATATCTCATTTTAAAAAACAATAGCACATTTTCTTAAGCTAATTTCAATGTTTATGATTTACCCCATGGAAATTCAATATTACATATCTTACAGCTCAGTTCAGATATATGTTTAGACTTAATGATGCATCACATTGATAGATGTTTTTCTCTGGAGGAACAAAATAGCTATCATTACATATTTTTAAAATTTTATTGGAAAGAACCAATAGACTTATTCCTTGGGTCTCATAGGACAAAAAAGATTACATGGATAAAATTATTTAAAATATTTTAATTGTATATAATATTTTTTGTAATTATTAAATTTTCATATAATTGCATTAGCTATGTCATCCAGAAAAGAGTCCACAAGGCCCTGGAGCAAACAGTAAGCAACAGCTGATCAGTCACATGTCAATGGTCATTAAAGAAATTCACATATTGGCTAGTTAGTTGTAGTATGTGATCACCAAACCAATATTAATTTTATATCTTTTGATTTCAGGTTGAAATCTAGATGGGCTTTCAAACAGTACAACACCATACATAGTAATAGATACACATACATAATCTAATTATGAACTTTTTTTTTTTGCTGTAACTGGTTTAATATATTTTTATTACAAATTCCTAAAATTAGAGTGTAAGATAAAAATTTAAATCTATGATCTTATTATTAAATATTTACTGTTATCAAATTTAGAGAGCTACTTTTTCAATAGAAAATAGAGTCTGGAATTGTATGGTGGACCTTCCCTAGAGAATGGCATAATGGTTCCCTCCATCCTTCCATCATTAGACATGATTGAAGAAAAGAAAATATAGCTGTATATAATTGAGAAAAAATAATAGGGGTTGCAAACACTTGATTAAAAACAGGCTTGAATTATAGGCCCTTACTTTATATTCTTTAACATATTTGCCTGTTATTTTAATCCCTTTAATAAATACAGATGACACTAAAGATCAGTATTAATAGGGGGATTACAAGTTTTAATGGATTTAAAATTCAAAACAAATTAGTTAGGAGTTAACCTTTTAAAAGTTAATTAAAACGTACTTAGCAAGTGATTAATATATTGAGCTTCCTTTTCATGAAATTAATTTTACTATCAAAATATAGGGGTAATGACAAACATATTTTTCTTGGAGAACAGCAAGTACAACTGTGGAGTTCCTGTGACTGTGAACACACAGTAGTATCTTATTCCACATCAGAATAAATTATTTTGGGTACAGTGGAATTTTTTCACTTGGAGACTATCTTTAAGTTATTAAACAAAGTATTTTCTGTATAAGAGAAGTCTGACCTACAATGATAGACATTTGAAATTGATGGTTTTACAGATTTATGTTCAAAGTGAAAAGGAAAAAAGGTTATTTTAAGCATAGGGAACAGAGATACATTCCAGACCCCATCATGAGGTGGTGAGATAACCATTACTGAAAGCATTTTGCCTGAAACGAGGGGATTAATTCTTGCATATGTTGTAGTTGAAAGTTAGTCATCTTATACAACTTTAACTTGAGGGATTGTTCTTCTAAGACCTGCTGAATAGTAAATTGAATGTGACATAAGTTTTGTGTATATGCATGACGACTTCAACATATGAATGACAGATGATAAATGCATTGAAATAGGAAAATGTCAAAGAATATAGCTGATTATTTAGAGAGTCTAGAAAAATCAAGTACAACATAGCCTTAAAAGCCTAGGTAAATTATTACCCAGTAATGTCTCACAAATGATTTACTCATAAAAAAAACAATTTACTCTTCAGATAATTGGCCAAAACAGATAGGAAGCTCCTAATTGGTCAGTACATTTCATTCTCAAAGATGACCTCATGTGGGCTAGTTCTGTTTCTGAGTTGATCTGCCTTGCTTATAAAGTGAACTTTGAAAGTTATGCTTTAAGTAGAATAGTGAGAGTAAAAAATAGCACTCAAATGCACATATATTTGTTGTGGACTTTAGAAAGTCCAAAAAAATGGTGACCTAGTAAAGGCTTTATCTTTTTGAGTATATGGTACTAGGCTGGGGAGTGTGAGGGCAACAACATGTGGAGAGAAGATTCCAATTCCCTTTTACCTTAATAGGTTATGATTTCCATAGATATGATTGCTGCAATTACTGGAAACATGATCTTATTTATGAATGTGTTCTCATATTGTTTATTACCCCTTTTAAATTTAGAAGAGAGTAATATAAAATTATCCCTGGCAAATGTTTAGTGCTGAGAAGGAAAGCATATCATTTTTATTTCTGGCTTTCACACTAAATAAAAAACAAAACTCAAATGTAGAGAGAATTATTGTTTAATTTAATCATTTCATTTTCCCTGGTATGTTTCCACTCACCTTGTAAAGGTTATGTGTATTATTTCCAGTTTCACAAGTTTTAACATTACACTCATTTTATTTATATTTTAATTTCATGCTAAGTTTTCTTTTTCTTTTTCTTTTTTTTTTTTTTTTTTGGTCTCCTGAGCCCTTTTTCAATTTTGCATAATCAGAGTGAAGAGAATTACCAGCTATAACAGAATCTTTGGGAGGCTTAATTTAATTTTCTAAAGTCAACCCCTTTAAAATGAGTTTTTTGTTAACTTGGAGAAATAGGGACTTTTTTATCAATTATAAAAATAGCAAAAAAAAAAATTAAAAAAACAAAAACCTCTCTAAGAGTGTTTACTTATCTAAACAGGATGACAGTAGAGACGGAAAGTAAACTTGAATGTAGGTAAATATAGCTTATCAATGGACATTTATTGATGCTGTTTACTATAAAATCAGTCATTAGTTCAATAAGAACGTCCAGGAAGTTAATGATGAAAACTTCAAATTTATTTGAACCTCCATATTCGGGATGCAGTTTAAGCCAAATGAACACTGACCTCATCCCGTTTAGTTTACCATTATTTGAAGACTATCATTTGCAAATGTTTAGAATACCTTGTAATGCTATTTTCTGATAAATCATGTATTTGTTTATCTAAAATCGTATCAGATACTCTCTTGCTATTCTGTGTCACTAAGACAGGTCCTCATTCAAAGTTTGAAAATCTTCACCATTTTCTCTCTTCAAAGCTGTGGCAGAGGAAGGATGCCACATTGAATGCAATCTTTATTATATTTTTATTGCTGTCACTTCTTATTCCCGTGAACTGAAAAGCCACCAGTTCAACTTTGACTACCTTGTTCACAGTTTTTTCACACCAGGAATTTACTGAGATGTAATCTGCAGTTGCGGGATGGCCCCAATGCCACAAAGTACTGTCAAACATAGCTCATTCACCTCGTTAAAATATTAGAAAATTGCTAGACTGGGGTTACCATATTATGCAACATTAAATTGAGTTAATATAGTTTATTGTGCACATTTTTCTCATCTGAAATAATCATATTAAGGCAACTTTATGTATAAATTCTAAAATTCATTATCACTTAAATTAAATTGGCACTTCAGCTGACTGAACTTTTTGAAGCCCCCCAGAGCATGTTACCAGGACTTATTCACAATTTACAATCATCCCTTGGTTTTTACCATTGTGGTACTACCTATGGCATAGATTCCATATTCCATAAATCATATCAAAATCACCATTTTCACCTATTCAGACAAAAATCTTCATAAGCCCAAACTTGTGTATTACATTGACTATTATTCCCTATTTGATAACTCCTAATTACATAAACATAATGCACTAAATAATAATGCTTTTAAAGCTTGCCTTTTTTATACCTCCTCTACCTGTTATGTTTCTACTCTCTTCAATACACATTTATCAAAATGAGAAATCTGGGAGGATTCTTTTATTTATTTGTTTGTTCATTTATTACCATTTAATCTATTTGATCAAAAAGTTCTATTGGACCTCCCTTCAAATATGTATTTATATTCTTCTCATTCTCTTCCACCTCTGAAACTATTCTCAAACTTTCCACTATGACATACAAGTCTATGATATATTTACATCTTGGACAGCATCTTGCCCTTGTGAAGGTCACTCTAGATATACAGGTCTTTTGAATAACCCTAGAAAATTGCATGATGTTTATATTAGGCCTTTCCACCTTGTGAAACTATTTTAGGAGAATAAATTATCACTATCCTTTTTAATACATATATATTTGTTGAATTCTGTTCTTTTGAAACAAAAGTTACAATCAAGAATCTCTTTTTGTTAGGAATTATGTTTTTTAGTAAGAAATAAAAATACTCTATGGCAATAAGGACAATAAAGGAGCAGCATAGATTGGAAAATGGACATAATTCTGACTCATGTGAAGGCATCCTGCAAAATTATACACAATGCATGTCTGCAAAATGTACAGAGAAACACAAGGGAAATATTATTGTACTTATATTCTGAATTGCTACATGCAGTCTTTCCCCTAATGCACTGGCTTTATCTAGAGTTCTAAAAAAAGATTAGAGGTTCCATCATGCTTCCCATAATTTAGCTCAGACATGTTACCTTTACTTTGTGCAAAAGGGCTCTCATACTGAGTACCTATACCTCATGTTACCAAAATCATGTTCAGATAATAGAGAATATCTTTTCTCATTGTAAAGGTGTGGAGTAGTTCTACAAGTTCAAAGGTAAACATATAGATCTTGCTCTCTGAAACTGGAAGTTTGTATAAGGAACAAAACAGATTCTTAACTGTAATTCATTTGGTAAATAAGGCTAATGTCTTCAGCATCTCCAAGGGGCATAATTCTGAAAAATCAATTTGATGAAGGAAAAATCATTAATCTCTGAGTAGAATTTTACACATACCAAGAAAGTCACATGACGAGTAGCCCTGAGTGGTAAAGGCACTGTAAAGTGACAACTGTAAAGTTGTCAAGGCAACTGTAGTTTTAGTTTCTCTACTAAGCAAGCCTTTCTTATCCTCAGTTGCACCATGGATGTTAATTAGAGTGCCATGTCCTCCTGCAAAAAGTTTTAGGATGCTGTTCTCAGAAGGACTAATCAATATATGAGATTCCCCATTAATGTAACCCAGACAAATACATCATGACCTAATTTTCTTTTCAACCACCCAGTAAATCAACTGTGAGAATAAGAACTGACCCATGTGTTTTGGGGCTAGGAGGAATTACAGACAACCTAATCAAGATTAAAATGTCATTTATATAATTTTTATAAAAGATACCAAACCAGGAAGAAATTAATAATGCTTTATTGAACTATGTTTGAATTTTGCATCCCTTTGTTTTAGGTGGATATAGATTGTGGAGGTGAGAGGGGCACTTGCTATATGCTGATTATTTGCAGAGATCTGAAATAAGAGTTATATTAGGACATAGGTGATGGTAATATAAATCTAACAGAATTTATCAATGTTTACAAGTCTAATAATTTTCTAACATTTTCATTTATGCTGGGGACAATCTCTAACACCCTTTCTCTCTCTTGTGATATCCTTAAGTCATAACTCAAGTTATTTAGAGTTTTCATTATATTCTAAACACTCTATTTGTATTTTATATAAATCTTTAGCAGAGAAGTTTAAAGTAAAGAAGGTTATATAACCTGCAAAATATTACTAATAAAAAAAGAGTATGGAATAAAGCATTATACTAGAGTGCTCAGTATTTGAAGTTTCCCTTCAAAGGGAGATTAATAATACCCTTATCACAGAGTAAATATGAAAATTAAGATAGTAAAAACAGTTCAACACCTTACAACGTGTAAATAATCCCTATTTTCCCCTTATTTTTTCTTATATTTATTTTAGTAATTCAAATGAAGTAAGTTCAATGGAAGCCGTGATCTTCAAGGAAAATTGTTTATGGGAAGTGAATCTGGATTGATACTTTTCAAATGCTATAGACTTTGGATAATTTGGGACCTTGTTGTTTATGGTGATCAACATGAGAAAAAGTAGGAATAAGAATAAATTATCAATAATTAAATGACAAAAGAGCATAGTGAATATTAAAAGAGAATGGATTAACTCAGCATGATTTTGTGGTGTAAAAAAGAGGAAAAGGGAGATGTAAAACGTTCATAGTCTTTCCAAAGCAGGTTTAAACTTCCAGGTAAAAATGAAGCTGTTTTTCTGGCTTGTAGTGATTTGGATTTTCTACATCTATGAATTCAAAATCTAAATTTTGAATTAATACATTTGTACTGCCATACATAAGGTATAAGAAAAATGCAAGACCATTGTCTAGAAGATAGTGTTGCTCAAAAAAGTAGAAAGGACTTTCAAGGGCACTTAAGTATGTAGAGGAAATCTTCCTCCTGAAGATCACAAGAGTGTGGAACATAACTTTATGCCAAGTCTTAAGATTATTTGAAGGAATTAAAAATAACATAGGTGTTGAAATACAAATTGATACACAAGCCATTTATTGTGAAAAAGGGAAAGCAGTATCACTGAAGCACAGTCTCATGTGGGAGGATATCTTCCCAGAGGCAGTCTAAGGGCAGAAATAAACATTGTCCCTATTAATAGAAATAGGAAGTTGTCATCACTTAAGGAGCAATTTTATGTGTATGAGACTATTCTTCTAGGTGAGAGAACAGTGCTGTCAGGAACAATTTTTCTATGATGGTGCAATATATTAGCATTATTGACTCATCCATGTTTAAATTCAAAGGCTTGCATTAAAGGATGTAAATAGATGAATGTGTTTCTTAAGTGTAAATATTTCAAAAAGTGTATTTTACTTATATGTGCACATTTGAGGGTTGTATTTCCTGCAGATATCACAAAATAATTAATATCTAAGTAGAGATATAGTAAAAACAAGGGTCAGATAGGATAGCATTTTGAGGGAGAATTGTTGAAGCTGGAAATATAACAGATATTTATCTCAAGATTTTTGAAAACTTTTAAAATTTAGAAATAATGTATTTCAGAAGAGCAAAGATAGTACAGAGAATTTCCTTATATTCGGCACTCACCTTCCATTAATGTTAAAATTTAATAATGTGTCTTGGCATGTTCTTTTTTGGATTCATCTTGCTTGGATTTCCTTCAACTTTTTGATTTTATAGATTTATATATGTTGTCTATTATCAAAACTTATTAAGTTTGGTACCATAATAATAGCTAAATTACAGACTATATCAGATTCCTCTGTTTTTTTCACTATTGCCTTTTCTTCACTCCAGTTTACAATACAGAAAATTACATTGCATTTAGATATCATGTCACCTTAGCCTACTTTAATCTGTAACATTTTTCTCTCATTTTTTAAAATTTAGACACTTTTGAATGGTACTAGTCAAATAACTTATAGACCACCATCCTTCTACTTGAATATGTGTAAATACCACAGAGGTGGTGTTCTTTTCATCCCATTGTATCAGGAGATACATGATATCATCATGACTCATTCTCAGTGATAACCTGATCACTTAATGTGGTATTTGTCATGTTTCTCTATTATAAAGTTACTGCTTTTTCTTTTCTAAACTCTATTGTATAGAAGCAAGTCACTAAGTTCAAGAGGAAGGGAAGCAAACTCCATTTCTGGACATATGTAAAAATCACCATAGTAATTACATATTTTGAGGGAGATATTTTGAAGCTATGCAACTATTCTGCTTCTCCTTAAAGTTTTGATCAGAAATTTGAAGATGAATTAGCCCATAACAACCATTACTGTGGTGCTCTAATGTTGATTCTCTATTAACTATTAAAAAGTTATTCATGATACTTGTTAAAGATGATAATGAAGACTTTATTCTAGAGGGACTACAGCTGCAGGAGAGAGAGAAATCAGGCTCAATTGATAATACAACAAGGAAAAGTGGGGATTTATAACCAAGGAATAGGGCAGGGGTCAGCAGATGGAAATTACTAAGAAGGAATATCTGGTGAAAGGGAAGAAGGACTCTGGCTAAACCAACATGTCAGGATTCTTATAGCTAGGCCAGGGTGGTTAGGTAGCATCTGGGGGATGGTAAGCAATGAGGAATTTGATCAAATATCAAAGATGATCAGATATTGAGGGTGAGGTTTTTTATTAAACTGACTTAGCAGGATTCTTGCTCTTGAAGACATGGCCCAAAGATGGAGCCTCATTGAAAAAGAGCTTAGAGGGGTCTAATATTTGATTAAGGAGAGTCTTTGTCATTACTTCATTCCTTTTGCATTTATAATCAGAATTCTTCAGTAAGGAAGATTTGTACCTTCTCTTCAATTTACTTATTTATTCAATTCTTTGTAGCAGTTTGATATGATATTTATTTTAGGGTAGGTCACATGGACAAAAAAATTATCTTAGTTTACCTTCTTTTGAGATTTTCTTGAATTATCGTGATGGATTTTTTTTGTGGTGGGGTGGGGGTGGCGGGGTGGCAGCTGGATTTAGGATTATGGATTAAGAGTTTTATTCCTCAGCATTTGAAAAATATTTTGGCACTTACTTCTTGTGTCCATGGTTTCTGATGCGAAATCTGCTCTCATTTCAAAAGTTTTTTTTTTCCCCTGTAGGTAAGGTGTCTTTTGTCTCTGGTTTATAAATTTTTGACAAATTTCTGAAAAGTTTACCCCCTATTTCTTCACTTACTTTTTAGTATTTTCAGCCCCACTCACTTTCTTCTCTTCTTCTAGGACTCCAATGATAGAAATGTTAGATTCTTCGTTGTACTCCTACAGTTCCCTGAGGCTTTGTTCATTGTTTTTAGCCTATTTTCTCTCTTTTGTTTAGATTGGGCAATGTCTAAAATTCCACATCATATTCAGTGATTCTTTCTTCTGTCTTATTTATTCTGCTCTTAACCCATCCAGTGATTATTCTCTCCTACCCCTCAGCCAAGGCTAGAATTTTTAATTTTTCCCTGTATTTCTCTCCTCCTCTTCCTGTTGCAGTGGATTTCCTCTAATGAAGACTACATTTTTTTAAAATCCATGTATATTAAGGGATATATATGTACATTTTTATATTATATTATAAACATATCTTTATATTTTTATGTAATGCTCTGGATGGATTTTGGAAGTGCTTTCTGTGCCTACCAACTCAATCCCAAATGGGATAACTTTATAAGTATTCTCCCTGATCTTTCATGTAAGCAACCAGTGGAGTTCCAAGAGAAATAGCCTGCAAGTACCTGCAAATCTCCCTTTGTTTTAGGTCTGCTAGAGTTTCACACTGTCATGCTAACCCATAATCAGTCTTTAGCAACTCATTTAAATATTCTAGTTGAATCTACTGGCCAGATTATATGACCAACTATTTGTCCCAGGTAAGCTAATACTCAAATTCAATTTTCCTCCTCAGTGACCTATCTTTCTTTAGATTTCAAGTAAGTAGTTTGACCTTCAGTTCTCCAATGTTTTTGAGAAAAGTCATTAATTTGTAGTTAGTGTAGCTTTTTATTTTGTTCTAAGGATAGGGTAACATTCTTTCCAGCTCTTTCAAACTCTGACTTGAAAGCTGAAAAGTGGTTCTGCTTTCAGGTCAAAGTTTGAAAAGCTGAAAACGTAAGAACAAGATAAAAAGCTACACCAACTACAGCAGAGGGATTATCAAGTAGAGATATGAAAGCATGAAATCTATCTGCCATCTCTTCCCAAAAGTATCTTAGTTATGGCTGTATCAGTTAAATATGTTAATCAAAAGAGTCGATCTTTTTGTTTTCCATAAAATCCTGAGATTTGAATTATCAACTTGAAGAGAATCTGTGAGGAAAGTATATCTAATTCGTTTAAGAAAAATAATACCATACTGAATCCATTTTTTTCCAGCTACAGCAAAACATTTTGAATAGATTGATTAAAAATAATAAGATTGGAATTGATATTACATTTTTCCACAAATGGCAAAAATAGTAAAATGCATGACAAGGTAATTGAGTAACTGCTATACTATAAATAACACTATTATACAAAATTTAGCAGTACTCTTTTACACTTAACTGGATGAATCAGAATTAATTTTATCACCTTATTTAATTATAATTTTGCATTTCTGCATGCTTTATAGTATAATGTTCCAGAAATCTGATGAAACAGAAACCAGTAGATGAAACATTGATTTGGTTAACTTAACAAATGTTATCTTCCTGAGCAACTGTTGAGTTGTTTTCACTCTTTATCAAACACATTTTCCCTCAAATACAATATTGCAATTACAGGCCATGCATGAAAATGTCTGTGCATTGTACTAGTGCCAATGAGTAATCTCCTGTTTGGGGCTATAAACATTTCAGTTCAGCTGTTCAATGCGTGTTTACATAAGCTCACATCTTCCCACTCAACGAAATTTCTAAAAGAGCACAGCTCAGTGAAAAATTGAAGAGAGAATGATGAGTAGAAAACAAGTCTATTCTTAACAAACTATAATCAAATCATTACATGGAGCTCTATTCTTTATTCTGCATTTGGTATGATCGTCCTTCAAGCAAAAGGAAGAGAATAGGGGAAAAAAAGTTGACAAATAATGTTACAATTCAAAATAAAATTCTATGTATCTTAAAAAATAGATGCTGAGTCATACGCACATAAAAAAGATCACTAACGGTATTTTTCAATGAAACTCTGTAAAAGTTTCATTTCAAGATACAGCTTACATATGGAATATTGGCATCCAGTTTAAAGTTAGGTTCCATAACTGAAAATCACAGGAGGTAAAACATTCTCCAGATTTCTAAGACCCAGTATTCAAGAACCAAAAAAGTTGAGTTACTAAGAGCAAACACAGAAAGATAAATGTAGATAACTTCTCCTAAATTACTTATTTTGATGAACATTTTCACTCTTTTTAACACTAAATCATGTTTTTGTCCATTTACAAAAAAGGTGATCAGAGGTAAAATGTCTGCTTTACTCTTAGTACGATAGTATATTACAGTGCAAAGCAGAAACATTTCATTAATCGTACTCCACAGGTGCTACAAGTGTGAAATGATCCCAAATCTGCACCCAACCCACAGATGGACAGATGTATGGTAGGCAAAAAGCAGGTGTTTAATTTCATTTGAAAGCTTCTGCACTCAGCTTAGTGTAAATGAAATCAACCTAATCAAATGAAATCAAGTCTAACCCTGCTTCCTAGAGACTTTTTTAAAATAGTGGCTTTTAAATACTTTTATTTCAAATCCTATCATTTAAAAACATGTGAGCATTCAACCCAAATATATGTATTACTATTAATTTATAAACAGGATAGATAAGACTATTGTAATATGTTATCTATGTTATGAAATATGCAAATAAAGTTAACATTTTAAAATATAAGATAAAAATAAACTTTACTGAGTTTATATTTGATACAGATAAACACATTAAAATTATTACTTCTACCATTTTGATGAGGGTAATGTGATTGTACATTTTTCAGTTTCTTTTGTTGTTTTTATTTAATTGAATGGAAGATCTGGTTATAACTTCACATTAATTGAACACTTGGTTTTAATGTGGCAGCTGAAAAATATGTTTCCCAAAGATCCACAGATATATATTCAACTCTACTTACTAAATTATGATATTTTTTCAAATACATCCAGTATTTAAACAACATATTTATATAATATATACATATGTGTATACAGAGTTAGTTATATATGCACACATATTAATATGTACATGAACACACACACACAAACACACGTATCCTGTTATGTGTATCAAGTTTTATATTTTTATAAAGATTTTTTTGATGTGGACCATTTTTTAAGTCTTTATTGAATGTGTTATAGTATTACTTCTGTTTTATGTTTTGGTTTTTTGACCACGAGGCATGTGGGATCTTAGCTCCATGACCAGAGATTAAACCCACACCTGCTGCATTGGAAGGTGAAGTCTTAACCACTAGACTGCCAAGAAAGTCCCCATGTATCGTGGTTTTAAACGATAGCTGCAAGTTCTTTGACACTTCTCCCATTGAGAGGTGATAGTTTATGTTCCTTCTCCCTTGTCTTATCAAGCTTTTGACTGCTTCATCTAAAGGAGAATGGCAGAAATGGTGTTATATGATTTCTAAGGCTAAATTATAAAAGGCAATGCATCTTTCTTCCTTCTTAATCACTGGAGCTCTCAGGGTTAGAACCATGGGCTGACAAGTACCAGTTACCCCAAGGCCACTATGCTGAAGAAGGAAAGAAACATAGTTGTACAAATCATACACACAGTTCCTGGTTGGAACTTAAATGAAGATATATCAAATTCATATCCAATAATCTTAATGTTGGGAAAAGATATTAATTATAGAACTGAAGAAAACTTCATCTACAGTTTGCTTTACATATCCTGCTCTGTACACTGTGAATTGCTAAATCCACTTCTGAAGCTTGTGTTAGGAGGGTTAACTTTTCTCCATGTTATAAAGAGATGTGCAGAGGACATTACTGTGTAGCAAGAGTATATGATGTCACCTACAACACTAACTGCTTTTAATTGTAGTCTTGATTCATACAGAAATATAGTGAAACTATTGGGGACACCTTTCTGCGGAGTAAAGACAATGTATTTCAAAATAACACTACTCTGTGTCAAGCAGGTAAATATATCATTTACCTAAAAAGTAAAATACTTTATAATGTATTATTATACTTTGGAAGATATTATCTAAATATCTTAAAATTTTGATATGGGGATGTAATAAAATCAAATGTTATGAATAATCTCTGATTTATGTTTCATTTTGTGTTGCTGAAAATTTCTAATGTCCACTTCTGGTTCAGACACTTTTCTTGCTTTTCCCATTTCAGTTCACTAACACTATAATACAGACTGAGATGGCCATTATTCCATTGAGATATATATCTACCTACATGTATATCATATATAGTTACACACACACACACACACACACACACACACACATATATATATATATATATATGAGCTGATAATAGATTCTGAAAGAAAATATTTTTTTCTAAAACACTTTTACTTCATGTAAAGATTATTTTTGATTTCCAAGACATATGTGACTTTTACTGAAATTATTTTCTTTCAAGATTGACCTCTTCAGTAGAGTGGTACGAAGCATTCAGTTTGTGTGCACTTCTTACTCTAAAACAAGATACCAGACTAGAAAGACAGATAATAATAATATAATAAAATGATAAATTCTACATTTTATTCCTTAAAAAATAAATTATTGATATAACTTCTCATTTATTATTTATTTCCTCAGTTTCAATTATTTATTTTTATTCAGTATATCCTATTTGTACAAACAATTATGAACCATTTCAGTAGGAGTAAGGAGTGCATTTCTTCCAAAATATTTGGAATTTGGTTAGGTATGTGTAATTCAATGTGTGACAGAAGGTCACTGTTAATCTAAAGAATACATTTTCCAAAAGGAAAGCTAAACTTTGTAAGTTTCATTGTGTTTTAAAATTAAATTTCTAAATGTTTCAGCAGTAATTGTAAATCCAACATAGTAATTGTAAGTTCTATGTTTTGTTTTCCACAATATATCTAAATTTTTGCGGTATCTTCCAATTCATTCATACTTTAGATTCTTCTTTCCTATTTAATCAGTTAAAATATACTTATTGTATACAGCCTGTATCCAGAAATCAATCAATCATCATAAATTTGTGGAAGTCCTTGGAATTATTTGTTGTAATTTTGCTTTTCTTTGTCCATGGAAGATCCCTCTCTCTCTCTCTCTCTCTGTCTCTCTCTCTCTCTCTGTCTCTCTCTCTCTCCCTCTCTTTGTTTTGAATGTACAAGGCTTTGTTTCTGGCATCTACTGTGGCCTGTGTTGAATGTTTATCTAGCCAATGAAAATTTAACATTACAGTTACGTTTTGTGTTGAGGATTATAAGGCAGAATGTGGGACAAGAAGGAAAGAAAGCATTGATCAATGATTAGGGACTGCCCCATGCAGGGTGGGAGATACTAGGACATGTGTCATATACTTATGTTCTGTTTGCAGCAGCCCTAGTTTATACTCATCTTCACTTCTCCTTCAGTTTAGCATTTTTTTCCAGGTGTTTCCTTTTATAACAAGGTACTCTTTCTTTTCTTCTCTAACCCTTCCCAGATGCAACATAATAGACACTTAGTTTCCAAGGACAAAGTATGCTTTAACGAATACTTAAGCATTGCATTTCAATATCTCAAGAAATTTTATTTTTATTTTAT
Organism: Mesoplodon bidens; assembly: GCF_964165515.1. Lineage (NCBI taxonomy): Eukaryota > Metazoa > Chordata > Mammalia > Artiodactyla > Ziphiidae > Mesoplodon > Mesoplodon bidens. The sequence goes on from NC_138160.1 coordinate 23,650,761, forward strand.
TAAAGTATAGTTGATTTACAATGTCATGTTAGTTTCAGGTATACAAAAAAGTGATTCATTTATACATATATCTATTCTTTTTCAGATTATTTTCCTTTATAGGCTATTACAAAATATTGAGTATAATTCACTGTGCTACTCAGTAGGTCCTTGTTGTTTATCAATTTTATATATAGTGGTGTGTATCTGTTAATTCCAAACTCCTAAATTATCTCTCCACTACTCCCTCTCCCTTTTCGTATATATAGTAGTGTGTATCTGTTAATTCCAAACTCCTAAATTATCCCTCCACCACTCCCTCTCCCCTTTGGTAACCACAAGTTTGTTTTCTATGTCTGTGAGTCTGTTTGTGTTTTGTAAGTAGATTCATTTGTATTATTTTTTAGTTTCCTCATATAAGCCATATCATATGATATTTGTCTTTCTCTGTCTGGCTTACTTCACTTAGTATGATAATTTCTAGGTCCCCCCCACCACGTTGCTGCAAATGACATTATTTCATTCTTTTTTATGGCTGAGTAATATTCCACTGTGTGTGTGTGTGTGTGTGTGTGTGTGTGTGTATTTATACCACAACTTCTTTATCCATTCATATGTTGATGGACCTTTAGGTTGGTTCTGTCTTGGCTATTTTAAATAGTGCTGCAGTGAACACTGGGTGCATGTATCATTTCAAATTATGGTTTTCTCTGGATATATGCCCAGGAGTGGGATTGCAGGATCATGGTAGCTCTATTTTTTAGTTTTTTAAGGGACTTCCATACTGCTCTCCATAGTGGCTGTACCAGTTTACATTCCCACCAACAGTGTAGGAGGGTTCCTTTTTTTCTATATCCTCTCCAGCATTTATTATTCGTAGACTTTTTGATGACGGCCATTCTGAGTGGTATGACGTGATACCTCATTGTAGTTTTGATTTGCGTTTCTCTAATAATTAGTGATGTTGAGCATCTTTTCATGTGCCTTTTGGCCGTCTGTTATGTCTCGTTTGGAGAAATGTCTATTTAAATGTTCTGCATATTTTTTGATTGGTTTTTTTTTTGTTTTGGTTTGGCTTTTGGTTTTGGCTTTTTTTTCAATATTGATACAAAGAGCTGTATGAGTTGTTTGTATATTTTGGAGATTAATCCCATGTTGATCATAGCATTTGCAAATATTTTCTCCCATTCTGTAGGTTGTCTTTTTGTTTTGTTTATGGCTTTCTTTGCTGTGTAAATGTTTTTAAGTTTACTTAGGTCCTATTTTTTTTATTTTTGTTTTTATTTCCATTGCTCTAGGAGGCAGATACAAAAAGATATTACTGTGATTTATGTCAAAGAGTGTTCTTCCTATGTTTTCCTCTAGGAGTTTTATAATATCTGGTTTTATAGTTAAGTCTTTAATCCATTTTGAGTTAATTTTTGTATGTGGTATTAAGGAGTGTTCTAATTTCATTCTTTTACATGTACCTGTCCAGTTTTCCCAACACCACTTATTGAAGAGACTGTCTTTTCTCCATTTTATATTATTGCCTCCTTTATCTCAAGAAATTTGATGATGAATATGTAACTTGAATAAAACGTTGACATTTGCATCCATAATGGAAACTATAGAAGTGTGGTCATGTGGGCCAGAAATGTGTGGAGTGAATGATAACTTACTTATTTTAAGAAGATTATCTCACAGGAAGAGGAATTATCACAGGTGTCTATACAAATGTCAGTGGATATCACTTTTAGGAGCCTGGCTTTCCATTTAGATAAAATAACTTCTGTCTTTGGTGACTTCACTCACTTTCTGTTCCAAACTTTCTTCGTATCCATGCAACATGGATCAATAGATGTCAGTGTGCTGTCTCCTTAAGCAGAAATTTAGATTTATTTTTAAATCTTGTTTCAAATATAATTGTCCTTTCTCTTTTTACTACCTGTCACTCTAATCATATTTTAGAAATGTTTGAACCCTTGAAGAACTTTGTTGTAAATCAATCTACATGCTACAGAGGTAGTAGACATATTTTTGTAAATGAATTCTCTATATTTTGGTTGTAGTTTAATACTAGCTGGAAATATTTAGTAAAATAATCCACAATTAAAACTGTTAGCAAACACAACTTTAAACTCTCAGTGAATTGCAGTTATTAAAAACAAGTACTTCAAAGAGATAAGGGATAAGACATTATACCTATAAAAGTAAGAGAGGACCTGAAAATATAAAATGAAGAGAGCTAAAATATTGAATGTGGTTTAATTTTGAATATCTCAAACTATTGGAAGACTACTATTATAGAATAATCATTTATTAATTGGGTTAATGTATATTCTGTACCAAAATGGAATAAAACTGAGAAGGGCTTTGACTTTTTAGCCTGCAACTCTAGAAAATAATTGTTAATATTCATAAATAAAACTTATTCAGTGAGTTTCATTTTATGAAATATTTGTTAAGGGTAGATACTCTAAATGCAGAAATCTGTGCAGCATCTGTGAAAATGTTAGAGCTTCAATATTTACATATTCAAATACAGAAAAAAGGCTTTAAGAAATACTCCATTAGTAGAATTTGTTTTCAGCTCAGCACTTTTAGAGAGATTACTTTTTCAATAAAAAAATATTATGGTTTAAAGAAAGGAGTGTCTCAATTTCAAATTTTGGCACAATTAAATACAAATTTGAAGATGATTGCTGTTGCTTTATAAAAAATAAACTAATATGATCATATTGGAAAATGGATTTATGAAGAAAAAAATGCAATAAAATATTAGGGCCAATTAAGGCAAAGAAACTGATTCACATAAATTAAAATGCAAAGTACTTCCTCTGACATTTTACTCTTAATTTGTTTTTCATATAATAAGAATAAAGAATTAAATAAAAATTTTACTTCACTGACAAGGTTGTGTTTCTGTTTTAGAAACAATTTTATTTTTGAATATGTTGTAATATAAATATTTACTATACCCTCCAATATAATAAATTGATATTTTGGTAAAAAAAATAGCTTCAAAATTAAATTATTTTATTTAATTTTATTCTCCCTTATGACTCTGAAAATTTCCCCTGTGTAGTTGATAAATCATACAGTCAGTCATATGCTAGTCAACTTTCTTTTTGAACTTTTCTTTTACCGTCAGAATGAGAATGGAAAGGGAAATGGCAAGAATCAACTAGATTTTTATTTTAATTGAATGAATCATCTAAGCTGTTTCTGTTCATTCTAGGTGCTTTCTGGAAAATAAACTGGAGTAGCAGAAGTCAATGGTCATGAGTGAGAGTGAACATGGTATAGATGGGAAATGCTGAGCTAAACTTCCTTCATCATACCATACCTGCCTTAGGACTGCCTCATCTGGAATCTGAATCAAATATTTTAATGCTCTTTTGTAGTTGCCAGAAAACTCATTTCAGTTAAAGTAAGGAGGTAGCAGACCTTTCTGCAAACGTGTTAAGGACCGAAAAGTGTTCAGATGATAAAGAGTAAAGATGTGTGAATTGAAAAATAAACATATCTGCAGGTCAGGTGAAAGGAAAAAATCACAAGGTATTTTTCTTTCCACAATAAATTGCATTATTGAGCACCTATTGTGTGCTAAATAGTAGATAAAAACTGTTAAAAATTATAATATGTATTACAGAGAGTGTATTGTATAGGTAGACATTTAAAAGGTAGGAAGATATAATCATTCAGGAGAGTTTAGGACAGGTCATATATAGAAATTAAGAATGTGGGAAAATAAGGAAAATATTATGAACATGGTGTAATCCTAATAAAAAATTTAAAAGGAAACACCCCAAAGGTAAATCCAAGTCAAGAAATGGTTTCTCAATATCCCAGTTTCTGAGTTACAGTGATAGCTGTTCTGCTATCTGAGATTGCTGTGTGCAATCTGGCTATCTGCAGATCTGAGATTTTCATGGAAGCATGAAATGACCTGTGACAGTCTTCAATTAGAGCAGCACGGTTCTATATTCCCAAGGATCTGGTCTTCAAAAGCAATATTGCAAGGCTGAAGTCTGTCACATTAGCTTTAAAAAATGTACATATTTAGCTGTCAGATCTCATCTCTGAGAGGAATGTCTAAGCTTTGCTCTTCCTGGCTAGGTCCAGACTTAGAAACCAAGGACATTCTTGATAAGCTGGGAATAGAGCAGTGTATGATCTCCATGCATAAACATCTTTAGGATCTTATGAAGGAAAATAGATTTATAAAGTTGCAACGAGCTGGAAGAACAATAGGAAAATATGCTAACAAACAGCAGAAAATCAAATATATTGTTCATAATCTTGGAAGAACAAGGCTTTCCTTTGCAAAATCCTGAAGTTGAATTTGAATCAGATATAATAACATGAGACTATAGCTTAAGGAGCTTTGTATCTTTGTAAATGAGATACATCCAGGAAGAAGCCAAAAAGTCAGAGTAGACTACAAGAAACTTCTGAGAAATAATGTAATGTATAGCATGTATGGACAAGAAGATTTCCTGCTAAAGGTCCCTTTCTCTGAGATCTGAGCAATAAAGTCAGAACCTTAGGTCAAAGTCAGAGAAGGACCCAATGGAAGACAGGACATAGATAGTCCCAGGGTATCAGTGGTGGAACAGGCCTGACTATGCAAAGGTACATAACTAAGTAAAAAATATCAAGGCATAAACAGAGTGTAGACAAAGAGGATTTGCAAAGGTACCTGATTAATTCTAAAGGATGCAAGCCAAACATTCCTGTTAGGTAAGACAGTCCTCAAGACAACCCAACAAACTTCCTTTCCGAGGATAGGGTTAGAAAGAAATCTTAAAACAGCCTGTATTAATCACAGTTTCTTGTTTAAGCATTATGGGATCAGCTGGCCACACTGTTGGTAAAAATCAGGAGCCCATGGAATTGATGTAACAGCTTTATGTGGTGTGCGAAATTTCCCTTTAAAAATTTCAGTTTGATACATAGCAGAGAAAATAGGCATGCAGGAGAGAGATGATTTAAATACAATACCTGATATAAAGGCTTCCTGCAGCACTCAGTATGCAATGGATAACCTACAAAAGAGAGGGATGTTACATATGTGATAATCTAAACAATTCACCCATGAGGCAACCTGCAAGGTCAAGACAAGATCCATCCAAAAGAGAACATATACCTATGGAAAGACTGTAGAAAATACTTAACCACAAGTTGAACCTTACAACTGTCTCTTAAAACTATGAATACAATTGAGTAATTATAACTTCTCTTCATTACAGAGAAGGAAAAGGACAGGATGCTATGAGATAATAAGAGTATGAGTGTGAGAAAATGTTTTGAAGTGATTGCTCAGGAAAATTCTAAGACAACAACATTTAAACAGAGATCTGAAGGATAGTTATAACTTAATTATAAGAAGTGTGGTAATAGGAATGATCATGTCAGAGGATAGAGGAAGGTATTGTGTTAAAAAAAAAAAAAGATTTGATCTACTCAAGGAAATGAGGAAGGCCAATGTGGCAGAAGTCTAAGTCCCTGAGGTTTAGAACCCAGTGAGAGAGAAGGCTCAGGTCCAAGATCCAGTCATCCAATGCCTTGCAGACCATTATGGTTAGTTTTGCAGTTGTTTTTTGTTTTTTGGGTTTTTTTTCAGTATCTTTCAAGAATTTTGCCATTTTAGTGTCCTCTAGGTTTACTATATGTGTATCTAGGTGTGTGAATTTGTTTCAGTTCATTGTTTTTTGTTCTCAGTGGCCCTTTCAAATTGAGAAGAGATGCCATTCTTAAATACAGGACAATTCTCAGCAATACCACTTCAATAATTGCTTTTCTGCCATTGTCTATATGTTTTTACTCAAGAACAGCTATTGTTTAATGGGGTCTGGTGATCTCTCTGCCATCTATACATAACTTGCTTTTATGTTATTCTTTTAATATCCCTTTGTTATGTTCTGAGTGAATATTTGAATATGTCCAATGGACCAGTTTTTTTGATTATGACTAGTCTAGAATTGATCTAATTTAAGAAGGCTTCCCTCTGCCTCCTCCTGCTCTGTGGCAGTCATAATATCTTCCTGTCTTCTTTTACACTAGTTTTACTTGCTTCTTTACCTTGGCACCATTTTCTGATTTCTATCATCATGTGCCCTGTAAGCACTTTATCCTTTCTTCTATTTAAAAAATGTACATGCACTTATTTTAAAATCGTTTTCAGGTTCTCTACTATTGAATTCCTTTGTTAGTTGCTTCGTTTCATAAATAATAATCTTTTTTACATTTACATTTAAAAATTTACATTTTTACCATTATTTTCTTCTCACTTGCTTTGTGATCTTTATTTGCCAGCTCATTTGCTCATTGTAAGAGGTTTTAGTTTCCACATTGTCTTTTGTTTTGTTTTGTTGTTGTTGTTGGTTTTTTATCAGTGCCAACCTGTTTCCAACTTGAGATTTTGTGGTTGCCTCTCCCCAGCCCTGGGTACTACAACTTGAGGCTGTTGTTGAGAGATAACCAGGGAGATATCATAGTTAAAGTAGCCTGGCCCAAGTCAAGGTTTAATGCTTTTCACTTTTCCTCTCACTACCTCAGGTGAGCAATATCCATAAAACTTACGGCCATCAGGCTCAGTTTCAGATGGTTTATAGTCTTCGTTCCTGGGTGCCAACAGGCCTCTTCAGTGACTAGTTTCATGTTGTGAGCTTAGTTTTGGTTCCCTGCAGTGCATGGACCACTTACCCACCAAAAATCAAACTCCACATGCCTCTCCTGTTCCTGGAATTGAAATGCAGCAGGCTCATAATTTTCATATGTATTTCCTGCTGATAAATAAAAAAGTTTATCTTCTTTTTGAACATGTCCATATTCACAGCTAATAGTGCAATATAAATTGGAATCACTTTATGCCAAGAAGTGACAAAATCCAAATTACAACTTAACAAAGATCACTCCTGCAGCTGAGTCCAGAACAGATGGGAGGCGCTAAGTGCAAACTATAATAGGAGTGTGGGAAAAGAGAGGCATCCACAACAATGTACTTGAACATGAAGAAGTGAATCAATGATGTGAACTGCGTCACTGACCTTATGGTGTAAAATAACAATAATCTAGTAATCCCTACTAGAAAGTGCAGTTGGCATAATTGAGAATCCAGGCCCCTAAATTAATTCCTTTTGATTTTATTCACCTTTTTCAGGCCTCAGCATAGATCACAACTTCTGCCCATTTATCATCCTCCTCCACTTGTAGAATTCTATGTTTAACTTATTTTATCTTATTTTTATGGTTTCTTCACAGTTTTTTTCTTTGAGTTAGTAATTTACCAAATTTGTATATCCTAAGTCTCCTTTCTTATTTCCTCAAAAGCAGAATGATGTGGTCCAATTCCTTGTAGGCAATAAAGTTTCTGCCATGAAATAAACTTGAAAATGTGTGCTTTTTATAAATTGTGATATTGCCCAGCATAAGACAAAATTCAAAATAAAAGGGAAATGAAAATATGAACTGAGTTGAAGAAACTCTCAATGGGCTCCCCAAATTTCCTTTTGGCTTTAAAGGGTTTAACACTCATATTTGGTCCCATATCTCAGGTATTTTTGCCTGAACATAGAAAGATAAACTGCCCTACCATTTAAACTTTTTTTTTTTTTTTTTTTTGTGGTACGCGGGCCTCTCACTGTTGTGGCCTCTCCCGTTGCGGAGCACAGGCTCCGGACATGCAGGCTCAGCGGCCATGGCTTACGGGCCCCGCCACTCTGTGGCATGTGGGATCTTCCCTGACCGGGGCACGAACCCGTATCCCCTGCATCGGCAGGCGGACTCTCAACCACTGCGCCACCAGGGAAGCCCTTAAACTTATTTTTAAAAAATGATCCTAAAGGGGTTAAAAACGTCATACTGTGACATGTACTCTTGTGAAAACAATGATTACTTCAGTTGATCCTAATGCTTAAGGCATTGAAGACATGAGAAATGTTAATTGGAGTCTGAAAATCTGTCATACATAGTTGTCAAGAAACTATTATGCACCATAATCTAGATCTCACTGCCACAGTTATAGCTATTTGAGAAGTTTCATTATATATACCTTTATTGAGCACCAGAATACTGTGAAATACTAAATGCTTGGCAGGCAGCCAAATTTATCCTAATCGATTTACTCCAAAAAGTAGCTTTTTAACTAAGAGGTTTAAGGCATTTTTTAAATTTTAGCTGAAAAATCAATATAATTTTTCTTAATTGTCCTATGAGATAGTTAAAACTGTAGTTATTCTGGACATGAAATATTGACTATAAAATGCCTAAATGCCATGATATTATTATCTGTAAAAAGTTTTCTGAATAATATTTCATTCTAAGATATAAATATTTATTAAATATTTTAAAGGCTACTGTATATCAAATTGTATAAAAGTGCAAGTTAAGAATAATTTACAGTTGATTTCTTCATATTTCCTCTCCACCTAACCTTTCTATATCTTTTGCAATAAAGTAATTTTCATTGGTACAAAGAGACTCAAACTCACGCTCTCTTTACAGTAACAACTTTACTTGTTACTCTGGCATCCTACCTCCTTAATGACATTTGCCAAGGCTTAACATGGAGCTTTTCTATTTGTAGGCCTATATTTCACAGAACATAAACCATATGTGGCAACCTCAAATCAACAGCCTCCTGCTGGAGATGGAGAAATTTGTAGACTGTAATTGAACTTCTCTCTTCCCAGGCACTGTACAACCCCTCCCCTCAACCTCAGGAGGAACTTTAAATTTCAAAGTTAAAGTAGAATTTTCTCACAATGACACAATGCCCAACATCTGTCAAATTCTTGCTGTTTTGGTCTTCAAGTTATCTGTGTGTGTGTGTGTGTGTGTGTGTATGTGTGTATATATATATATATATATATATATATATATATATATATAGTTCTTACCACTCTTTTGATTTCAATGAAACGTTCTGTGATCATCACTTCCTCTATAGTGATGTTGACATTTGATATGTGTTTCTGTCTCATGGGCTTTTTTCTTAATAATTGACTTTTGATGCATACTTCATAGTTCTTTTCTTTTTCTTTTGTTCATTTTTCTCTTTTTCCCCCTAAAATAAAACTTACAGAAACGTGATGCTTAGAAGGAAGATAAGTTACTTATTTTTAATTGAATTTTTCTCAATAATTATTTCACTAGATTCATATTTTTTATGTGCTCTAATTTGTGTTCCAAATAATTAAAATGCAACAAATTTAAAAGGTTAATATCAAACCATGAACATACCACCAAAATTAACCTATGTATATGTTATGTTACTGGCCAAGAGAGATTAAGATTGCAAATGGCATTAAATTTGTAAATTAGCTGATTAGTTTATAATAGGGAGATTATTCCTGGGTTATCCTGTTGGGCCCAGTGTAATCACAGGTATCCTTTAAAGTGAGAAATAAAGCAAGAAGGGGGGTCAGAGTCAGAGAGAGATTTGAAGATACTATGCTGCTGGCTTTAAAGATGGAGAAAAACCACAAGCTAAGAAAGCAGGCAGCCTTCAGAAGTTTGAGGAGGCCAAAAACTGGATTTTCTCCTAAGACCTCCAGAAAAGAATGCAACTCTGCCAACACCTTGATTTTAGGGCAGTGAGACTTCTAACCTTGATAATACATTTGTGTTACTTTAAGCCACTAAATTTGTGATAACTTCTTATAACAGCACTAGGAAACTAAAGCTAATAATATGCACTATAAATGTATATATTCAAAAACCATAAATGGCATTGCTTTATATAATTAAATTTTAGTTTATCTGCCCTTACCTACAGATCATACTGCTTGACTATATTCCCTAGTCTTCCCTGCCTGTGGATGTTTTTATGATCCTGACTGTGTACAATAAAATGTGAGCAGAAGCAGCCTGCAGCACCTCAAGGCAAGGCCCATTGAAAACATCACACTCAATCCACATTAGCTGCTGAATACGGAGAGGCAGGTGTCCCTAAATTTAAGTTGCAGAACCTCATGATCGAAGGAGGCTTGATCTCTGAATGACTGCATGGAGCAGAGTCTCCACCCCCTTCCCTATTGCTGACATACATACAGCTGTGACAGGACCAAAAAATACTATTACAAAGCACTGATATTTAAGGGTGTTTAACTTATTGCGTTTGCCACTTACCTTCTCAAAGATAATTTCCTTGTCAGCATACCTTCAACAGCACAATATTTGACTGTAACTAATTTTTTAAACTTTTCCACACAGCACTATATTTGAGACATATTGATGAGGTTACATAAAATCTAATCAGTTATTTCAATTACTAGAGAGTTTTTATTTCAAGAATGAATTACATTAATCTACTCTTCTGAATATGTATTATATATTTTGAGAAATTTTAGGGGGAGTAGTATTTTGGGGAATATGTGTATGTATATATATATGTATATGTATACATATACATATATATTAGTTTGAGAATAAATTTATATTTGGAGAACAAATATGCAAAATTGAAAGAGCTGTACTATAACTGAATATATTGCAAAACTAATTAAATGGATAAATGATGAAAAACGTTGGTTGTGGTATGTTTTTGGAGGTTTTGCCAAATTGCTCTCCAAATCATTCTTCAGTATATCAAAAATAAAATCACCAACTATGCAAAAGATCTCGAATTGCACCAGTCCTTTCAATTATGTATTATTATCAGGTTGAAAACAAATGTGCAATACAGGTATAAAATAGTATCTCATTGTTATTTTGTTTTTTATTCTCTTTATATTAGGGGATTATCAGCATTTTTTTTTTTTTTTTTGGTCATTTGCCATTCCGTGTCTCATTTCTTTGAATTACTTTTTAGAATTCTGTTCAGGCACATTTAATAGCTAAGTTTAATTTTGTATCACTGGTCTAAACATAGTCACATGGCCATACCCAGACTCAGGGTGAGAAAACAACATTTAGCCCCTAAATAAAACCTAAGGTGTATTACTGTGAAGAATGGATAACTGGAGTTTGGATGTGTAGTAGTAGTTTCTCTGTATTAACTTTTTTCTATAATTTTAAGTTGCCTATAATTTATTGACTTTAATAGTAGAAGCAGATATATAGGTAAACCACCTCAAAATTTATCAATCTTTTAACCCATAATATCTGCTTTCCTCTGTTTTAAGATGTCCTCTAAATTTTTAAAGAAATGTATTGCATTTTGGGGCATAAAATAACCTTTATTTTTCTAATTTCAGAATTTATTTGATTTGGAATTTTTGTTTATGACATATGATGGAAGACTATCTTTTTAAAAAATATGGATAGCACGTTAAATCACCATTTATTTAATAGCCAATTATTTCTCAGTTATTTTTTATGATTTATCTATCAGATACCATATCAATTTGGATTAGGTCTTAAAATCATGATTTTTTTTAATATCTATTAGGGTTTACATGAATGTTGGAAAACTTAGGGGAGTGGAGTGTGGGGAAGGCTTAAAGAAAGTAAGAGAAGCTGCAGCTGCAAGTTAAGGACACAGATACTGGAGACTTTACTTTGAAGCTTCAAAGTGACGGTTTTCCTAGTGTCATTAGGCATCTGCAGCAATTTTCAAGAGTCTGGGAGAGTTTCCACCAGTTATCTCAGGCTACAGCTTCAAAGCCATTTTCAATTCATTGCCAAGAAGATACCATGAATCACATGTATCTTATTTTTTTATTTGGTCACATTGTTGAGCTTTCATACTGATTCTAATAATTAATAAATTGTCAATGACATTTTATGTTGACCAATATTTCCTCAGCAACAAGTAATACTTTGTTCAAACTTCATACATACTTTAAAAAATTCTCTAGAATGCCCAATGAATTGCCCAGTAAATGACATCTTAAGTAATATGTAGGCTTTTAATGGAAGATCTTTATTTGGATAAAGAATATTCCATTAATGCTTGGTTTTCAAAAAGTATATATACTTAAATTTAGTTAAGTTTGAGTTATTTTTCTGTGAGTTCACAAAATAATATTTTATAATTTTCCTCTTTAATCTTTCAATGTGGTAAATAACATATATAATTTTTATCCTTGGACTCTTGGGGATAAAAATAATAGTCATTGATTTTTTATTCTATGCAATATTTCAGAATTCATGTTAATTATATTTATTAGGGGAGTTCATACACTTGTACATAAATGAGATAGATTTATACATTATTTTATTGTGTATTAACATATATAGGTAAAATTAATTTTGATTTTATCGGAAAACTATTTATTGTTTTATCAGTAAAACAATTGTAAAAAGCATATTGCTAACGTTTAACAAACTGACCCCTTTTTGTATTTTTTTAATCTTTTTCCATAATAAAATGCTAAAGCTTCATACAAGCATCTATTTGGTTTTATTCTCCTTTTCTTTTCCATCTTTGTGTACACTTACCTCCATTCAGTATAATTTGGATGGAGCTAGATTACTACTTAGCATCCAACTACTGATCTGCATTTTTTCCTTGAAAAGATTCAGGCAAAACACATGTGACATCAACAGTAGCTATGTCTCTTCAACATTACAGAAAGTCCTCAACTCAAAATCATGACAGAAGACTCTGATAATTAGAGATCCATATATGCACATTTCACTATTATACATAAGGAAAAGTAATTCTCCAAGGATTGTACTTATATAAATTCTATAATGTAAGATCTGACAATACAGGTTTGTTACTTGGCTTTGGGAAGCTATTATGCACTCCCAACTGGCACAGTTACACCCACCGGGATTATGCTCAGTACAGGGCATATGGTTTCATTATTGCCATCTTTAAAAATGAACCTGAAAACTTAGATGGACGGAAATGTGTAAAAAGTACTTTCACATCAATCTCAATTCAAAACTCACTTCAAAAATTAGTGTATTAAATCTCAATGGAAATTGCATTAACGAGGTAACAAAGAGAAACAGAGGATTTGTTTTGTTTTATCCTTTTTGCCTAGTTTATCATATTTTTTGATTTAACATATGTAATGCTTTCAAAGCTACCACTTTGAAAGAGCTACACAGAGCACATCAGTATCAATTTTATCATTTGCTGTTGGAAATAAAAATATCTGACGGCCTTGACTATTTAGTGTATCTGAACATGTTTTATTTTTAGTAGCATGAACTATGGATCCCTTTGAACTTTGATTTAATATAAAGTCAATTAAAATCAAGACAGTCTTCCTTTCGATTGAAGTAATTTTGTAGAAAATGAAAGCTAGTGGAGCCATTTCCTAGGGTAGCTTTGCATACTAAGTAAAAAATGTGAATTGCTGCAAGCAGTATTTTATGTCACTTTAATACTTCTGATGAATGACAGCAATTCATGTTTTACAGGTAAAGCTTTCATGATGAAACTTGACTTGTTTAACTTTTCCTCTTTTCTGTCTTCTTTTGAGTGACAATCATCTATTTCATTGAAGCAGAAAAGTAACCCAAAATGTGTCACATGATAAAGCATACAGGAACAAGTAAGCAAGAAAATTAATAAATAAAATCATGAGACCATTACACACAATTTGTACACACACACACAATACTGCAAAATTAAATAAAATTCTTAGAATGTACTTGCTTCAGAAATACTCTTGATGTCCTCCTCAGAGCTTCAGTATCATGATTTTTAAGATGATTTCTCCATCTATGCTTTGTTTATGCATTGAATGAGGTGGCCTCGGTCTTATTGGCTTGATATAGCAAGCTTTCTGCACTTACACTTTTCCTTGTAATATTATCAGTTATCACAAACATACATTAAACTTAAAGGAACCATTGTCATTTTAAGTGAATGAATCTTGGGCTTAGACCTAACCATTTACTGGGTGTTAAGAAAACCAACAGATCTTGGATGGTCTTTCCCTGTAGTATCTGCCATGGCCTGTTCCTGTGGTAGCCAGGATAGGAGAAAATATCTAACATTTTTCTGATCCTTCAAGAGGACAAAAATGAACTAAGCATATGAAAACTGCAGATTTGAAATTTGTGGTATACAAATGTAATTCAGTGTTTTCTCAAAACCATGATATGCAAAACTGTGGTTTCTCACAGTACTGCTGGCCAGAGATTCCTATGCATGTAAATTAGAATTGATCTCTCCAATGAGTGAGTAGAAGGCTTGTGGGCCTGGGTTAATGAGGGGCTACTCTCTGAATAAGTAAATTTCAGCTGAATGCTTACAGAAGACAGAACTGTGAAATGGAAAAGATGCAGGGAATAGTTTGCTCCAAATATCAAGGACAATTTAAGTAACGGAACAGAGGTGGAAGAGGGCAGAATATATGAAATGAATGAAAACTAAGTTTGCCTTGTTATAAGGTATAGGCAGGGAAGTTTTATAATCTAGCTTGTATTGATTTTGTGAGAGCAGAAAAAATGTTGCAAAGATCTGTTCTTGAACTGTGAATACTAATTTAATCAGTTCTTCTAACGTTTACTGAGCATCCTCTATACCTGATTTTATGTTCTGGAAATAAGATTGTAAATGACGAGCAGTATAATAAGAAAAATCTTTGGGGGAAGAGGCAGACATAGATTACCTGTGTTGTAAGAGCCAAGTATTTTTTCTTGAATAAGTGAATAAATAAATGATCTAGAGTTTTCATTTTCACCATTCTAAATTAACGTCTATAATTCAAAGCACATCATACAGTCTTTAATGTTTGGAAAGCAAAAGAAGCACTTGGAGGAAACGAGGAAAAGTGGGCAAGTGGCAGGTTTCTTCAGGTTTTCATGGATTAAGGAATATAAATTCTGATAAATATATAAATAAACTTGTCTAATTCACAGTGTTAAAAGAACAGATAAAGATCTAGGGCTAAAGTGTTACTTCCTAGGCATATATATATGCTGCATGGAGACTGAGTGACAGAAATACCTGGGGCCATGTTTTTGTCACAATTAATTCAATAAAGTGTGCTATATATTCTCATGGCCTGATCTTTACTGAGAAAAGCTGGTCTAGCACTGAATCATCTGATTTTATTAATCCTGTGATAAAGGTTTTGATGTTTCAATATGTAAAGAACCACCAAGAAAAATGATTAAGATTTTTACCTTTGACTTCTGAACGAATTGTGTTGCTCAAAGTTTCCACATATATTGTTCTACATTATAACCCCTAATCTAGAGAATTCTGCCTATTTCTAATCTTATGGATCCTATTCCTTATGTATGTACCCTGCTGCTCTTCAGTAATACTGGATTTGAAACCTGAATAAGACATGGAAACCTCTTTTTATGAAATTGAATAAAAGTATAAATAAATATAAATATTTATAGAAATCATGGTGTAAATGCAACCATGTTGCAACTTAAATATTCAATCAGTGTACATACCTAGCTAATTTCTCTATTTTACCATTTCCAAATGAACAATGATTCAAGCCAAATTAGTTTCCTCTTGTCTGAGTAGTTTCCTATGTGCCTATTGTTTTTATTTTTCTACTTTAAATACTGATAGAATGTGAAATACTGTTTTTTAAACAGAACCTTTCAATATATCACTGGCAACAACATCTGTTAAATCCAATGAACAATTTAAGATTATTATGTGCAAGGTATTATCTTGTCCTCTAAGGGTCACAATAAAGAATCCTCAAACATTAAACCTTTCTGTAAGCATCTTATACAATAATTGAGAGGTAAGATATGATCATGTGCACAGTTAAAATACAAAAGTTTTCCCTGGAATTGGGTGTGCTCCATGTTTTGCAATATTCCCATCACTTACCATGCTAGAGGAAACCACCTCTAGGCCCTATCCTCTTACAACCAGGAGAGAAAGAAGGACAGTATGAAATAGTCTTAAAACAATATAATAAAAACAACCACATATGTTCTAAGAACATAAACACATTGAAAAGTATTTATTATATTCCTGTCACTATTACATGCTTTACATGCATTCTATTGTTTTATGCATATAAATCTTTGTAAGGCAGGTCTTTATAAAAATATGTATTTTAAAATATTTTCATAGATTATATATATATATATATCAACATAATAATATCCTACTTTTCAAGATGAGAAAACCCAAGCTTACAAAGCTCAAGATTTTGATACAGGATTGTTGAAGTTAAAAGTATACTACAATGGGCAAGTTAGAACCCAATATACATTTCAACTATATCCAAAGCAGACTATATCATGAGTTAATGTTATTTTCTAACATTTATGTGTACTTTTCTCTTCCCTTGGAAAACTGTACCCTGTCACTTTTGCTCATCTGGCGCTTTTGATAAATATCAGAATTTCTCCATCTTGGATATAATGCAATTGGGAGAATGTATTTATTTTAAGCTTTAAGAAACAAACTTTTTAGGAAGGGACAAAAACTACCTTGTGAAGCTTATGATAAATTTATAATATGTGTAAACACAATTATTTCCCCAAATGCATTTATTTCCATGTACATATAACCATAAACATAAATTCAGGTTTGTCAGGGACCAAAGGTTAGAGTGAGTCATAGACATGCTCTTTATTAAAACTTTGGCATTTTCTTTATCTAGTTCTGCTTTTAGATCCTCTAGGTAAGCCATATAAAAAATAAGTAACAGGTAATAATTGTTTAAAATCTTTTTAATAAAAAGAAAATTCTCACTATTTATTGTTATTACGCACATTTTATTTTAAAGTCTAAATGCAAGGACCTTTAATTAGGTCCATTAATAAGTCATTAAAAGATAAAAATACAAAAAAAGATTGTAAGGCTAATATTATTTTGGATAGTGGCTTCAGAAGTGTGTCTTCAGTGGTGTCCTGTTCAACATTTTAATCAGTAACTTGGATGAGCATATAGAGAGGAAGCTAATAAATTCATTAAATTTGTGGGTCACTGAAAACTTGAAGGGCTAGTGAATGCACTGCAGAACAATTACAATCCAGAAATGATCACTGTATCCTGTAATGATGGGCTAAATTGAATAAATGAAATGTAGCAGGGATATGCACATGGAGGATACCATACATAGATCCAAATTGCAAATGATGTAGGTACTGAGATAACATCAGTATGTGACAAAAATGTTTAAGTGATTCATAGCTCAGTAAATTAAATATGGGTTAGCTTGTGATGTGGCTTTCAAGAAAGCTAATCACTCAAGCTCAGACTGAAGTAAAACAGAACTCAACTGAGTATGTGTTATTTCTGTTCAGACTATTTCTGTTCAGATAATACCTGGATGTTACACTTAATTCTGACTGCTACGTTTTTAAAATAATAATAGGATATTTTAGGATATTTTATTTAGGACAGTCAATAAAATAAATAATAATCTTATAAAGAATATTTAAAGGAGTGTATGGATATTACCTTTGAGGAAAGACAGTTTTCTTTGGGGAAAGGATGGGGACAGTTGAAGAATTAGCTGGGCAAACAGCATGAAGTAGGGAGATGAATATTCCAAATATTTTTTAACACATCACTTTGAAAACTGAATGCCTTTTATATGCATAGTTTGAAGGGTTGAAACATAAAACAAAGACCAATGGATAAAAATTACAGATGAAGCTGTTTAGTGTGTATTTGTTTGCTTAACAGCTAAAATGCCGTTAGTACCACAGTTACTTTTCTTAGGGATAGAAGATACATGTGTAGACACACTCTTGGCCAAGAAAGATCACACAAATTAGTGCCTCAATGTAAAAAATTATTTTAAAAAATACCACTTAAAGATCCCTTCTAATTTGATATTCTATGGCTCTTTTTACTTTTATTTCATAATCTTAGCAATTATAATTATTTATCTAATTACATCTACATTTAAACATACCATGACAATTCCTTGGTGAGTGCAAATCTGCATCTAATTATTTGCATTGTAAGCAAACAAAAATAAATTTCTTAATTGATGATAATACAACTGAGAACACACTACAGTTGAAAACCTAGGCCGGTACCACACTTGTGATCCTAATATGGTTCTAATAAAAAATGTCCAGCCTGGGGACTTCCCTGGTGATGCAGTGGTTGAGAATCCGCCTGCCAATGCAGGGGACACGGGTTCGAGCCCTGTTCTGGGAAGATCCCACATGCCGCGGAGCAACTGGGCCCGTGAGCCACAACTGCAGAGCCTGCACATCTGGAGCCTGTGTTCCGCAACAAGAGAGGCCACGACAGTGAGAGGCCCGCGAACCGCAATGAAGAGTGGCCCCCTCTCGCCGCAACTAGAGAAAGCCCTCGCACAGAAACTGAGACCCAACACAGCCAAAATAAAATAAATAAATAAATAAATAAATAAATAAATAAATTTATTAAAAAAAAAAATGTTCAGCCTTCAGTGAAAAAAACTTGAGCTTACCGTTTGACTCAGCCAGAGTGTGAGCACATAGATCCTACTCAGGAGATAGACAAAACTGTGCTCTTTGAAATGTCTGACGGAAGTCATTCCTTCCAAGAAGCCAGCTTTCACATATATTTCCATAGCCTGATCCATGTTAAGGAAAATATCACATCAGACAGATGAGCAGATAGAAGTTGATTTTGTTGTCAGCAATAATGTAGAGAGCACAGGCCAAGACAAAAGGCTGTGGGATGGGGGCGGGGGGTGGGTCATAGGCCATTTCCATTTTCTAATTGGCCTTAAAGGAAGCATTCTCTATCTTAATGTTATAACCTGGAATGATGTGTCCCGTGCTTCCCCACAGGATTTAGGCTTCTATTCTCTTACAAAGATTAGAGACAAATAGTCTATCTTCTTTAAAAATTGCATTATACATTGGTGATTCCAAGTTTGTGAGAAAGACCTTACTGGGTTGTCATACTGGCAAGACGCTCTTTAAAAAATGTATATCACAAAAGGCAGTAAAATGATGACATGTGTTCTCAAGTAGAAGCTCTAAGAACAGGGAGGTCAGAGACCTAGAGTCAGGAAGAAGCTTGTCTAAAGTTGAGTCAAGCTGAGGGGAACATTCAGGCCATCTTTGTCACCTTGTAAGTCCAGAGAGCCTTGCCAAGTGGACAAGTCAATCAGTGTTAGAATTTCTCCAGGAAAAATGCTCCGAAAGGCTGAGGTCTTGCTCAAAATGAAAGCTTGCTCAAGTTTTCCTTTGAATAACATATTTATTATTCAAAAGAAATAGACATTTTATATATAATATATGTCTTTGAATAATATATTTTATTACTTGTAAATCTTGTGGTTCTGAGATACTCATCCATTGAGGTGGAGGTAGCCACTTTTCAAGGGAAATCAGAACCCAGGACATGGGAGAGAATGTTTATCTCTCAATTCTTGGCATAATCTATTGACACAAATTTTGGAGAAAATAGCTGTGAAAGCTAAAGTTTTTATTGGGAAAAATAAGAGATTCTTTTCTGTCTTGTTTTGTTTGTTTTTTAAAGAGAAGAAAGGGTTTAGAGAGCTCAGGACAAAGTTTTTACCATAAGTCTTAGAGTAAGATATAGGATAAGATGTAAAGTAAGTTCTGCCACATGGGAAAGGAAAACCTTGGGAATGGAGAGAAACCTGGAGGACTAAGTAGAGATGTGATTTGGGTAAATATTCTACTTAGGACCCCAAGAGGAAGTATAAGTCTCCCTAAACCCTGAGCTAAACACAGAGAAGAGAAAGGTGAGATATTAGTAACACCAGGTGGTTTCAGGAAGTATCTGAAAGCAAGGGAGAACAGTCATGCATCTTGCTTAGAATTCTAATTGAACTTTCCATCAAAGGATGCCCCACACAGAGCTTGGGTGGCTAGAATTACGTGTAAATTGTGGCATGGCAAAGTTATTTAGGCCTTGAGAATCCTCAGGATAGAATTTCTAATCTCCCATCACTATGCATATCAGAGTGAATATGCAGATACCGTATGCATTTCAAAAGGGGAATTGCCTAAGTGTTGAAAGCTGCTGGAAGGGAGGAGTCCAGAGGTCAAAATGATTAGGATTCAGTGTGTGGATCTCCAAGCAGAGAACTTACTGAGACCCACAGTTTTCAACAGTAAATGCCAGCACGTGATCAAAGACCAGAAAAGGTCAGTTTGTCAGCAGTGGTTTGGAGGGGCCCCAGTGGAAGCTGGGCTTTCTGGAAAACAGTTTCTGAGACTCAGATGTGCCTGGCAGGAGGTTCACTGAGGAATACTCTCAGCAGCATCACCTAGGAGGGAGTGAGGGCAGCAGGACTGGGCAGAAAGAGATGTTGAGTTGGGATGGAGCTCAGAAATTCAGATGGTCCTTCGGAGATGTATTCACTGAGACTAGTGCATCAATCAGTTTTTATATGAAAGCTGCGTGTAACCTGGGAAGTGGCACCTTACTTCCATCCAGGGAAATTGCTGAGGAAGGGCTCAGAGGTGAGCCCGTGGCATGCAGTGCCCTTGGACACTTGTGGAGTAAGTGTCTTGGGCCTGAGGAGAGAGTCATACAGTCTCAGGAGGCCACATTGGATGGAACACCTCGGCAAAGGCCTCTTATCTGACAGGATGTTGTATAAGATTTTCCCAGTCAGCAGAATTCTCTAATGGAGTAAGAGAGAGAAAAGGGTCCAGGGATTTGTATTTGTTTTTACCAAGGTCCTAGTGCTACTATCAATCCATGACTACTTTAAGTAAACTTTTTATTGTTAGTTATTTTGGACAGTGCAGATAATGAGAATTTGAGCAGTAAAGCTGTAGAAACAATTAGCTTGTAGCTACATTTTCATGCACTCTTTGTCCACTGCCCTGCTAAGGGTCAAGCCTTATTTCTTGCAAATCCAGTGTGTGTGTGTGTGTGTGTGTGTGTGTGTGCCCACACTCGCAGTTTGTTTTTCGTTTGCCCTTAACTTTAGGTCGCAACACTTTGGGTGTTCCCCCATAACGGGGTGTCTCCTCTTAGTCTCCCAATTTTAGGCAAATTCAGGATCCTTAACTCTTTCTGGTATATCATAAGGGTCTTGAAATCTAAACTCTCATTCCCTAAAACAAGATATGCTCTCAGGGAATGCTCTTCTTTCTGTTCACTTAATTTTGATCAATAAATTCTTACTATCTTGTCAGTTCTTTAAGACGTTAAAGAATACTTTTAAAAGTATATTTTCAGGATCTTCTTGTCTTCATTGAGAGAGTTGGTCCAAATTCCTAATGATCCTTGTAAACAGAAAATCCAGCACTTCTTTTAAAATTACATTTAGACCAACACTAAACTAATAAAAAACTGTATTTTGGAAAAATTAATTTATTTCTATTTATCCTTTATGAAAATGTAGAACATTATTTGAAATACTGTATGTGTTAAAATTATATATGTGTGTTTACATTTACATATATTTGAAACAAAATTTTTTAAACAGGAACATTTGTGTCTCACCTAGCTTATTTTTCATTCATAATTTAGTGTTTAAACAAGGCTAAGATCAAATTATAGATTTTGTAAAGTATAAAGTATGACTTTCAAAAATGTTACTTTTTTGTAAAAATAGTTTTTACTCTAATTACAATGCTTTGACATTATTAAAGACAGCTGTGCACTGTATGTGACTATCTTATGTCTTCTTGTGATTCATCTTAGTGTTTTATACTGAAAACAATTCAACTTTATCGAGGAATTTTTTCAATGATGAAAGATGATGATGATGATCTGATAGAACTAACTTTTAAATTGAAATATTTGTAATATCCTCTTTCCCCCAAAGTAACTTTCATTTCTAGTTAGGAGAAAACTAGTTATTAAAACAAATTTATTAGTTTTATTTTGTGGCTAAACTATTTCAATAGGAGAGAAAATTATAAACATTGGTTAGAAGGACTCACATTTATTGGGGACTGGCTCAAGCAACTCTAAGCACTTTACTCTTGTGAACATATTGATTTCTCACATCAAGCCTTTGATGGAGGCACTGTGACCCAAGGCAGTGGACAAGGGCGTATGCTTTGGAGCCAGAAGACTTCAATTCAAAGGGCTATGTAAACTCAGGTGAGTTCATTAGCTACTGATAACTATCAAATGTGAACAATAATCTGTCAACATCATGGGACTATACTGAGGGTTATGTGAATTGATTTGTAACTCTTTCAGTGCCAGTGCCTGAACAGTGCCTCACACTTACTAAGCTCTTACTAGCTATGGTAGCTGATGAAATTGAGGCATTGGGAATTTAATGGGTTTTCCCATGGCACATAGCTATTAAGTAGCATAAAACTTAGATTAAAATTCCAAGTTCATCTGGGTCTAAGGACTACCTTCTTAATTACTACATCAGTTAGATACTCTGTAGAAAGCAGATGTTGTACTCTAAGTAATGTGAAGATAATTTTGCTAAAGGACAATTCACACAGGTGTAGGCAGAGTTTAAGAAAAACAACAAAGATTATTATAATATCATTCTTAGTTCATCACTATTCCTCTATTAATAAATACTTATCATATACTTATAATACCAAGAGTGCAATTCTGCTGTTAGTGCAGTATTATTTCTCAGTGTATACCAGAATGTGACACCATTCTTAATCTATTTTAAGTGCATTCAACTGAGAGATAGCAAAGAGTGGTAACAGAGAGTCTTTCCCACCCATAGACAGAAAAGTGAAACAGGAAAGACACCCTATAAAAATCTGAAGGACTGGACTTCCTTGGTGGTCCAGTGGTTAAGATTCCATGCTTCCAAGTCAGGGGGCATGGGTTCGATCCCTGGTCGGGGAACTAGGATCCCACATGCCATATGGCATGGCCAAAAATTTTTTTTTTTTTTAATCTGAAGGATGAATGGTTTGCTGTATGGAGCTGTGGACTTTGGCAGAAGGAAGCAACAAACACATGATGACCTGATAGGTAACAAGAATGAGGGGTTAAATAAACAAACTAGATCTTATATGTTTTTACCACACACACACAGAAATGATAGTTATATGAAGTGATGGAGGTGTTAGTTAACTCCATGGTGGTAACCATGTTGAAATATATAAATCAAATAAACACCTTAAAATTACACAATGTCATATGCCAATTATACCTCAATACAACAAAGAAAAAAGAAGAGGAAAACCAAATTTCCTGGAGGGACTTTCATTGACTGAAATCCAATTAAATGTAGAAGGTAAAGGAATGGTAATGATTTTAAAGATATATTCACACTTATTTGATTTTCTGCTTCTCAATAAATTAAATGTAGTATCCTTCCTCTTAAGTGTGATCTTCCTGACTATAATGTAAAGAATAGAATATGGCAGAAGTGATGCCAAGACATTTCCATCATTAGGTTATATGAAGAGGGTAGCTTCCACCTTGGGTGTTTGTGTCTTCCTTCTCTCTTTCTGTCTCTCTGTCTCTCTCCATCTCCCATTCCTCACTCTAGAGGAAACAAGTTAAGCTATCACTCGCTCATTTGAATGAGGTTTTCCCTAGATTTCCTTTCTAATATGCTCTCTCTATACTTTGTACTATATATATATATATATATATATATATATATATATTTTTTTTTTTTTTTTTTTTTTTTTTTTTTTTTGCGGTACGTGGGCCTCTCACTGCTGTGGCCTCTCCCGTTGCGGAGCACAGGCTCCGGACGCGCAGGCTCAGCGGCCATGGCTCACGGGCACAGCCGCTCCGCGGCATATGAGATCCTCCCGGACCGGGGCACGAACCCGTATCCCCTGCATTGGCAGGCGGACTCTCAACCACCGTGCCACCAGGGAGGCCCTGTACTATATTTTTAAACAAGTATACATTTTACAAGCTTTCATTCTTGGTGGTAGGGAATTTATCTTCTATTTATTGCTGTATCCCCAGAGTCTAGAACAGATCCTCAGATAAAGTATGAACACAATAATTTGTTGAAATAACCAGTGATGAACGTGAATTTATCCACTGTAATTTTTCACGTGAATAGGCTTTAACTTATATGCGAGGATGCTGAAATAATTTAGTAAAGAAAACAAGAAAAAACATAAATAATGGCTATTTATATGTTAATAGCTTATATCCCAAATGAGATGTTTATTTTATGTATTCAGAATTCTAAGTAAGCAAGCAACTAAATTAAATATTAAGTTGCATTGTTTAATAAAATGAAATTATATTATATTAGAAATGACATCTTAGCTGTATTAAAAATGAAATTACCAAGTTATTTATTTATACTGTAATGTTTCAGATTCAAATTGTGTAAATCAGTTCTCTAGACCCTTTAAAGAAAATACACTTATATTGGATAAGTGTAGACTTTGGAATAGGTGATGCCATTACTCAGCTGAAATAATGCTATCTTAATAAATTCAGTGATGTTTGATTATTTCTCAATTGTTTGCTTTTATTTTTGCTAGTAAGTGCTAGCTAATCTTGCTTGAACAGGTGGAAGAATGAGAGGCAAAGTGAATATGTGTAATGGAAAATATCTTGAACACATCATCTAAAATTTATCAGGATCCTTAGTGTTAACTTACAGCATCCATATGTAGAGATTGTTTGTCTTAAATTTCCATTATAAGATAAAATGTCTTTTCTTGTAGTTCATCAAACTGTGAGAAATAAATGATGATTTTGTTTCTTCTTTAGTTTCCCTTACGTATTATGGAAACAGTCATCTGTTGGATAGTTCCATATTTAAAAAAAATCAGATATAATA
This sequence comes from Mesoplodon bidens, assembly GCF_964165515.1. Lineage (NCBI taxonomy): Eukaryota > Metazoa > Chordata > Mammalia > Artiodactyla > Ziphiidae > Mesoplodon > Mesoplodon bidens. The sequence goes on from NC_138160.1 coordinate 23,675,255, forward strand.
TAAGTGTTATTTATATCACTGAGCTTTAGGAGTAAGACATACAGGATTATTTTAATTATCTAGCCAATTGAGTTTCCCTCTACCTGTAGTATTCAGAAAAATACTGCCATGACATGTTTGCTGGAGAGTAACTGGGCAGATAGAGGAGGAGTGAAACACTAGTGTCCTGAAAGTGTCAGTGCATATAGAAATATGAGTGTATGTGTGTTTGTTTATCTACCTACATATCTACTCAGCAGAAATGTGTTAATTAACTTTTAAAATAAATAAATGAGTACCTATTAGAGAATATGATACAAGTTAACTGAGAATAAAAATGATTCCATAAAGGATTCTACAGTTCATGGAGATTGATAGGTTCATTTTAAAATTCAGGATTTCTGGCTTCAAGTGTAAGACAACTTCAAGAAAACTTTTTACTTTTTGTAATGTGCTTCCCATTAAAGATGAGATAACTTGATCATTGACAGCAGGCTGATATTTTCAGTGCTCCAGTTGATCCGTTGGATAACTAACTGCCTCAGGAGAATGAGTTGGTCTCCCTACGTTGCCACAAGTGGTGGCCATAAGAATGCACCTCTCAGACATCCAAATACAGTGAGCATAATTGATCAAGGGTCCTGGATGCTGTACTTGGAAATCTATCATTGTGTTTGTGTGGAAGCCAAGGTGAGTGCAGTACGAATTGAAAGATAGGCCCCTTCCTGGGAGTTATAGAACTTTTGATCAAGAAATCCCTGATAGCCTTGCCTAAACTTAGCACCAACATTCTCATCCAATTTTCATTCTTTCTCTACTTCACTGGATCAAATTTATATTATGATCTGATGGCTGATGCAGCTTCTTCCTGCTACTTCTCTATTTGTTCTCACAGGGATATCTTCTAATATCAGTACAATTCTTACAAAATCTTTCCTTGGCATCTGCTTCTTGGAGAATCTGCACTAACACACTCCATGACAAAGTCTTCTCTATTTAGGAAGAGATAAGCTTTTTGTTAAGCTTGGACATTTCAATATTCCCAAAGGTAAACTCCTTACCAAAAAAAAAAAAAACAAAAAACATCTGAATGGAGAATAATTATTTATAGCACATAAATGTACACAATTACATAAGACCATATATATATTTACATAATTCCAACACATCCCTATAACAGTTTTTCATTAAATCCAGTAAACTGGCCTGGACTAAGACAATAAACCATTTTTATTTCTAGTTATTTCTTTCTACTCTTTGTAGGGATTTAAAATAGACAATAGTAAGTTTGTGAGTAAATCAAAATTACTGAAAGTAATTATTACGTAGCGTAATATATGTGAGAATAGAGCGTTTATAAAATATAGCAGTATGGGATAATGAACTCACTATGGTGGTTTGAGACTAAATGAAAAAATTCTTCCTAGGAAGTTAGTGCCTTATCTAGGCTTCAGAAATGAACGTGAGTTTTCCAAGAAGCAGGAGGAAAAGATTGAGGTAGGCATACTAGTGAGAATGTAATCATTACAAACAAGGGATGAACATGAAAAAGTATGAAGTTTTGAAAGCACGTGGTATTGGGAGATCAGTGAGAATGGTACTTGGAGAGGTAGTAGAAATAAAAGACAGAGGGACTTCCCTGGCTGTCCAGTGGTTAAGACTCCACCCTTCCACTGTGAGGATCAGGGGTTCGATCCCTGGTCAGGGAACTAAGGTCCCACATGGTATGGCCAAAAATGAAAAAAAGAAAAAAAAGAAATGTAATAAGAGGCAGAGGACAAAGCAGATTAAATATAGAAGTGGTAGGACTTGACAACTGTAGCCAGAAGGACAGGAGTAATTTCTACGTAATCCTCATTTAGGCAGTTGTATAAGGTGGGTCCATTGAGTTAACTTGAGGAAGCAAAGTTACATGAAAGATGAAAGGATATGGACCCTGGACTTTCTGAGTTTGAGGTGATTGTGTTAATAACTAAGGAGAGCTACCAGGAAGCAGTTGGATGTAGCAGGGTGGAACTTCCCTCTAGATACATGTTGTAGAATTGAGTGTCCACAATAGAAGCTAGATTAAAAACTTTACCAGATAATCATTTTAGGAGAGGATGAGTAGCACCAGCCTTGATAGGGAGGTAAACTACATTAGAATCGAAAGTCTGCAAGAAATATCCCCAGGATTTGCCAAAATAAATACTTAACATTATTGATCGAATTGATTACTGAGGGCAAAACTAAATTATAAACCTATTAAAAATAAAGAGCAGATGAGGAAAGGGGAAATTTGGAGTATAATAATTCTTCTAAAAATGAAAATCCCAAGGAAAAACAAGGGCTTTTTGGATAAGCATGTCATACTGGGGAGAGAGAATTTTTGTGTAGGATAAAGATGTGAGCATTTTCATGAACTAAAGAGAAAAACAGTAGAATAAAGGGTGTGAAAATATGAGAAATATGAAGGGTGATTGATGGAGCTGGCACCCAGAGGAGATATGTTAGAACTTGCTTTCCACTGAGATAAGAAAGGATAGGACAAAGTGGTAGAAAAAGAGGTGAACTTAAGTATGATGGGGAGCTTGCTGCTGTTACAGGGTTTTGGTAGTAAAGTGACATTTCATCTGTGGGTCTTTGAGAGTGGAAAGCTATTTGAGAACTCCTGGAATTGTGTAGCATCTCCTTTGAGGGGAATGCAATAAGGAGCTGAATATAGTGAGGGGGAAAATGAGAGAAGCTTTGTGATACTAACCAAGACAATAAGCTATAGCTCTGTAGTGGTAGCAATTAAAATAGCTAATATTTATCAGGTATTTACTGAGTATTAGACACGATCATAAGATCTTTATATAGTAACTAATTTGATGGGGCAACAACCCTATTTTTTGAACCTATTGATTGACCTATTGGCTTCAAGAATCTGAAACTTCCTGGAGTTTTGTAATTCAGATTAACTTCCTGGAGTTTTAGAATTCAGATTTGCATATTCATTGTCAATAACTCGGTTATTATAGCTGTCTCTATTTCATGTACTACAATATCCATAGCAGCAAAACCCAGAGTTTCAAAGACAAAAGAGCAAACACTGAGACTGTGTTTTTAGAAATTATTTTTAGAGGGGTTACTCTATTGTTTTTTGTATCCTTGTAACTTGACTGTAAGGGAAACTTCTCTAAAGAAGTTCTTTTTCTTGAATACTGTCTTTCAATAGCTTTTCATTAAAATGTGTGATTTCTTATGAATGCTAGGCTATATTTATTTGTTTTTAAAGTGGGTTCTTGGAAGTAACCAGTTTTTTATGGACCACCTTGGTAAAATAATTGGCATTTAAGGAAGTATTTTCTGACATTTCCAGAGGCCAAAAGGATGTGGCCAATCCAAATCCAATATTAATATCTATACTAGTGTTCACTCTCCCCTTCACATCACAAAATTTTGATATATTCAACTTGCAACAGTTAGTGTATCTAGCTGTTATCTTAGAGATAAACATCATGGCATCTGGGGTTTTTGCTGGAAAACTGGCAACTCTGTGGTGGCAAAAGCTGTTCAGTCTTGGGAGGTGATGTCCATTCTATGTACCCATGAGAATTTATGCTTGTGTGGTCATGAGCCCAGTGAATGTTAGTTATGACTAATATTCATAGAACATGTTATTCTGTCAACTTTTAAGAGCCCCTTTACCAGTGGGAATAATCTGGTGGTTTTTCACATGTGACATAAAGAAATTCAAACCCTGAAACTCTTCTGGGAGTCTTATTCACTCCTTTTCACCAGTTCTGCAATCTTGACTCTTGCCAGACCCTGAACATATAGTCCACCTCATAATTAGATCTCAAAAATCAGTGTAAATCTGACGTGTAACCAAGGAGAACAAGTTGCTATATAACAATTGTTATATAACAATTTTTCTCAAAGGATATTAGAAACCCATAATAGAATATACTACCGAATAGTTCTTAGCCACAATATGGCTCACTTTATTAATCTATCATTTATAGTCAGAAATAGAGCTGATTACTTGGTCCTCTGTAATGTGGAGGGTATGTGACACATGAAATGGTAAAACAATCTAATGTTTTTTTCTTGAGCTGTTTTATTGTTTTCTCCCTCTATATTTTGGCAAGGCCTAACTGATTCTTCAGCAATAGCTATAGCAAAACACTTTGTGTTACGTGTGGCTTAGACAGCTTAGTAAACCATTGCCATTGTAGAAGGAACAACATGCTAATGTTTTAAAAATAAAATGCCAGCATATGTGCTCATATTATTTTTTTTTTATACATTCTGTGTTCATAATATCTCTTAATCATGTGCTTACAAATGCCACCTCCATATAGTCTTCCAGGGATTTTAACACAGTTCCTCTATAGCTCCTACCTCCTTCTCTGTTCCATTCCTCTGCTTCTTATCCTGATCTTTCATATTGCCCTTACACTTATTATACATAGTGGGGCAGTTAGAGACATTTCTGTGTTGCTCGATTCTTGGGGGAAGTGTTTTGTAATAGGTTTAATGACCGTCATTTTGCAAATCTATAAGCTATGCCTATGTACATACTTATTATAATCCTATTCTGCATCCTATGCCCCTGACTAGGGTATTGACATCAATCATTGTCATTTTGCAGATTATCAAATTTAAAGAATGATGTAACTTCATTTATTAACTACTTGGGGAATATATTCTTATACATAACACTGGCAATAAGGAAAATTTGTTTCCTGCAACAGACTAAATGACAATATATTTTCATGCCCATCTTTTGCCTGGCAATGAAGGACCGCATTCCTTCTATTTTCATAGTTATTACTATTTTTCATCCAGTCTTTTAGAAACAACACTTTAATATTAAAAATGCTTTATAGCATGGTGACAAAGACTGAAAAAAAGCTGGAGAACATTAAAAAAATAAAAAGTAAGTCTATTAGTTCAAAATATAAGTTGAACTAAATTGATTGCCTTATAACTTCCCATTCAAGGGAAGTATCCACAGTCCTTCCTGCCACCACCCCCATCCCATGCACACAGACTGACAAAATGCTGAAGCCAATTTGACATTTACTTTGAAAGTCTACAAGCCCACTCCTAGTCCTAATGCATATTATAGTTAGGCTTTGTGTGTGAGTGTGTGTAGCCAGAAGCAAAAAATCACCCATGCCAATTTAAGCCACTTTAATATAAGTGTGTACTTAAGTATCTTACTTCAAAGTGATTGTTATGAATTTGTCAAATTAATACTTATTGAGTGGAGCACAGGTTATCAGATGATGAGCTGTGGTTAAATAACAGACCACAAGAGAAACTGAAATAGCTAAGTTTATTACAAATAGGTCCTGATAGAAGTACCCAGCAGCTTAGAATGGGCCCCAGCAGCTTAGAAGGGGCTGCATGGGCAGATCAAAGCAGGGCACAGAGTCAAACAGGTAGGACTTCTAAGTCACATGACTTTTTTAGTCTGTGAGCAGAATGTTTTGGGGTTAAGGCCCAATTGGTCAATTCAAACCAAAAGAGTGAGGTTAGGGTAAGCCAAAGGGTAAGGCAAAGTTTTAGTCTTATCTAAAAGGCACATAAAGAAAGGATATGGGAGGCAAGGAAGACTGTTGATCACAAGGGCCATTGGGGAAGTCACATAAGGAATCTATACATACTTGTGACTCTGTGGGCTGTTTTCTAGGGCATGTGCTTGCATGAGGGGGCTACTGTCAGTTTCAGGTCACTGCAGCCCACTTGGCCAAACAAAATGGATGCTGAGGCAGCAATACAATGGAGTAGCTTAGCTAAACTCTCAACAGACATCTCTACTCCATATTAGAAGACCAGTTGGATAATGTAGTTACATTAACTTTTATCAACATCCTAAAACTGGGCAGAGTCATTCATTACAATTCATCTCATGAGTTACTGACCAACCTATGCATTGCTTCCTCTGTATGGGCTTTCCTGGTCTGATTACAAAAACAAACAAACAAACAAACAAAAAAACCCTTGTTTCTTAATCTCCTCACCACCATGAAGAGTCTCTTTTAAAATAAAAATTTTAGAGAATAAGTAGTGCATATAGGATATAAGCAGTAAATCTGAAAATAAAAAGAGAGCCAGAATTCATTTGAAACTTAAAGGTATTTATTTGAAACATAAAATTAAAAGTCAAATCAAAAGGGAGAATTCACTGAGATGAAAGGCAACAGAATAAAAGAAAATCAACTGATGGGATTGTAATCAAAGTGTGATGGACATAGCAAGCATGCTTTGCTTATCTATTTCTGGGCAGTATTGAGAAAAAAAAATTATTGTGCAAAAAATTGAATCAATGTAAAAGAAGATAAATTCAAGGTGCTTCAAAATACAGAATGAAAAAATAGGATTAGAAGAAGAAACAGGAGAAAGGAAGAAGAGGAGGAGGAGGAAGTGTAGGAGTAGCCTGTGGAATAGAGAGAAGGAGAAGAGGAAGCGTCAGTAGCAACAACGTCAGCTGTCTCCACCCCCAGCGTGTGTTCTGTGCCACCTGGACCTGAGCAAGTCAAATAGTGAAGAGTTCCATGGGTGGGACATTACAGAGGACAAGTCTTCGTGTCTGAGAAGTATTCACCTTAGGATGAAGGCTCCTGATAGACGCCTGTATGACAGACGTGGAGACAGCATGACTCAGTAGTTAAATTCCCTGTGCCATCCTCACCCTACTCACACCTCTGAAGGGCTGTGTCAAGCAGGGTCGGGGTGGGCAGGGCACAGCTCAGATGCTTTCGCTTGGAGCCTTGACCCTCTGCTCCATCACTTTATAGAGAAATACACTGTAAAATAATCATAGGAATAAGCTTAGGATTTTTTTTAAGACAACCGTTTCTGGTCTGGAGTCTTGGTTCTTCAGTTCCCTAAGAACAAATCTAATTCCTTCTGTCGCTCAAAACCCCTCCTCGTTTCTTCAGAGGGCACATCCACCCTCTGACATGGTAACGCTGAATCCCACCACCTCCTCAGCTACCAAATACTAGATGGCACCTTGGAGCCACAGCTGCCGGTCACTGCCCTTGGCTTCTGGTCAGCATCTCCCAGAAAAAGCGCTGTCTGGATCAGAGCAAAACCAGATAAAGGTATCTCAAAAAATATACCCAATCTATAAAGATTTTTGTTCCAAATCATACATAATGTAAAAACAGACACTCTTCTTAATGAGAGGACGGATTTATTATCACTTCCTTTAATTGTTTTTCTTATAAGTTTACAGTTTTGATTTCTTTTATTTGTTTGAAAACAATGTTTTGATTATATCCTTGAGTGAACTCATTCTTTATAAAGGATAAGCTAAAGGTAAATATGCAAATGAAAAGAAATTCTATCTATGTACCTCTCATCTGCTTTCCTATCTCTCTACATTTGTTCCCTTTCATATGTATATGTGTGTGTGTGTGTATATATATATATATACACACACACACATATATATGTATATATATATATATGTATATAAACACATATATAATAGTTATGAGCAGGAACCTTGGAGTCATAAAGTCATACTTCCTAAGTGCTAGCCCATATCTACAACATTGTACTCTGAAGTTTTACTCAATATTTCATTGTCTTCATTTTGAAACGGAGTTAATAGCATACCTACCTCATAAAGATTTTTTGAAGATTAAATGAGTAAATATAATAGCAAAACTGGTTTATTGCTAATATAGAATTGTTTATTTCCTCAAACATGTAGCTTTTTGAGGGCTTAAAAGAGAAATATTACTGTATTCCTAGTGTCTAGAATATTGGCTAGTATATAAGGGGTGCTCTAAAAGTTTACCAAAGGAAACAAAAGGATAAAATGGTACAGAATAAAAATATTACCAATTATGAAGGTGAAACAAAATCATCTGGAACCAAAAGACTTGTGAACTATAAACTAAAATAAAACTATTCTGGGCTGAAGTAAGGAAATTCAATTACCCCAGAAGAATTTTAAGTTACAGGTTTTAAAAGTAATCCTATAACAATCTTTATTTTAATCAATTTTATCTTATATATCTCACTTTTCTCATGTTATATATTTTACTGTGAAATAATTTGGTATACATAACTTTACAACATTTATCAAAAGCTGTGTGTGCTGAAAAAAAAGTCTATAAAGTATATTGTAAGCTATCTCTTCTGTATTAATCAATATTTGTATTCTTTTCCTCAGATTAAATTAATACATGGTACTTGTCCCAGAGATATACGGCATCGACTTCTTATATGTCTACATATGTATTGTATATATAGATATAATTTTAAAGTTTCACTCTTGTTTTAGAACCATTATTTCTTTCCCATATTTTTAGGCAAATGTAAATGTATGTAAATATAATTTTTGCATATAGTTTATATGTGCTGGCATAATTGCAGTTCTATAGAGTAGCAAAGATATTATGAGTGACAAATTTAGATCTTTGCCTGTTAAACACATCCTTGCCTACTACTCAGTATATAAGTCCTTTCTATAAATTATCCAGTCACAATTACTCCATCTCTAATATAAGTACCTTGAGAGTTGGACATTTATAGATTATTACAAAGAATTTAGACATTTGAGAGCATGGGGATACATAAATATAAATGAATACTGTTGATTTGAGAGAAACCTTTACAGGGTATTTTGCCTCTTTGTTGATTACTCTTCTCATGCTGGTCTTGGAAAAAACTGCCAAATATAAAGGCAAGCATAATACTATGTATGTTAGTAACATTTTGCTTCTGACTATATTCTGATATCTTGAGTAGCTCAAACAATGATATAATAAATGGAACTGAATATAAATTTTATATTTGTTTATATTATATATATTTGATTAAATAGGAATTCCATACAAATAATGTCTTTAAAATACATTACTTGTTAGAAGATATTTTAGAAAAATGTGCTAACATAATATTAAAGGCCAGTGGCAGCATTGTGACAAAAATTTTGACAAAGAAGAAGAAATTAAAGTGTGTGGTTACATTGTAATTCTGATTCAGGGTGAAAGATAACTCATGATTGTTTATATCCAGTCAGAAGAACCTGAAAGCGAGAGCGAGAGCAAGAGTGAGAGTGAGAGTGAGAGCGAGAGCGAGAGAGAGGGAGAGAGAGAGAGAGATTTTTCTTCAATTATCTTATGAGATAAGAAGTAAATTTTATTTCCTTTCATCTAAATGATATTTTTCCCTGGACACCAAATTTGTTACAAAATTTTTCATTTTCACAAAAACATGAGAAGTTTTGCAAAGAAGCTGGAAAAACTAATTAGAAATTCCTGAAAACACTTTTGTATCTTTCTCAACCCCAGGATTCTGGTAATGAAAGACTTGAGCAGGAAAAAAAAATTAAAATGTGGAGAAAAATTTACCTTAGCAAGTCAACATACTTCCTTACACTGTAAGTATAATTCCAGACTTTCTAGATGTAGTATCGAGTGGAAAGAGTGTAGCTGGTAATTGCAAATAAACATTTTTTTAAGGTGAGGAAAATTCTGTCTTCATTTTACCACTGACCAAATATATGATACAGAATAAAATGCTTCATCTTTCTCATGTATTTTATTTCAATAACCTGAAAAATTAAGTAAAACTGTTGTTTGATTCTTAAGCTGTCTTCTGATCACCCGTTAGTAGTTTCTCGAAGGTGTTCTAGGGCCTGTGCTGAGGGGTATTGGGAAATTAGGAGCACAGAGAAATATACTGTAGATCCTGTCTTCCACTTTTTTGATTTTTTTTTTTTGGATTGACATTACTTTATTTAAATGATTTAATCTATTTGGAATGAATAATGTATAGAATTCAAAGAGTACAAACCAGTATTTAATATAAAATGGCGCTTACTTCTTCTGTGCCCTGACCAGCCAGTGCCCTCCTCAGTGGCAAGCACCACTATCAATTTCTTGCCTAACCCTTTGGAAATAATCTTTTTCTATCTAGCTTTTTCTTTCCTTTTTTTTTTTTTTCTTTTCTTTATTGGAGTAAAATTGCTTTACAATGTTGTGTTAGTTTAGCAAGGACATAGAGACAACCTAAATGTCCAATGACAGATGAATGGATAAAAAAGATGTGGTACATATATACAAGGGGATATAACTCAGCCATAAAAAGAAGCAAAATTGGGTCACTTGTAGAGACGTGGACGGACCTAGAGTCTGTCATACAGAGTGAAGTAAGCCAGAAAGAGAAAAACAAATATCGTATATTAACACATATATGTGGAATCTAGAGAAATGGTACAGATGAACCTTTTGCAGGGCAGGAATAGAGACACAGACATAGAGAACAGACATGTGGACGCAGGGGGGATGGGGAGGGTGGGACGAATTGGGAGATTAGGGTAGACATATACACACTACCATACATAAAATAGATAGCTAGTGGGAACAAGCTATAAAGCACAGGAAGCTCAGATTGGTGCTCTATGATGACCTAGATGGGTGGGATGGTGGGGTGTGTGTGTGTGGGAGGTCCAAGAGGGAGGGGATATAGGTATACATGTAGCTGACTCACTGCATTATACAACAGAAACTAACATACTTTTTTCACTTAGAACAGCACTTTTTAAACTGAATTGCTTTTTAATATGTTGTGTTACTAGGTTAAATGTCACCTGCAGAAAGTGACCTTGACTTTAAAAACAAATGGTGCAAGAAAAGCTTGGATCAACTGTTTCCTAAAATTCAGTAATACTTTTACAAGGAAACTCCTGTTTATTTTTCACATATTTAAGCTATTTTATAAAAAAGGATTTCAAGAAACTGGTACTGAAACTGATATTGTGATATTTGACACTTGTGACATTTGACAATGAACAATATGATGTTTTGTCAATTATACTTTCCAGTTTAGGTAGAATTCAATTACCCACTTAAGCTAAAAAGATCTTGTTTTCACATCAGTGAAACACGGAAACCGTGTAGATAAACAGAGTCTAATGCATCAGCTGTGTTTTTCTTCAACTGGAAAGGTACCCCTTTGTAATGTAAGGAGTACAATTCCAGTAAAATTATTTATTAAAATTATTTCCCAGTACAGATATGACCTTCTTCAATGTAACATATTATATGAAAGTTCAAATTTGTACATATTTAATTTAGCCTGTAAAAATTCATGTTGTCAAATTGTTTGAACAGATGGCTTATGTCCTATGTAACATACAATATATTTCACATTTTTGAGTTAAATTTCTATTAATTTGCATTCATATAATTATATACACTGAATATAAGCAATGCATTTCCTGACAAGGTGAAAATTGATAACACTTAAATAAAGATGTTAAACTAATATTTTGGTTTTGTTTTCTAATTATTTTGACTTCTCAGGTTTCCTTTTCCGTTTTTTCCTGATTCTTTAAAATAATATTTTTTACTGAGTGTGAACAAATCATACGTGAAAAGTTTATGAACTGTCACAAAGTGAATATACCAGTGTAGCTACTACCCAGATTAAGAAATAAATGTTAACTGTATTTTGAAAACTTCCTTTTATGCTCATTTTCATTCATTGACTTCTTCCTACTCCACAAAAGAAAAATAAACATCATGATTTCTAACATCATAGATTAGGTTGCCTGTAATTCATGTAAATGGAATGATACAGTATTCCTCCTTTTGTTCCTCTTCTCTCTTAATCAAATTTATGTTTGTTAAATTCATATGTATTTTTGTGTGTAGCACAGATTAGTTCTGTTTCTTCCTTACCACAGTGATAGAAATGTTCTATATCTGGTAACAGTTGTGTTGGGCAACACCCTTATAGTATGTCTTTTTTAATTCATTCTACTATTGAACATTAGGTTTTTTCTAAATGGGGCTATTATGAAGAGTGGTGCTAGGTATATGTGTGTGTACATCTATAGGTGTGCTTATCTACACATTTTGTTGTACCTATATCTACATCTGTATAATATAGATCTAGATCTAGATGTAAATATCTATCTAAGACAATGTATATGTTCCAATCAAATAGTATTAAAGACTTTTTCAAAGTGTTTGTAATAATTTACATACAGCAGCAGTCGTGAGCATTCTTACTATTCAACAAACATTTCAACCCACAGCATTATCATTTAGTTTACTTTTTTTTTTCATTTTTACTTATCCAGAGGAGATGCAGTGGCATAATATTGTGATTTAGTTTACATTTTCTTGTTCATTATTGAGTTTGAACAACTATTATATTCTTATTAGCCAGCTGGATATCCAATTTTTATAAAATATTTTTAAAATTATATTTCCAATATGTTCTTTTTAACATGCAGAAGTTAAATCTTTCTGGCCCAGAATCTTTGTTTGGTATACATGTAGCATGTATCTCCTACTATTCCGTAGTTTTCTTTTCACTCTTAAAAAGCGGTTTTATGGGGCTTCCCTGGTGGCACAGTGGTTGGGAGTCCGCCTGCCAATTCAGGGGACACGGGTTCATGCCCTGGTCCGGGAAGATCCCACATGCCGCAGAGCAGCTGGGCCCGTGAGCCATGGCCGCTGAGGCTGCACGTCCGTGCTCCACAACAAGAGAGGCCACAACAGTGAGAGGCCCGCGTACTACAAAAAAAAAAAAAAAAAAAAAAAAAGGGGGGGTTATAATGAACAAACTTGTACATTAAATTTTAGTGCAATTTCAGTTTATAAATGTTTTCCCTTAAGATTAGCAATGTTTGTGTTATATGTAAAAAAAAATATCCAAAATTTAAAGCCCTGAAATCACTCTTCCATGTTTTCTTTATAGTTTGAACATCAACATTTAGATCTACAATTTCCCTGGGATTGATTTTCAAGAATGAGTTGAAATAAGACACAAATTCTATAGTTTTTCCATAAGGATGCTAAAAAGATTAATCTCACTTTTCCTAAAATAAGTGGCCACATATGTTTGAATTTTTTTTTGTTTTGTACTTACTATTCTGTTGAAGTGATCTGTTTATTCTTGCACCTTGCGCCTATTGGTGGAATTTTTCACAATTTATATATTTCCCTATTGATGATGGATAAGGAATATTGATTTTATTTTATTATTTATTTTATGCAACTATATAATTGAACCCTCTAATTATTTTTCTACTTTGCTTTATGTTTACGAATTTTCAGGAGAACGGTGCCATCTGCAATAATGATAGTGTTTTCTCATAATTTCTGGTATTCATGATCATGTGTGTATGTATGTATGTGTGATCACTTTGACTAGAAAATTCAGATCAATACTACTACCAGTGATTATGGTACACAAGCATGCCTTTTTCTTTTCTTGAATATAAATGCAGCTATTGTTATTCTTATGTATGATATTGAATTTTCAATTGAGATAGAAATTTGTTTTGTTGTCAAGAAAGGATAATGTTTGTTCTGGTAAATAGCACATTTAAAACCACACCAATTACTAGTGAACACAATTATAAGCACTACTTCAAAGGAAAGAATTACAAAGGAATCTTACTATGAATTTAACAGCACTTATTTTTGTTAACATTGCTAAATTTCCTGCTACGCTTAAAATAATACTTCATTAAAAAGCATGTAATTCACCTATTCTTGGATACAAAATGATGGTTTATTTTATTCAATGATATATTATGTGTTAAATGTTATTTGATATACTTTATTTATTTTTGTTTCTGCTTACATTTTCTCTAAAAAATTTTATCTTCGACAGGTTTCCTTGACAAATTTGATAAAATATATTCAGAGCACATAGCTAATTTGATCCCTAAATATGTCTAATTTTAGTGATCATTTGGAGGAAAACAAGCAATGGGATTAAAAATCCTATTTTAGGTGTAATAATCTGTGAAATCTGAAAAAGTGAGAAGATACGCTAATATTTTGGAAAGGAGGACCAGTGAATGGGAAGAGCATAAGTCTGATTATGTGTTATGGCCTTTGGGGTTGGCAACTTCTGTCAATCAAAATATATTATACACTTACTGAACTTCCCTCAACAAGAGCTACCATTAGAGCTATTTTCTTTTTAAAAATGTGTTGTGTTGAGACAACTCAGATATGTAGTCACACATGATTGCGTTAGAGAAACTGGATGTAAAATGTTTTAAATTCCTCCATTGACAAGATGCTTTACCTTGGAAAAGTCAATCTCTCTACAAATTAATCCCCTCATATGTTACAGATAATATATTAGTAATTAATGTAGAATTTTGTGAAGATTAAATGATATGTTCCTGGTAAAACTCACAGTATATTGCCTGCTGCATAGTATCAGCTCAATAAATGTTATCTATTATTATCTTTGTGTCATTGCTATTATTGTTGCCCCTTAATTTGAAGCTAGTCAAATCTGCAGCCGTCCAAAAGGATTAAAAGAAAATTAAAATTCTAACACAGGTGGATTATTTTGCAGAGAGTGTTTTACACACCAGCCAAATACAAGTCAGTTTTGAATTCCCTTACCTCTAGTTTGCTAGCACCACATGTAGTTAACATAGTTCAATGCTAAATTATGACATGGGAAAGAAAGCAAATAATATTTAAATTATTCAAATTTTTGAGTAAGCTGGCAATAATAATTCATTCTAGCTTCCTGATCAGTAACTGGAAAGGAAAGGGACACAAATGCAGCACTCACTGAATATTTTACAATCCATTTACATAAATATTGGTGAAATAAATGATATTTTTTAAACAGCACAGAACTCTACATCTAATAAAATATGCCACTCTCATTATTATCAACAGGACAGGTTCTAAAAATGTCGGCAGATCCATATAGTTAGGTTTGTAGGATTCACTCATTCATTTTTACGCCTACATAAACATATCAAAAATGGAATTAGGCATTTGTGGATGTGCTCTAGTTTATTTTTAAAGCATATATTGAGAAAGGAATGATTTCTTGCACAATGACAAAAACACAAAAAAGAAACTGTATGTTCACATTACATGACTATATAATTTACTATAAGCACATAAAAATTAAATTAAATTCTACTTCAAAATCCTAAAGCTAATTCTGTTTTGGTTGTATGTAGCTATAATACTATACTGACAAAAACTCACAAGGAACTGTGAATTCTAGAGTTGTTAGGACTACTAACAACTGCAAGACTCACTGAATCAGTGGCTGCAGGAAAAATAAATATGGTCAATTTAGCAAGGCCATTATTAAGTTTGTAGAGGAATTACTGAGTTAAATGTGATGAAATTATCAAACTGCTTTGTCATTCTATTTAAACAAGTAGTTTTGATGTCTGCAAATATTTTTATAGTTTTTTTTTTTTTTACTTATACTTGATAAGCCACTTCTGAGTTGAAGATGGATTAGAAAACTTAAGTTAAAAAAAATGAAGACGTTAAAGCAAAATGAAAAGTAAATTAACACAGAAGTTGCTGTCGTTTATCATACCTTAAGAGAAAAATTCTCTCTCCCACAGAATTTAGCAGTCCTTCATCTTCAGCAATCACCTTTGTAGTTCTGAAAGCTGGTAGCTGCTTCATTTGGGAATAGTCACATCCATCATTTCCTAAAGATTTCTACACAGTGGAGTTAATAAGAATTGTGCACATCACTTTATGATTTAAGAGAGGTGAAAGAGAAACTTCTGATAATACAGCAGTCAGAGACGTTACGGGTGAATTACTCTTTTGAGGAAAATTTCAGAAAAAGTTACAAAATATGTTTTGATAACTTCAGACTGATATATTAGTTACTGTACTTAGATATAAACTATTGTGAATTAGTTATGTGTCTTTGAGTTAAGGCTACATCAAGAAAAGTAGAAAAGTTTATGGTGTGTATAAGTTTGCTAAATGAAGGCATTTGGTAATTTCAATTAGTTTACTTATTTTAAAATAATTATCTGCCTAATATCTACTTTATATACTGGGATATAAACAAAAACATAGAGTGTTTTCTATAAACACACTGAAAAAAATGCACTTATTCAAATTTAAACTGTGCAACATATTCTAATATCTGTATAAAATTCTAGTGCATTCCTGTATTCATAGAGGTCCAAATAGCAAAGCTCAAGGAAAGCATAATAAGAGTGGAAGAAGTCTATGAAAGAAAATTAAAAGGAAGCAATAATAAACTTTAAAAACTGTTTACATCCAGAAATGATAATTAGGAATAAATAATATCACATTTTATCTAATGAAAGATATAGTGTCATAGAATATGTGTATACTTAAAAACCTTGAAAACACTAAAATTACATTGGAATATGAAATATATAGAAGAAATATTTAGTTTAAATAAAATACAAAGGCTATCATATAAAGATACCATCACTAAGAAATTCACTGTTTTGAAAGTGGGTGATGTTCCACAGCACTAAATGACACAAAAGCACTGCTGTCATGGAACAACTTAGTTTTTAATAAATAAATAAATGCTCTGTGCAAGATCCTGATAAGTACTATGAAGAAAAATGAAAAGGATGAATAAAAATATATAGGTATACCTATACACATATATATATATATACACACTTGTATATGCACATGTATACATATATATGTGTATATATGTGTATATATGCATAGATATTTATATATATATACATATTTTATATATATGTGTATGTATATAAATAGTTTTTTTAAATGTATTATTATTTTTTTATACAGCAAGTCCTTATTAGTTCTCTATTTTATACATATTAGTGTATACATGTCAATCCCAATCTCCCAACTCATCCCACCACCACCAGCACCCCACTTTCTCCCGTTGGGTCCATAGTTTGTTCTCTACATCTGTGTCTCTATTTCTGCCATATAAACCATCTCATCTGTACCATTTTTCTAGATTCCACATATATGAGTTAATATACGATATTTGTTTTTCTCTTTCTGACATACTTCACTCTGTATGACAGTCTATAAGTCCATCCACATCTTTACAAGTGACCCAATTTCGTTCCTTTTTATTACTGAGTAATATTCCATTGTGTATATGTACCACATTTTCTATATCCATTCATTTGTCGATGGCCATTTAGGTTGCTTCCATGACCTGGCTATTGTAAATAGTTCTGCAATGAACAGTGGGGTGCATGTATCTCTTTGAATTATGGTTTTCTCTGGATATATGCCCAGTAGTGGGATTGCTGGGTCATCTGCTAACTGTATTTTTAGTTTTTTAAGGAACCTCCATATTGTTCTCCATAGTGACTATATCAATTTACATCCCCACAAACAGTGCAACAGGGTTCCCTTTTCTCCATACCCTCCCCAGCATTTGTTGTTTTAGATTTTTTGATGATACCCATTCTAATCGGTGTGAGGTGATACTTCACTGTAGTTTTGATCTGCATTTCTCCAATAATTAGTGAGGTTGAGCAGCTTTTCATGTGCCTCTTTGCCATCTGTATGTCTTCTTTGGAGAGGTGTCTATTTAGGACTTCTGCCCACTTTCTGATTGGGTTTCTTTTTTTTCTTAATATTGAGCTACATGAGGTGTTTATATATATTGGAAATTAATCTCTTGTCCATTGATTCATTTGCAAATATTTTTTTCCCATTCTGAGAGTTGTTGTTTTGTCTTGTTTATAGTTTCCTTTGCTTTGCAAAAGTTTTTAAGTTTCATGAGGTCCCACTTGTTTATTTTTGCTTTTATTTCCATTACTCTAGGAGGTGGGTCACAAAAGATCTTGCTGTGATTTATGTCAAAGTGTGTTCTTCTTATGTTTTCCTCTAAGAATTTTATAGTGTCCAGTCTTACATTTAGGTCTCTAATCCATTTTGAGTTTATTTTTGTGTATGGTGTTAGGAAGTGTTCTTTTTTTTTTTTAATTTTTGAATTTTATATTTTTTTAATTTTTTATACAGCAGGTTCTTATTAGTTATCTATTTTATACATATTAGTGTATATATGTCAATCAAAATTGTTAGGTAGTACTCTAATTTCATTCTCTTACATGTAGCTGTTCGATTTCCCTGCACAACTTATTGAAGAGACTGTCTTTTCTCCATTATATATCCTTGCCCCCTTTTTCATAGATTAGTTGACCATAGATGCGTGGGTTTATCTCTGGGGTTTCTATCCTGTTCCATTGATCTATATTTCTGTTTTTGTGTCAGTACCATATTTTCTTGATTACTGTAGATTTGCAGTATAGTCTGAAGTCAGGGAGTCTGATTCCTCCAGCTCCGTTTTATTTCCCTCATGATTGCTTTGGGTATTTGGGGTCTTTTGTGTCTCCATACAAATTTTAAGATTTTTTGTTCTAGTTCTTTAAAAATGTCATTGGTACTTGGATAGGGATTGAGTTGAATCTGTAGATTGCTTTGGGTACTATAGTCATTTTCACAATATTGATTCTTCCAATGCAAGAACATGGTATATCTCTCCATCTGTTTGTGTCATCTTTGATTTCTTTCATCAGTGTATTATAGTTTTCTTTTTCTTTTTTTTTTTTTTGTCTTATGATTTTCTGAGTACAGGTCTTTTACCTCCTTAGGTAGGTTTATTCCTAGGGATTTTATTCTTTTTGTTCCAATGGTGAATGGGATTGTTACCTTAATTTCTCTTTCTGATCTTTTGTTGTTAGTGTATAGGAATGCAAGAGATTCCTGTGCATTAATTTTGTATCCTGCAACTTTACCAAATTCGTTGATTAGCTCTAGAAGTTTTCTGGTGGCATCTTTAGGATTATGTATGTTTAGTAACATGACATCTGCAAACAGTGACAGTTATACTTCTTCTTTTCCCATCTGTATTCCTTTTATTTCTTTTTCTTCTCTGATTGCCATGGCTAGGACTTCCAAAACTATGTTGAACAATAGTGATGAGAGTGGACATCCTTGTCTTGTTCCTGATCCTAGAGGACATGCTTTCAGATTTTCACCATTGAGAATGATGTTTGCTGTGGGTTTGTCATATATGGCCTTAATTATGTTGAGGTAAGGTCCCTCTGTGCCCACTTTCTGGAGAGTTTTTATCATAAATGGGTGTTGAATTTTGTCTTAAAGCTTTTTCTGCATCTATTGAGATGATCATATGGTTTTTATTCTTCAATTTGGTAATATGGTGTATTACATTGATTGATTTGCATACATTAAAGAATCCTTGCATCCCTGGGTTAAATTCCACTTGATCATGGTGTATGATCTTTTCAATGTATTATTGGATTCTGTTTGCTAGTATTTTGTTGAGGATTTTTGCATCTATATTCATCAGTGATATTGGTCTGTGATTTTCTTTTTTTGTAGTATCTTTGTCTGGTTTTGGTATCAGGGTGATGGTGGCCTTGTAGAACTGAGTTTGAGAGTGTTCCTTCCTCTACAGTTTTTTTTGGCAGAGTTTGAGAAGGATGGGTGTTAGCTCTTCTCTAAAAGTTTCATAGAATTCACCTGTGAAGCCATCTGGTCCTGGACTTTTGTTTGTTGGAAGATTTTTAATCACAATTTCAATCTCAGTGCTTGTGATTGGTCTGTTCATATTTTATATTTCTACCTGGTTCAGTCATGGAAGGTTATACTTTTCTAAGAATTTGTCCAGTTCTTCCAGGTTGTCCATTTATTGGCATAGAGTTGCTTGTAGTACTCTTTTATGATGCTTTGTATTTCTGCAGTGTCTGTTGTAACTTTTCCTTTTTCATCTAATTTTATTGATTTGAGTCCTCTCCCTCGTTTCCCTGATGATTCTGTGTAATGGTTTATCAATTTTGTTTATCTTCTCAAAGAACTTAGCTTTATTGATCTTTGCTATTGTTTTCTTTGTTTCTATTTCATTTATTTCTGCTCTGATCTTTTTGATTTCTTTCCTTCTACTAACTTTAGGTTTTGTTTGTTCTTCTTTATCTAGTTCCTTTAGGTGTAAGGTTAGGTTGTTTATTGAGATATTTCTTGTTTCTTGAGGTAGGATTGTATCGCTGTAAAACTTCTCTCTTAGAACTGCTTTTGCTGCATCCCATAGGTCTTGGATCATCGCATTTTTGTTGTAATTTGTCTCTAGGTATTTTTTTGATTTCCTCTTTGATTTCTTCAGTGATCTCTTGGTTATTTAGTAATGTATTGCTTAGCCTCCACGTGTTTGTGTTTTTTACTTTGTTTTCTCTGTAATTTATTTATAATCTCATACCATTGTGGTTGGAAAAGATGATTGTTATGATTTCAATTTTCTTAAATTTACCAAGGCTTGATTTATGACCCAAGATGTGATCTATCCTGGAGAATGTTCCATGTGCATTTAAGAAGAAAGTGTAATCTGCTGTTTTCAGATGGAACATCTTATAAATATCAATTAAATCTATCTTGTCTATTGTGTCATTTAAAGCTTGTGTTTCCTTATTAATTTTCTCTCTGGATTATCTATCCATTGCTGTAAGTGAGGTGTTAAATTCCCCCACTATTATTGTGTTACTGTTAATTTCCTTTTCTATAGCTGTTAGCATTTGCCTTATGTATTGAGGTGCTTCTATGTTGGGTCCATATATATTTTTAATTATTATATCTTCTTCTTGGATTAATCTCTTGATCATTATGTACTGTCCTTCCTTGTCTCTTGTAACATTCTTTATTTTAAAGTCTATTTTATATGATATGAATATTGCTACTCCAGGTTTCTTTTGATTTCCATTTGCATGTAACATCTTTTTCCATCCCCTCACTTTCAGACTGTATGTGTCCCTAGGTCTGAAGTGGGTCTCTTGTAGACAGCATATATATGGGTCTTGTTTTTGTTTCCATTCAGCTAGCCTGTGTCTTTTGGTTGGAGCATTTAATCCATTCACATTTAAGGTAATTATCAGTATGCATGTCCCTATTCCCATTTTCTTAATTGTTTTGGCTTTGCTTTTGTAGGTCCTTTTCTCCTCTTGTTTCCCTCTTAGAGAAGTTCCTTTTGCATTTGTTGTAGAGCTGGTTTGGTGGTGCTGAATTGTCTTCGCTTTTGCTTGTCTTTAAAGCTTTTGATTTCTCCATCAAATCTGAATGAGATCCTTGCCAGGTAGAGTAACCATGGTTGTAGTTTCTTCCCTTTCATCACTTTAAATATATCATGCCACTCCCTTCTAGCTTGTAGAGTTTTGGCTGATAAATCAGTTGTTTACCTTATAGGAGTTCCCTTGTATGTCATTTGTCATTTTTCCCTTGCTGCTTTTAATAATTTTTTTTGTCTTTAATTTTTGTCAATTTGACTACTGTGTGTCTCAGCATGTTTCTCCTTGAGTTTATCCTGCTTGGGACTCTGCACTTCCTGGACTTCGGTGGCTATTTCCTTTCCCATTTTAGGGAAGTTTTCGACTATCGTCTCTTAAAGTATTTTCTCAGGTCCTTTCTCTCTCTCTTTTTCTTCTGGGACTCCTATAATGCGAATGTTTGTGCATTTAATGTTGTCCCAGAGGTCTCTTAGGCTGTCTTCATTGCTTTTCATTCTTTTTTCTGTATTCTGTTTTGTGGCAGTGAATTCCACCATTCTGTCTTCAAGGTCACTTATCCGTTCTTCTGCCTCAGTTATTCTGTTTTTGATTCCTTCTAGTGTATTGTTCATTTCAATTGTTGTAGTGTTCATCTCTGTTTGTTTTTTTTCATTAATTCTTCTAGGTGTTTGTTCTTCAATTCTTCTAGGTTTTTTAAAAACATTTCTTGCATCTTCTCAATCTTTGCCTCCATTCTTTTTTCTGAGGTCTTGGATCATCTTCACTATCATTATTCTGAATTCTTTTTCTGGAAGGTTGTCTATCTCCATTTCATTTAGTTGTTTTTCTAGGGTTTTATCTTGTTCCTTCATCTGGTACATAGTCCTCTGCCTTTTCACTTCGTCTGTCTTTCTGTTAATGTTGTTTTCTTTCCATAGCCTGCAGGACTGTAGTTCTTCTTGCTTCTGCTGTCTGCCCTCTGGTGGATGAGGCTATCTTAGAGGCTTGTGCAGGCTTCCTGATGGGAGGGACTGGTGGTGGGTAGAGCTGGGTGTTGCTCTGGTGGGTAGAGCTCAGTAAAACTTTAATCTGCTTGTCTGCTGATGAGGAGGCTGGGTTCCCTCCTGGTTGGTTGTTTGGCCTGAGGCAACCCAGCACTGGAGACTATCTGGCTCTTTGGTGGGGCTAATGGTGGACTCTGGGAGTACTTCCCAGAACTTCTGCTGCTGATGTCCTCATCCCCATGGTGAGCCACAGCCACCCCCGCCTCTGCCGGAGACCCTCCAACACAAGCAGGTAGATCTGGTTCAGTCTTCTATGGGTTCACTGCTCCTGTGTGCCCTCCAAGAGTGAAGTCTCTGTTTCCCCCAGTGCTGTCAACGTCCTGCAATCAAATCCTGCTAGCCTTCAAAGTCTGATTCTCTGGGAATTCCTCCTCCTGTTGCCAGGGCTCTGAACCTTCACTCCAGTGGGTGGACTTCTGTGGTATAATTGTTCTCCAGTTTGTGAGTCATCCACCCAGCAGTTATGTGGTTTGATCTTTTTATGATTGTGCCCCTCCTACCATCTCATTGCAGCTTCTCCTTTGTCTTTGGACTTGGGCTATCTTTTATGGTGAGTTCCAGTGTCTTCCTGTCAATGAGTGTTCAGCAGTTAGTTGTGATTCCAGTACTCTCGCAAGAGGGAGTATAACTAGTTTTTAAAGTTAATTTATTTTCAAATTAAAATCCATGTTTTATGAATTCAGAAAAAATATATAGATAAAAATGCAAACATAAATTTCTTCATAATTCTACCCTGCTCTGAGACAATATTCTCATTTTGTGATTATGTATATTATGAGAGATCATACAGGTCCACTATTTACAATAATATATTTTGCATGACAGTATGGTATTCTATGGTTCATGATGGATTTAATCAACTTTATTTTGAGGTCGTCACCTTATTATCTCCAAGATACTTCATATTACATTATTTTTATTTTTACTCTTTACATGAATCTTAAGAGATATTTTTGTCAGCTCTTGGTGTTATGTTTATGATAAACACAAGTACACAATATGATTCAAATACATTATCCTGTTAAATGTTCTATCATCAAAAACCTATTTCCCTTAAATTTTAAAGTTTTCTTCAATATAACAGCTTCTTCATAAAGCAATTTAAGCATATATATAGTCCCTTTCTGAAAAAAAAGATATTTTTTCTTAAAATGATCCTTTTATTCTTATATAATGTTTCCTATTCTTTTAGATTAAAAATCATTTTACATATCCCTTTCTTGTGTTTTTATGTACTATTTTAGTGACATTTAATATATGAATTAAAAGTGTGAAAAAATTATGAATTTAGTACTTGAAGCCCTCCCCATTATTACCAAAAAGGGAACATAACCCAGTAAGGACAACTCAATCAAGATACAGTATGTTACTAGCATCCACAAACTCCTTAGTGCCACCTACAGGTTATTACTATCCTGAAAATGTAACCAACAGTCCAACTGCTATCACCTAGTGGTACAGAGAATAATGGTCCCCAAAAGATAGCCATGCTCTAATCCCTGGTACCCATGAATATGTTATGTTGCATAACAAGGAGGAATTAAGATTGCAGAAAGAATTCAGGTTGCTAATCAACTGACCTTAAAATAAGGAGATAATCCTGGTTTATCCAGGATGGCCCAGTGTAAACCTAGGGACTCTAATAAGTAGAAGAAGAAGGCAGAAGAGTAAGAGTAAGAGGAGATGTAACAACAGAAGCAGAAGTTGGAGTGAAGCAATCCTTGGCTTTGAAGATGAAATGAGGGGACACAAGCCAGGGAATGCAGGCATCCTCTACAAGCTAGGGAAGGCTAGGAAATGGTTTCTCCCATAGAGCTTCCAGAAGGAATGCAGCCCTGCCAACACACTGACTTTAGCTCTGTTAGACCCATTTCAGACTCCTGTCCTCCAGAATGGTATGAGAATAAATTTGTATTGTTTTAAGACACTAAAGTTGTGTTGATATTCTGTAGCAACAATAGAAAACTAATACACACCTAGATTACTTTTTTTTTTCTTTTTGAATTGTGTATAAATAAAATAATACAGTATGGACCTTTTGTGTCTGGTTTCCATTACATAACATTATAATTATGATAGTGATGTACAGGGCCACTTTGTTCAATTCACTCCTATTTAGTATTCCATTACAGGAATATATCCAAAAGTATATCTCTCTTCTACTGTTGCTGACCTTTTGTGGTATTTCCAGTTTTGGACAATTATGAATAATGCAACTTCAAACATTGCACATGCATTTTAGAGATAGATAGGTGATAGGTAGATAGATAGATAGACAGGCACAAGTACATGGGCAAACACTCATGTTTATATATATGGTATTGCTTATATATGAGTAGAATTTCTGGGTCATAATATATGCATACATTTAACTTAGGGGTTAATTTAAAAAAAAAAATCCCAAGTGGCTGTACCAATTTACCCTCCCACAGGATATAAAATCCCAAATGTTCCACATCTTCAAATACTTAACATTGTCATTTACTTATTTGCTTTCATGTTTATTTAATTTTGACCATTCCATCATGAGTATGGTAGACTATCATAGTGGTTTTAATTTGTATATCTCTGATCATTTCACTTTGCAAAAAAACATGTGTCAACTCTGGAAATAATTTGTTTTCAGAGATTCACACATTTTAAAAATGTACTGACCATCCAGAATATTTCCATCATCCCCAAAATGAACTTGAGCTGTCCTATTGAGTTTACCTCCCTCCTTACTCCTGCCCCGGCCCCCAGTCCCTAGCAACCACTGATCATTTTCCTATACATTTAGCTTTACCTTTTCCAGAATATCATGTAAGTGGAAGCATACACTGTGTAGCATTTTGAAACTCATTCATACTGTTTTGTGAATCGGTAGTTTCTAAGTTTTTTAATTCCTGATTAGCATTACGTCTATGGATGTACCACAGTCTATCTGTTCACCTGTTGATAAATATCTAGAGTATTTTCTGTTTTTGTCAATAGTGAATAAAGTTGTTACAAATACTTAAATATAGAATTTTTATTAATTTGGTTAAATACTTAGAAATATGATTGTTTGGTAATAGCTATATATTTAACTTTATTATAAACTGCTGAACTGTTTTCCAAAGTGGCTCTACCATTTTCAATTTCCAGCAACTAGGTATGGGAGTTGCAATTGTTGGTACTGCTCAGTTTTCTTTCTCTTTTTAGCCATTATAATAGGTATTTACTGATATCTTGTTTATCTCATTATTATTTAAAATTGTATTTCCCTAATAACTAATGATGCTGAGCCATATTTCCATATGATTATTTGCTATCATATATATATTCTTTGGTGAATCATCTTATTCAATTTTTTCCTATTGTTTAAAAAATGGGTTATAATTTCCTTATCATTGAATTTTAAGTTATTTATATATATTCTGGATATAAGTTTTCTATCAGATATGTGTTTTGCAAATATTAACTCCAAAGCATGTGTTGTTTTTCCATTTTTAAAATGTCTTTCACAGAAAAAAAATTTTCTTTATTTTTCTTTTTTCTTTTTTTTTTTTTTGTGGTATGCGGGCCTCTCACTGTTGTGGCCTCTCCCATTGCAGAGCACAGGCTCCGGACATGCAGGCTCAGTGGCCATGGCTCAGGGGCCTAGCCACTCCGTGGCATGTGGGATCTTTCCGGACCAGGGCACGAACCCATGTCCCCTGCATTGGCAGGCGGACTCTCAACCACTGTGCCACCAGGGAAGCACCCAAATTTTTCATTTTGATAGTCACATTTATTATTTTTTTCTTTTATATAATGTTTTTTTGTGTTGTATCTAAGAATTCATTGCTAAACACAAGGTCATACAAGTTTTCTTCTGTTTTTTCTATGAATCTTATAGTTTTTTTATTTTACATTTATGTCAATTGCTTTATTTGATTTAGTTTCTGTGTGAGTCGTGATGTATGTGTTAGGAATCTCTTTTTTGCATACAAGCATCCAGTTATTCCTCCACAATTTGTTGCAAAGTCTATCCATTATCCAATGAATAGTCTTGGTACCTTTATCTAAAGCAAATTGACTCTATTATTGAATATATGGAGCTATTTCTAGGCCCTTTATTATATTCCCTGATAACTTTCTTTGTATTTCATACATTCCTTAACTATTTGGGAATATTCATTTGTGAAGTGCCTGACCAAGTCCTTTGCCTTTTCATTAATTAGATGATATTATGCTTTTAAAATGTGTTCTATTTAATTTTATGGATTTCTAGGAATCAATTTTAAATAAATGTCTACTTTTTCAATAAACTGATGTTAATTCTGATTTTTTTGTTAATTATGTTTATAAATTGAATATGTTATTTTTTAAAGTTTTGTATAGTTTATTTTACTTTATTTTATATTTTCTTGATATGAATGATATGTTAAGTTCTTTTCACTGTTGTTACATTACGGCTTTCTCTCTGAATATAGTTTTTTCTTGTAACTTCACCATGTATTCACAGGTTTAATCTTTCTTCCTTGACCTCTTCATCCAGTATGTTCTATTTTAATTTTTGTCATGCCTCTCCCAGTTTCCATGGAAAGTTAACAGATTCTCAAAATGTTTTTTGCACTACTAACCCATGCAGAATTATTTGTTCTGCTCTGCAGTTTTAGTTTCCTCAAAATATATCTTTATCTGAGTCTCTTTCAATGTGTACAGTCTCTTTCAAATACATATTAGTTATTCCCCCTTATGTTTATATATTTAGTTTCCAGAGACCATGCATTTTAAAAATATGGTAACAACTAAAATCTGCTATACAATCTACCTTACTCTGTATTGTCATGGTGCTTTGTGCAGCAGTTAATAATGAGTATAACACATTTTATTATAATTTCAGGTTTATGTGTTTTTCTTCCTCCACTTACCTGTAAGATATTTTTGAGAGAAACTATGTTTTGTCTTTTTATTCCATAATATGGTATCATTTTCTTTAATTTTCTATATAGCTATCTATCTATATCTATGCTTATATCTATATTTGTATTTATCAATCATCTTTATATCGAGAGAAACATTTATTTACTAATGCATTTGTTTCATGATTTCTTTCCATTCCCTCCACTACTCATTTATAACAGGTTAATTTCAGAGGAACCTATGCTGTTGTTATTTTTTCCTCTCTTTAAAAAAAATTAATAAAAATATAACTTTTCATCTGAAGTGTTCCCAAGTGTCAAAGTACATATATCACATACACCCCCCTGTTTAATCACTTGGGATTTAACAGAGTAGATTCACGTGTACTTCCCCTAACTATATCACCTTTTTATTTCCTAACCATTCAGGCCCTCAATATATGCTAAACAAATTGTGTACCAACCTGACAGCACAAACTAAGCCTTCTGCACTTTGTATATTTCCTGCAAGTCACTTGGCACTGTCAGTTCTTTGCAACTGATTTTTGTCTCATCTTGGTCATGGCAAATCATTTTAGATACTCAAAAGCCTATTTACTTTTGCCTTCTGATTGTGATCTCAAAACATCATTGTATCATTAAAATGGTAATTTACCAGACTGTTAATAGCATATTTTCAAGAATATTCCCAATGCAGGTAAATGGTTTCCTTCTGCTTACTTAAGAAGTCTTACTTGAAGTCTGACTTAGATACACATTCTTCTGTGTGAATAAGGACCACTGAGGAAAAGCACTGCTTTTCAATCTTCCAGATATATGTTCCAAGATGGCATAAATCCTTTGGAATGTGTGTTTAGAATAGCTTTGAAAAATGAGAGGAAAAATTTACCACATTAAAGGAGCTTTCTCTAATATTTAATGTCTTTAAAACCATGTATCAGTTATTCAGCATCACTGGTTGTATGCCTTCTCACAACTGGAATATTAGTAAGCCATAGAATTTATTTCATTGTGTAAAGGTAGCCTCTCCCCACAGAGATTATCCATCCTGTCTTGCTTAGAGGTAGCCTGGGCTCTCACTAGAGTGACAGCAAAGTCATCATGAAATAAAATGATTTACTAATGAACTGAGTCCGCATAAAATTAGCTTCTATTTAACACTTGTCTTTATCTTAGCTCACTATCTCAACCTTTCTCTCTATCAACAACATCAAATACAATGCAACAATGATTCAATTAACTTATGAAATTAGATTTTAAGATTTACAGAAGATGTAAGATGCCTTAGAAATTATGATAAGCTTCTCAAATCTCACACAACGCTATGGATGTGTGAGGAGCTGGTGGCATTTGAATAGTTACTATAAAAGAAGGAAAAACATGGAAATGTGTATGATTTATGTCTCCACTAGAGAATACGTTAAATACCAAGAGAGACCAATGAAGGTGTGAAATAACTTTTGAAGAACTGACCCACTTTAAGATTGATGCAAAAGACAATTTTTTTTTTTTTTTTTTCCGGTACGCGGGCCTCTCATTGTTGCAGTCTTTCCTGTTGCAGAGCACAGGCTCTGGACATGCAGGCTCAGTGGCCATGGCTCACGGGCCCAGCCACTCTGAGGCATGTGGGATCTTCCCGGACTGGGGCACAAACCCGTGTCCCCTGCATCAGCAGGCATACTCTCAACCACTGCGCCACCAAGGAAGCCCCCAAAAGACAAATATGAAATAGATACTTTCATGTGATTTATCCTTAAAAATTAATATTTGTATATAACTTCCTCAGGAAACCTGTAAAATAACAATATAATTCTAAATATAAAATGAAAGTTTATAAATGAAATAAAATAAGCATTGAGATTTATTTTTCAAGACAAGGAGTTACAGTATCCATAAAAACAAAAGTTTCCTCGTTTTAATGGATTCACTTAAATTGGTGCTTACCAATTAGATGTCTGATAGGCATTTCAAGCTAAATTTATGCAAAATTAAATCCTTTATTTCTCCTTGAAAAAAGTTATGTTTCCCCAAACTTATCCCTCTCTCTAAATGGTAACTCAACTACTCCAATTGCTCAGACCAAAATTTAAATAAGTTTTAATTTAAATCTCTTATTTGAATCTTTCTCACATCCCCATGATCAACCCATTAGTGATTTCTCTTAGCTGAATATTTGAAATGGATACAAACCAAGTTCTTATCAAATCTTTACTTCTGTTATTCTATTTCAAGTTACCATTATTCATCACTCAGAAAATAGCAACAGCTTCCAAATTGATCTCCCTGCTTCTGCTTTTGCCTATTTCAATTATAGTCTCTACCCATCAGCCAGTGATGCTTTTAAACCTGACGTAAGATTATGTGACTTTTATACTCAAAACCCTCCAGGAGTTTATAGTTCACTCAAAATAAAACTTGAAGTCCTCATTAGGGTCCATGTCCATAAGGCCCTGCAGGATATAGCTACCCTCACATACCTAATAACATCTCTAACCTCATTGCCTTTCATTGCCTTGTTTGTTCAGACACCAACCCTGGCTTCTTTGGTACTTCTTGAAATTTCCAGCCATACCAGCTGGCTGTGCCTTGGCTTTTGCTATTTCTCTTCCTGGAACACTTTCTCCCCTGATCTCTTTGATTTGTTGCTTCACTTTATTTAGATCTTTGTTCAAATGTCTCCTTGTATAAGATGACTTCATTAGTTATTATTACATAACACTTCTCCAAAATACTATATCCCGTGACCATACTTCAGTCTTCTTTACCACAGTTAGCATCATTGACATGGTATAGAGTAATTTGTTTATTTTCTTTTTTGTAAACATAGGGCCATTCTTTTTTTTAACCAGTATTTGTCTCACACCTATCATTTAATAGATACTCAAGAAACACATCTTCCAAGTATTAAGAACATATTAATGGCAATGAGTGAGATAGGACTCTCAAGGAGGTCAAAGTTAACAGAAACCAACAATCAAGAAATAAGTGTTGTCTATTTAAATTACTGTCTTTAATAAGTCTGACTACTGTGGGGACTTCCTAAGGTTAAGAAGATACCTAAGAATCCATAAGGCTCTTTTGTTCATGTTTAACCCCTGTATTTATTGTGGATTTCATAATGAATATAGTAATTATATCCTTCCATCAGAACTATGAGATAATCTTGATATCATCATAATGAAAGTAATAGTAATATAACAATTATAGATATAATTTATTGAATATTTGTCATAAATCAGATATTGATCTCAGTATGTTACATGCATTATCTTGTTATATAATATATTCTTTAAAAAGTATTCTAATCATATGTTTTAAAGATGAATTGAGGGATTTCCTGGTGGCGCAGTGGTTGAGAGTCCGCCTGCCGATTCAGGGGACACGGTTTCGTGCACCGGTCCGGGAGGATCTCACATGCTGCGGAACGGCTGGGCTCATGAGCCATGGCTGCTAAGCCTGCACGTCCGGAGCCTGTGCTCCACAATGGGAGAGGCCACAGCAGTGAGAGACCCACGTACCGTAAAAAAAAAAAAAAAAAAAAAAAAAAAAATAGATGAACTGATTTAGAGAGGTCTAGAAATGTGCTCAAAATTGTATTCTATGTGATAGAAAACTCATAAGTAAACCCAAGTCCACTTGACTCTAAAATCTTAATAATGCCATATCCACCAATATGATACAGATTTTCCAAAGCAAATTTCCATATGTAACAGCCTATCGTGATGATGAGTGAAGATCCACCCCCCTTATAGAGAGAGGAATAATATGTCTACTAAAAATAATAGCTAATATTTTTAAGCACTTATTTGCCAGGCCTTATTCTAAGGATCTTTTCATTTACTAACTGTTTAAACAAGAAATTTGATGTAGATTTGTTATTATACTCATTTTACACATGAGGAATATACTCTATGGTGCAGAAATGTTATTATACTCATTTTGCACATGAGGAATCCAGGGCATTAAGTTACTTACACTTCTCCAAGTTGCAGTGCTCAGAAGTGGCAAAATAACTTCTTATAGTGTAATTGAGTGTTTTATGCTGAGACAAACAAAAGTCTCTACCACTGTAGGGAGTTCACAGGGTGTGCATGGAAGAGATTCTTTATTAAATGTTTCATAGGCACATGCCTTTGTGGGCTGACCCCACTTTTAGAGAGAGTGGTGCAAGTGAGCTCGATTCTCTAGACAACAAGAATCACCTCTGCACCAGTACCTTAGTAACAGAGGGTGCTGGGAACCTTTTCTCTGTCCAATAGGCAGAGGATGACTCACAACTCCCTCAGGATAGACATGCTAAACATTATGATTGCCAGAAATCACCATGTTTCCCTGATTGACATATTACTTGTACAGTTTTTCTTTGACTGACTCACTCATACTTTATCAGTTCATTGCCTCACTTAGATCTATCATCTCTGTAGAATCTAGCTAGGTTCAAACTGAATCTTTCCATTTGCCTCTCTGATTTCCTACTTGTGAAAGTGTCATTATCCACTTTTTATTCAAAGTACATCATGATGGTTTATTAAACCAGAGACAAAATTATTAGCATACTAAAAGCTACTTCAATTTACAAGCCTTTATGAGAGGAGAGGAGTCATTCATGGAATAAAATATTTCATAATTCTTGCAAATCACACACATACACACACATGCACACACACACAGTGTGTGTGTGTATGTGCTGCTAAATGTTTACCAATCAAATCTTCAGGAACAAAAGATGTAGCTTCTAGTCTTTATCACTTTCCATGACATAGAAACTTCTGTCGTGGCAAATTCTAAGCTAGTGTGTTAGTTTTCTAGGGCTGTGTAACAAAGTACCACAAACAAAAGAAAATTATCTCATGTTTCTGGAGGATAGAAATCTAAAATTAAGGTGTCAGCAGGGTTGGTTCCTTCTGATGGCTGTGAGGGAAGGA
Source organism: Mesoplodon bidens (assembly GCF_964165515.1). Classification (NCBI taxonomy): domain Eukaryota; kingdom Metazoa; phylum Chordata; class Mammalia; order Artiodactyla; family Ziphiidae; genus Mesoplodon; species Mesoplodon bidens. The sequence goes on from NC_138160.1 coordinate 23,706,882, forward strand.
TCTGTGTCAGGCCTCTTTCCTTGGCTTGTAGATGGCCATCTTTTCTCCATGTCTCTTCACATTGTCTTCCTTCTATGAAGGTCTCTGTGTCAACATTTCCCATTTTTATAAAGACATCATCAAGATTGGAATAGGGCCCACCTTAATGATCTCATTTTAACTTGATTACTTCTGTACCTATCACTGAATGCTGACCTTATCACTAAATTCAGTCACATTCTGAGGTACCTGGTGTTAGGACTTCAATCTATGAATTATGGGGGGAGACAGTTGAACCCATAAAGCTGCTTATGTCATGTTGCTGAACACAGATATGAGAAGGAATTAACAGTAGTACCATATTATAGAGTCTTTCCACCATAGAGGTACAGTAGACAAAAATAATCTTTATTTCATAGATAATAGCAAAATTTAATAAAATAATTTGAAAGTAATGGGCTGTACTTGGCCTTTGTTTTTAATATATTTTTATTCACTTGTTTTTATATAAAATTTTAATAAAACCTGTGTTTAATTCTCAACTTGCAAAATTCTTAGAATTTAAAAGTAGGCTCTTGATAGCAAAGGTGAGCCAGTTCTAATAAAACTATGTAGAATCTCTCAAGGTTGAATGCAAATATGAGTTTAGGCTTTTAGGTCTACTTAATTCCTACCTTCTCTCAGATCACTTCTTTAGTAAATACCAAAAAGTTTTCATCTCTGTACATTTTGCTCAATTTTACTGTGAACCTAAAACTGCTCTAAAATACACTGTATATTACAAAAATTTACAGTCTTCTTATATTAATAGATTTTTATGAACAGTTTGCCTGTGTATTAACAATAACTTTTAGCTTATGTTTCACTTGAATCAGTATCCTTGTATATAGGTTGTGTAACCATGCCTGTTTACTATTCGTGATTACATACATACTTGGTGAAATTTGCATCTTAGAACATGGACTAAAATAGACTAGATACATGATGAACAGTTTTTAAATTCTAATATTTAGTTTTATGAACCCATTTCTATAATATAAAGATACCTGACTTTCATGTTTTGGGTGTTTAAAATTATAATGAAAATTAAGGACATTATCAGTATAAAGATTCACATATTCATGCATACTCACACTCATGCATATGATTTCCAAAAGTTTATAGATGATCCAAAGCCAGTTTCAAGGAGAGAGCCATGAACTCCTTTAAGAACATTTACTGTAATACAAACAGAAAAAATAGCCTTTGTAATAATATTTTCCTTATAAGTTATTACATTTAGTGAATGTATAAATTCAATTTTTAGTGAAAAAAAGAGTTGTTAAATATTACATTTATAGGAAATTATTAGAACATAGCTAAAACCCACATACTATTTAAATAGCCATCTGCTATATGAATTATAATTAGATTTATACTTTTATATCAGAGAGTACAATGATAATGTTATTTCTTTAAACTTCCATAGCACTAATACTTTGGGAATTGATTAGGAATGAAGAATATATTTTTGGTAATAATTTTGTTATATATAAAATTTCAAAAATTTTGCAAATTCACATTCTATTTGTATGACTTTATGCAAAAATATTTTAAAAATTAAATGATTTAAGCGTCTTTTTCCATCAACATAAAATAAATAGGTAACCATTTTCAATTCACGAATTTTCTGTGTGCTGTGAATACTAACATTTAGTTGTAAGGTATAAATGACATAATCAGTTGTCTACTTTCTTTTTTTTTTTTTTTTTAATAAATAAGGACTTGCTTCCCTTCCATTGCATCATTATTGAATTTTTAGATTCTCTTCCCTCTAGTTTTCATAGCATATTTCCATGTGATGTCTTACTTCTTTTCTATAATGGCTAGCAGCCATTTAGGAGTAACTCTACTACATCTACCATTTGGACTTTTGTGACACTCTCCTCACAGAAGTAATTGTCTCACGCATGTCTTGCTTCAACACACTATAAAAACCTCTCTCAAATTAGTCTTACTAAATTGCACATATGACTACATAACTGCCCTCCTTGAAAAGTCTTCAGTGGACTCCCAACTGCCTACTCTTTAGTAAAAGCCCTGAATGAGCTGTTAAAACTTCAATTAAAATATGCCACAGAAGTATTTTTACAGACATTTATTTAACAATTTCCTGAAAGCATATATTATAACACATTACACCATGCTAATGGAAATACAAAAATGAACACAAAATCTCATTTCAAAGAGGGCATAGTCTAATGAGACATACAGTAAAATAAAATGGACACAAATCAGTGTGATAAAGGGAATAAGGTGTGCTAACAAAGTAAATATGAAAGGTAATTAATAATCTACCTGAAAGCCTAAAACAAATACTCATGTGGAAACTGATATCCTGTAGAATATATTCTCCACAATGTGGAAACTGAGACTATGTAGGACATGTTCTCCCCAATGTGTTGAGGCTAACCAGAATGTCTTCCTGGGCTGAGGTAGTGTCACTGATTACATCAGCTATAGTCACGGATGAATTCTGTACTACCTTTTCTAATTAGATGAGTTCTATCACAGGGTTAACTTTTCAGAGGGAGAATTCAATAACCCATGAAACTTACTTCCTGTAAACTCCTCCCCAAGACACCAGAGGGTGTTTGGAAGGGATGAATATATATTGATTTTATTTTGTTTGTGGGATGTGCCTGAATCTTTGGAGGTCCGAGGTAGATGGTGTTCAACTGAATAATTTTTTTTTCTCTTTTTTCTTTGTGGGAGTAAGTGCGAGTCCTGATGGAGGGTCAGGGAGAGGATGGTCTGTGATGCACTAAGTGTCAGGGGAAACACAGAGAATCATGGAAACAGCCCTTAGGATCAGCTGTTGACCCACACTCTTCCCAGTAGCCAGACCTCACAGGATTTCTACGGGGCCAGGCGGGGGAGTCCTGGGATGAGTGATATCTGGGTGCCCTGGGTTCCTGAGGCACCTCATCCCAGGCTTGTCTGTGAGAAGTCTGGCTCACGTCACCTATCAAGCAAACTCTAACTTCCATGGATGCCTCACCTCCCCCCCCCCCATCTCAGAGTCACAGTGCACCAGCACTGTCAACAGGGGCTAAGCCAGGTGTGTGTGGGGAGTAGGGACGGTGGTTGGGAGCCTCTGGATCAAATTCTGTGCATGAATGAGACTTTCAGGCCAGAACGAGGAACATTTGTTATCTCTTGTCTTTTTGATAACAGCCATTCTGACAGGTGTGAAGTGATATCGCATTGAAGTTTGAATTTGCATTTCCCTGATGATTACTGAAGTTGAGCATCTTTTTGTGTGCCTGTTGGCCATCTGTATGACTTCTTTGGAAAAATATCTGTTTGGGTCCTCTGCTCATTGTTAATCAGGTTTTTGGGTTTTTTTTTTTTAAGTTGAGCTGTATGAGTTCTTTGTATATTTAGATATTAACTCCTTGTCAGATTGTACTTTGCAAATATCTTCTCCTACTCAGTAGTCTGCTTTTCCATTTTGTTGATAGTTTACTTTGCTGAGCAAACACTTTTAGTTGATACAGCCCCATTTGTTTATTTTTGCTTTTGTTTCCCTTGCCCGAGGGACATATCCAAAAAAGATTCTGAGACCCATGTCAAAGAGTGCAATGCCTATGTTTTCTTCTAGGAGTTTTATGGTTTCACGTCTTACATTTAAGTGTTTAATCCAGTATGAGTGTTTTGTATGTGTGTGTATGATGTGAAAAAGTAGCCCAGTTTGATTCTTTTGCATGTAATGGCCAGTTTTCCCAAAACTATGTATTGAAGAGGCTGTCTTTTCCCCATTGTATATTCTTGCCTTCTTTGGCAATAGATGAATTGACCATAAAAGTGTGGGTTTATTTCTGAGTTCTCTGTACTGTTCCATTGATCTTTGTGTCAGTTTTTGTGCCAGTACTATGCTATTTTTTTTTTAACTGTAGCTTTGTAGTATGGTTTGAAATAAGGGAGTGTGATACTTCCAGTTTTGTTCTTCTTTCTCAAGATTGTTGTGGCTACTCAGGGTCTTTTAGGTTTCCATACAAGTTTTAGAATTAACTGTTCTGGCTCTGTGAAAAATGCCCTTGGTGTTTTGATACAGATTGCATGGAATTTGGAATTTATAGATTGGTTTGGGGAGTATTATCCCATTAAAAGTATTAATTCTTTCAATCTGTAGGCACAGTATGTCGCTCCATTTGTTTGTGTCATCACAGTGTCTTTCATAAGTGTCTTATTTTCCAGTAAAAGTCTTTAACCTGCTTAGTTAGAGTTATTTCTAGGAATTTTATTCATTTTCATGCAATTGTAAATGGGATTGTTTTAGTAATTTTTCTTCTGATAGAAATGCAACAGATTTTTATATATTGGTTTTGTATTCTGCAACTTTACTGAATTCATTAAGTTCTAACAGTTTTTTGGTGGCATTTTTAGGATTTTCTGTATATAGTATCATGTCATCTGCAAACAGTGAGAGTTTTACTTCTTCCTTTCCAATTTGGATGCCTTTTATTTATTTATTTATTTTTGACTGATTGCTGTAGCTTGGATATTCACTACTATGTTGTCTAAAAGTGGTAAGAGTGGGCGTCCTGATCTTAGAGAAAACACTTTCAGCTGGTGGTTGGATAAGTGCCTGCACTAATAGGCTACAGGGAGATCTCCAATATGGCATTTGCCAGCACCAATGTCCTCATGGTAGAATGAGTTCCAAAAAATGGCTGCTGCCATCATTTATTTTCCCAGGGGGAATCCCAGTTGCCTCCTGCCTCTCCAGAGGCTCTCCAAGATCAACAGGTGGGTCTGACCCAGGCTCCTTTCGAATTACTACCTCTGCACTGGGACTTAGAGCATGTGAGATTTAGCTCAAGCCCTTAAGAGTAGAGTTTCTGTTTCCTACAGCCTCTCTGCTCTTCTTACACCAGTACTGCTGGTCTTTAAAGCCAGATGTTCTTGGACTCGTCTTCCTGGTACAGGACCCCCAGGTTGGGGAGCCTGATGTGGGGCTCAGACTCCTTACTCCTTGGGGAGAGCCTCTGTCACTTTTATTATCCTCCTGCTGAAGGGTCGCCTACCTAGGCATGTGGATCACCTCTCCACGTGTGTGGATTTTAACTGTACCACATCACCTTTCCTACCCATCTCATTGTGGCTCTTTCTTTGTGTCTTTAGCCTTCTTTACTGTAGGGCTCATCAGAACCATTAAATATCTAATGTGCATATGATCCTTGTGGGTTTTGAGTTGGAGATAAGGATAAATATTGACCGAGAAATACTTTGTTCTGCTCTTCTACATTAACAGCTCCCTCAACTGAGTTCCATGGAAAATTCTTTGGAAATGGTATTCTCTGACTTGGCTATTCTTTCTTGTTCAAATACAAAATTTTATGCATAATTTTTCATTCCTTTTTTAAAGATATTTTATATGAAAAAAATGTTTTTCACTGGTTCTACTTATATAAGTCTTTAAGATATGCACAATTTGTTAATTCACCTATAAGTGTTCTTTCATATCGATGCGTGTGTATTAATAATGATCTAGGGCATGGATAAACATGATAAAGTTACGTTATTTAACATAACCAGAACAAGCTAGGTGGAGGATGTGATATATATAATATATTAAGAGTATTGAATCTGACCAGTGTATGATACTGAAGCTTGTTTTTTAAACACTTTTAGGTGTTCATAATATTATACTTTTATGCATATAAGTAGTACATAAATTAAATTGGCATTTAATGTTTTATACCCTTGAAGGAAGGACATAATGCTTAGTTTGAACTGTTCTTTAAAATGCAGTAAGATACACTTTTTGTATATCCAAAAGATCTACAATAAATACATAATTATTTTTTACCAATGAAAGACACATTAATGGTTAATCTTGCCACTGTTTGAATTTACTTAATTAATTTTACTGACTCTATTCTCATCCATGTAGTGTATGATTTGACCTAAATGTTTTCTAAGGTCTCTTCTACTTCTAAATTCCTATGAATTTCTTCTAAATTAAATTTTAAAAATAATTTGCCTGCCACCATGTACCAAATTAAAGTGTATGATAATGTAAAAATTTGCTTCAAAGCAGATAGGCTCTGTTCTTTAAACTGTGTGTGATTTAAGAAGTTTGGCACTAACTTTATTTGGATAATGCATACAGTGAAATCATCTCTGATTCTATGACTATTTTTGGTTCTTTATCTTATAGAAAAAGAAAAGAAAAATGATTTTTCCTCACTAAATATCACATTTTATATCTAACCACATAGGGCATTTGGTCCTGTTGCTGTGGAAGCATCTGGCATCTGCTTTGCTTGGATGATCTTGGGAATTGAAATTTTCAGCAGCCAAATGAGTTACCAAGAACTTCTAGGGCCTTGGTGGATAGGATTTTAATGAAGATCAGTTTTCATTTTTATACACGGAATTTCATTTAAAAAATACTGAAGCTCTTTAAAGCACCAACGTCTTAGATTTTGTGGTAAACGTTACATGATGGCAAATCAGTCATTTAAAATAATAAAAATTCTTGTCACCATTAGTTTTATTTTTGTCACATCCAGTAAGATTAGTTAAATGCATTTCATTACTTAGATGTATTCTGAGTGATTGGTTTTCAATAAATACTAAGCATTCAATTTTTACTTTGGCTCTTTCTTTTCTGCTTCATGTTATGGTGTGCCATCAGTGGAGAAATTTTTTTGAAATGGATTTTCCTTAGTAATAATTTTGAGGTTTTTCTGTGCCCATCTTTTCATTTTTCTAAAATATTAATGTTTAGAAGATCCTAAAAAGTCTTTTAGTAGATCAGTGAATAGCATATACTGACCTATACAGCACTATCTGTCAGACAACTAAATATATGTATTCTATGGATAGTCATTCAGAAGTTATAAGTAACTTACTATTGTAATCATATTTTTGCTATTATTATTGATGCTTAAGTTCATATTTTATTGCTATAGAATAATTTAGTAGAAAATATTTTTAAATACTGAACTCACATACCTGATTTACAATAAATTTGTCATACAGTCACTGACTGATATAATGATTTTGACAATCTTACATGTAGTGAATTAAACTTATCTTCTCTTACTTTTCACTTGCTAATAATGTATTCCTTGAAATCTCTTTATTACATAGTTACATAAAATAAACATTTTATATCATTTTTCCTGTGAACAGTTTATTAATAGATGCAGACTGGGACTTCCCTGGTGGCACAGGTGGGTTAGGGAGGGTGGGAGGGAGACACAAGAGGGAGGAGATATGGGCATATATGTATACATACAGCTGATTCACTTTGTTATACAGCAGAAACTAACACAATATTGTAAAGCAATTATACTCCAATAAAAATGTCAAAGAAAAAAGTGTTTATAGACAAAAAAAAAAAGAATCTGCCTGCCAATGCAGGAGACACAGATTAGAGCCCTGGTCCGGGAAAATCCTACATGCCACGGAGCAGCTAAGCCCGTGTGCCACAACTACTGAGCCTGTGCTCTAGAGCCCGTGAGCCACAGCTACAGAAGCCCGCGTGCCTAGATCCTGTGCTCCGCAACAAGAGAAGCTACCGCAGTGAGAAGCCCGTGCAACAAGAGAAAGCCCGCATGCAGCAATGAAAACTAAATGTAGCCAAAAATAAATAAATAAATAAACTTATATATAAAAAAAGATACAGACTACTGAATTGATGCTACCATGTTCATTTATTTGTTCTATACCTTTGGATTATGGATATTTACTTGAATTATAATTTCTAGATTTATTAAACTTTTGCCTACTTACGCGAAAGTAAATTACTGAATTAAACTAAACTAAATTAAATCAACAGCTCTTCTAATACTATCTGTGAACTAAACATAACAACCAAATTGTAAATGCTGGTTATCTTCTATGTCTTTACCTACACCTATACCTACACCTAAGTCTATCCAAATTATTGATATTTATATAGAACAGTAAAGTTACAAAAATGTGGTTAGAAATATTAATTTCAATTAAGAAACTAATTTATAATATTTTAATATCATAAATACCATGATAACACTAAATGATATAACACTAGTGAAGTAACTAAATGAATACTAATGAAAAATAATACTAATGATAACTTTAATAAAGCATTGGAGTAACTCTATTATTTTCTCCCTCCCAAATATATTGGAAAAATATTACTTGATTTTTATGATTTATTTTTAGGACTTTTTGAATGCATAATTTCTATATGTAATGACATAATCACTGATTTTCTAAATGATGTTATTTTATTTCTATTCTTGAAATTTAAGTCCTCAGAACTTCCCCCAAATCAATCATGCTCTACCTGGTATGAGTATTGACATAGCTGTAGAAAAGCAAACAATATCATTCCACCTAGTGTTTGTATTAATGCATGAAACATGAGTACACATATATATTACATATATAATAGAAATCATATATATGTGTACATATACACTTAAACATAATGAGCACATATACACTTATACATATATGTGTATATATACATGTGCATATATATACAAGTATAAATGCATATATGTATACATATGTATATATATATATGTATATATATATATGTATATATATATATATATATATATATATATATATAATTTCTATTTGAGTCACTTGGCCACAGATCTTGTGAGTGTTTAAAAACTGATAGTTAAAAAAACATAAAATTAATTGTATTTTACTTATGTTTTCCTTCATATTAGATACTTTTGGATTTATGGGTCTTTATTGTTTTTTTACTGTATAGACCAAATTAAAATTAATTTGTATGTCAAAAGACTGTAAATTACTATTATGTTATTTATTTTCCATTGCATTTCAAATATTAAATAGGCATTTATATTTCCACTAATATATATATATATATATATATAGATAAATATATACTCTCTATATATATTTTAGTGGTAGACACTGGTATGTCTTGGGTTTCAATATTTTATTACAGTAATTATCTGATTTAAATATATAGTTATAATTTTAAATGTATTTCTACTTTTAAATGTTATAATTTAAAAATGTATTAATTATAACTGTAGTTTAATATGTGATAGTGTAACATGATAGTGTTACTACCTCTTATTCAATATTTCCTCCCTCCTTCTCTCTCTTCTTTTTCTTCTTTCTTCTACCTCCTTCCTTTCTTCCCCTACTTTCTCCTCTCACCTTATCTGTAGTTTCTTTGTTATTCTTCCAAATTAACATTACAATAACGTTGCCAAATGAGAAAAAATTGATAAACTCATTAGAATATTGATACGGCAATTCAGTTATTTTCTTAAGTATGTTTATTTCCATAGAAGTATTAAGGCTTCAATAGGTAGGATATTTTATTATAGCTTATATACTGGCTTTGTACTAAGAAGCAAAAGAAAAGAAAACATAGGTCAAACAGTTTGTGGCATTGGAGAAGAAGTAAAATGATAATTGCACATTGTACTACATAATGCCTTGTTTTTCATAGTCAGAAAAACAAGTAGGAGAGTGAAGGTAGTAAAATTGTAGATGTCCATTTGGTTTATGGCTTTATCACACACCAGCACACATTGTGGAGCCAATTTTTTAGGAACAATGGACAAACCTTTAGCCTTTCATGTTGTTGTTATTATTATTAGTAGCAATGCATTATTTATTACTTGTCATTAGTGTACACTTTACATTATATAATTTTTTCAGTATCTCTTCTAGGTCTTATATTTTTGCATTCTTAACCAAGATTAAAAAGTGAGAGGTAGAACTCAACCATAAGAAAAAGAACAAAATGTTGTAATTTGCAGTAACATGGATGGACTTGGAGGACATGATGCTAAATGAAATAACTCAAAGAAAGACAAATACTGTATTTGTCTTTATATCTGTATTTATATCCATATTTGCCAAGTTTTCTCTCATTGTTTCATTTCTCTATTTCTTTCCTTTTTATTTTACTTTTTTAACTTTTTATTTTATTTTGGATTATAGTTGATTAACAATGTTGTGATAGTTTCAGGTGTACAGCAAAGTGATTCAGTTATGCATATACACATGTCTATTCTTTTTCAAATTCTTTTCCCATTTAGATTATTATATAAAATTGATCAGAATTCTATTTCTTTCTGCAGCCTTGTTTTATTGCTTCCATTTAGACTTTGCAGTGTCTTTCAACAACTCACCCAAATATATTATTCCCATTTTACTCTGAGCATTTTATTTTGCCTTCTCCCCATCTTTTACTTTGCACAGTCAGATGTGTAAAATTTTTATTATTTTATTTTATTATTCTATTGTAAATTTTATTATAAATGATTTTGTACATGTCTTCAAGTTTAATAGTGGTTAATCTCAAAAGTAAGATTTTTTTTTCTTATTCAGTGCTTTTGTTTGATTGGTTTTTCATTGTAGTTAGAGACATCAACATATGCAAAGTATGGAAACACACACAAAGATAGACTTCCATGGTTCTTCTTACTACATGCTTAGTTTTTTGTTAGAATAGTTCTCTCATATTTGAAGTTGGAGCACGAACTAATACTCATAGTTAACTCCTACACAGTGATTTAGCTTATTCAAGAACTGGAATGAGGGTGGCTTTTCTGTGCTAAGTCCCATTATCACCTTCATACACAGTCATGAGTCTCTTTTGAGTAAACAAATTATGAATTATCACTCTATTTTTCATTAAGGCAACATCTGTCTAGGTGTCATGATTACTAAGAAGAATTTTAGCCCTCACTTTCCCCTCTGCTGAGATTATGAGTATAGTGTACAGACTTCCTAGCTGTATTCAACTGATCTGCTTGCACTCTTTCTGCATAGTTACCTTAATATACAATATTTGCTTCTGGATAAACTGAAGCAGTCAGTAGTTAATCCTTTATCAGTGATAGTGAATGGCTACCTTACTTCTCAACAGCACTGATCCCAAAACTCTCCCTAATGTTTACTTCAAAGTGTGTATATACATATACATATACATATAAATATACGTATACATGTATTACATATATATATTACATGTGTATGTGTATACAATGTATAGACTTAGAAGAATATGTATATAATATATAGTGAATATATAAAAAATATATAACATATATAAACCTTACTAGTATATATACAAAGTATATATATATTTGTGTATAAAGTATAGTGATATATTTTGTATGTATATTATTATATATTGTATGTATATATGGAATATATATGAAATTCCAAAAGAAGTAAAGTTTTATGTATGTATAGTTTTTATAACATTTAAAAGAAAGATAAATGGAGCAATCTCATAGACTACTACATAAACTCATTCTTTAGATATTTTTTCCCCCCTGGACAGTCACTTTCATTAAAAGATTGTTTCCATTCTTCTCTTATTCATTTAGTATCACAATGTGGTTTCACATGTATTCCAAATTTATTGGAAGACATTGCGTGAGATTCAACATTTCAGAAGGTGATTAAACCAGCAAATACAACCTCAAACTTTAGACTGAAAAATCACAGTAATATGGGACAAGGAAAAAAAGAATCTTTGTTTCTTTAATTTTTCATAATGTCTTAAGAAGTTATTTAGGATGAATTTCCACTCTTTCATCTGATATGCTAATCTGAGTGTTCATTACAGGATATTGTTTACATACTTTGAAAACTACTTGGGAAGCATTATATGACAGTTGTCTTCTTAATACCCTTACAGAAATTAGTTTTTCTATTTTGGGAAACTATCCCAGTGACCCCAATACAACTCCATAAATAAATATGTAAATCTATTTCAAAATTATTCACATGCTGTATATTATAGATGTCTGTAATTCAAAGTACTTGCTTGGTAAAATATATACCTATACACCTATAGGTATATATATACCTATACATATGATATTATGAAAATGTTTTACCTATACATATATACCTATACATATGATAATATGCAAATGTTTTAACTTGATATAATTAATGCAATTAAAACTAATGATGCAATAAAAATAAAAGACAGGTAGATAGACATACATGCAAAACTTATTCACAGTAATAACCATTCTGCAATTAAATTTTCCTCAATAAAGTTAACACTTTCCATTAAAGAACTCAATGCAGTTCACTAATTTAAATATTTATGTTATAAAATAAACATCTGCTTGTAATAAAGTTCATTTTAACATTTTAACACTAGTTGACTGAGAAAATTCATTCCTGCAATGAGTGAAATCAAAATAGGGACAAAAATTTGGAATGCCAGAATTACCATTTTGAATAATTGTTGAGAAAGTTATTATGTGTAAAATAATCAGTTGTATAAAGTATTACAATAAAGGCATGTATGCTCTGTGTAAATATAATTTTAAATTATTAAATAATATAATTTAACTTGTAAAACACTATTTGAAATTTTTCATTAATTGACCATTCTTGATTAGATTGAGAAATAAATAACCTCTAAATCAGTGTTTTTATGGTCTTCTGTTGCAATTATTAAGTATACATAGCTCTAACACTCTGTAGAACAAATATTGTGTATATTAATAAATTCATATGTTGCTGGGAAATGACTATATCTGTTTATACACATAAACAAATAACAGTGAAACTTTGGCCTCCTGGTTAAGGTACTTCGATGTGAAATCCAACATTCTGCAAACTTATGAATACCATTTAAAAGTCAACATTAATGTTGCTGTGTTTTCCCTTTTGTGAATTAAATTTTCCTGTAGTAGCAAAAAATAATGTTGTTTAAATGAAATTATTCGAAACTCAATGTTGTGGTCCATTTTTCATTTTTTCTTATAATACAGTTTAGTGACATGAGTGTTTTAAAACAACATTTGGGGCATTTAGGTGTAATTAATGTATAATACTTGTTAGGATATTAAGTCAATACAAATTGTCAGTCTTTTTAAGTGAATTCACAATCTTATTATCAGTTATATTCAATAAACAAAATCCATAAGTGAAAAATGTGTTTATTTGAGAGAAAGAATGATTTAGAATTGTATGTAATCATGACTTATGATAGCATAATTCAGTTGCAAATATTATGTTAAATTGTCAATAATGAGTTTCTACCAAAGTATTTTAGAATCACAGGTGGTATAATAGCACAGATATTCTCTGAAGCATTGTTTTAACTTTCAGGTAAAAAAAAAACAGCAGATTTTTAGTGTTATGTTAGAAAATAAATTTCCTATATCAATATTCGAAAGAAACAGTCCCCAAATTGTATATATACAAGGTAGTTAATCATTCAGAAACTGGAGAGAGGATTTTGATGCATTTAGAGTAAATTGCAGGGGTCCCATCAATCTTTGCAAATATAATTACTTCATTGGTCTTTAGAACCATTAAAGAACAAATAGAAGTCTTGTATTCATTCAAATATGCTATTGTAAAAATAAGTATATTGTAATATAATTTATATTTTATTTAATAATGTCAATTGTCATATCAGTTAAATAGAAATTTATCCAAATTTCACCAGAATTGACCGATACAACTCAGAAAAAAAATGAGGAGACTTTTGTATAAACACCCTAGAGTATTATACACACATTTTACATTTACCTTACATCTATTTCCATAGGAAGATGAAATATTTCACATAAAATGTGTCCTAATGTATTCCTTATGGATGTTTTAATTAATTTGCATAATATATTTTTTCAACTTTGCAAAGTTTATATTCTAATGGGAGGAGGAAATATATAGTACATCATAAAATTATCATATACATACATTTTTGTACCCTGTTTATTGTTTAAGCTTTCTAATATCAACATAACTTTCTTTAAGATGCTAACATTTAGTCAGATACCAATGTAGATAGTTTATTATTTTAGAAATTTTTCTCATTAACAATGTACTATATACATTTATTGAAGAGAATATCAAAAGCAGAGGAGTATGAATAAAATACAAGTAATAATAGCCCCACAAAATAACCATTGTAAATTTTCTTCTGTGTTTCCTTTCATGTTTTATTTTCACTGTGTTTATTCCATTCATTTTTATTAAAAATGGGATCTTAGTGTAACTTGCTCCTTTAAAAAATAAAGGGATATATTCCATTATTATCAAATATTTTATATTAACTTCTTAATGATTTCATTATCAAGTGCTAGCCCTTTATTTCAAGATCTATTTGGTTTCTTTATTTCAAGGGTTGTTTTTTCAAGAACTTAGTCTTTATACTATGTAATTTGACACAAAATATTTTAGTAAGAGTAAAAATCTTTTTGAGTCTTTCAAAGCTATACAATTTTTTATATCACTTCTTGCTAGATTACATACACAAAAATTCATTTTTTATATTTATTAAATAGGAAAAGATATACAGTATGAAACACATTTTATAAACTCTGATCTACTCCATTATTTCTTCGGCAAAGGGAATGCACAATACCTTAACGTAGAAAGTAAAGGAAAGGAAATCTTTTAATATCCACTATAAACGTGTAATTAATTCAATGTCCTTCCTTGAGCAGGTAGAATTTCCATAAAATACCATTTATTTGGCATCTTGCATTTGCTATTTCCAAGAAAAACTTGTATTTTAGTCACAGAATCACAACCTCCTTTATCTTAGGCCTATTCAAAATTTAGGGAAACTGCTTAGATATTGCTATATTTCCTATGTTTGATAAGTTTTGGAATTTTGAATGGAACCTCAGATCATTTCATATTAAGTTTCAAGTTCTAGATAAATTACATAAGGCAATTTGGGTAATCCACATTATAATAAGAATCTGACTTTTTTTCCCCACTAAAATGGTACGAATACTTCAGAGCTAAATGCTAAAATGGTTTTTGTTTGCATTTATTCTAAATTAGGTGGCTTTTTTCTTCTGTCACTGTAAATGCAACTATAGAAAGCATTTACAACATCTTCATCTGCCAAACATAATTTATATGTACTAGATCAACACTTTCAAATTGTAATTTGCATATAAATCACCTAGAGATCTTGTTCAAATGCAGACTTTATAGGCCTAGGGTAGGGTTCAATATTCCACATTTCTAATAAGCTCCCAGGTAGTGTTGATGCTGGCTGGACACAGAAAACTTTGACTATCAATATACTCAGGAAATAATTCTTCAACTGCTAGTCCTGATAAGTTTATATATTTCATAAGAGATGCATCTGTAGCCATTCTATTTATGTCCTTAAAGGAAATTTAAAATTAGAATCCAAAGGCAATTTAAGTATTTGCATCTATCAATATTGTCATTTTGCTGTCTGTATATAGTATGGTATCTTCCAGTTGGCTGTTACCCATTTCAACAAGTTGACAAATGCTATCTTCACTACAGTATCTGCTCTTTCATTCATTCTACTACTATGTCCTTCAGCTAAATGCAAATAAAAATTAGAGAGGAAGAAGATTTTAGTATTCAAAGGTCATTGTTTCCATATTTCACCTTTATGTTCGAATAAATTTGTGAGTCCGTAATTGAATATTTTGTTCTCTTCTTCTGCTACATTAAGTACCTTTCCTAGATTTATTGCAATTAACATTTTCAGTTTCTTTTCATTGTGTCTCTTTATTTATACATTTCAGATTTATACAGTGAAGAATTTGTCAACATTATATTTACCCCAAATAAGTATTACTTCAGAAGGAGTATTTCATTTTAGGATATTTTATAGAATACACTATCTGGGAGAGTTGCTTATACATTTCTTTATTTATCTCAATTAACTGAGTTAGTTTAGCTCTCCTATGTCTATATGCTTCATATCTCTACCACCTCTGATTCCTTTAAAAAGTGCCACTTCACTGTTTTAAATGAGTTAATAACACCTACTTCCATAAATTTTGCCTCGCTTCCAATCAAAGCCACATATATTTGAGGGCAAAGTCTATGATAGTACAACTAATGCAATATTTTTTTACGTGTGGCATTTTTTTGCACACATGTATTTCATACCTACCTAAAATAGACATTATATATGTTTATCTTATATTAACATTTCTTTATCCTTAACTTAGAGCAGATATAGTCAGAAAGTATTTGAAAGAATATTATTTCATAGTAATATGAAACATATTATGGGGACAAAATCTTATTTTATGAGAGGCACATGAACAGACCTAAGTTAAATTGATAAATAAAGAAAATTTATTCCCAGGGTGATCACATTTTCTCCATCTGCTGCACTATACTGTAAACCTGCTTAATTTGGTTTTCAAATGTTAGCTAACAGCTTGTCCAAAGGTTTTCATATTTTCTTTTCATGATCCAAAATTTGTATGTTGCCTCTTAAAATCCATTCTCTGTTTGAAATTATAAAAATAAAGCCATTCAGTGCTCATCTATATTATGAATTATGTACTTTATGTTGTAAATAGGTATTACATTTTATGGTTTTCTTAGATTAATATTATAAAAAGTAAATGTTGTATTTTCATGCAAACTCTAAATAAAACCAGACCACAAAAACATACACAATTACCATATCATGCATAATATTTTTTTTAAAAATTGCCACCATCAAAGTTAGTATTAATAATATTTCAAATTTTATAAAGAGTTTGAAAAGGCATTATTGTGTGAATTTGAGAACCATTTCTAGGATTTTTTTCTTTAACAGTCAGACGTGAAAGAAAATAATTCAATGTTTTTGACTCTTTTAACCTCTGGTCTTAAACACAAAGATTAAAAGTACTTTTGAGATTATACATTTTCCGTATTTATTATGCTTTATAGACATTTGCTAGTAATATCTTCCTTAGATTTTCTCACACATATAAAACAAATAATAATTTTTAAAATGTGCTCGTGATTTGCAAATTGAGCAGATGTTATCCTCCTAGGACATTTCAAGGCCACATCAGTAGAACACAGAATTCAATGCACCCAATATTAATAATTGTTATAAGGAAGTTGTATTGTATACTCATAATATTTATAGCATTTATCACATTTCCTTGAAAATAGTAAGTTTGAATAAGCATTTGTAAATTCAAGAGTGAACAATATAAATTTAACTTCTTGAAGTTCTAAAAGTGTGTTGTGGTCTTTGAACCCAAAGTTCATGGAGACTTGATTTTGCATAATTCACTGTTAGAATCCCTAGCCTAGGAAATGAACCTTGGGTCCATACCATGTAAGGTAATAGGCTATTGCCCCAGCACTGAAGACATATTCATCTGGATTTTAGAGGGTTAAGGTGGAATATAGAAACTTTTTCCCTTTAGGACATGCTTAGATAAGTTTAAGCACAGTTTCTCTTTTTGGTTCTCATACAATATGGGTATCTCTTTTTCATCCAACAGTATTCAATGCCCTATATTATTCTTGACTCACAAGCTGAGTTGGGGTCATCCCTCTCTTTTAGCCTGCCACTATTACTAACTGAAGAATTTTCTATTTTTCAAAACTATTATTTTACATATATGCCACAATTTAAATAAAATTGTTTTTCCACAATGTTTTCAATTTAATGACTTCTACCATTTACTTATCAATTCAAGAATAGATTTTCCCTATCCCGCCCTAGGCTACAATTTTAACCTGCATTGGTGGGCATTTTAATCAAATGTTTCCCTGTGCTTAATATTTGCATTCCCCAGTTCTGGCATTTCAGAGAAAAAATTTAGCCTCAGTCAATATGCTTTAATAGTAGATATCCATAGGTTTTAAACTGACATAGGATTTTAACTCAACTGTCATAGGATTCCTTTTTACTCAATTGCTATGGTAGATAAAAGAAACAACATTAGAAGACATGCTAAGAAACTGGGACCTGTGCAGAGCTGCTGTAAAAGTATTTAGGTCACATAGATTATCAGCATATCTGGATTTCAAGGAAGACATGATAGAGCTAGTGGCATACCCGGGGAAAGGAAAAAATAAAAATGTAGTAAGATTGGGCACTTAATAGGGAAAAGTGGTCATTTCTCACAGTCAAGGTAAAAGTTTAGAGTATTAAAAAATGAGATTTTAACTCTCCAAAGACACTGATTGATTTGCACTAGGACTTAGGTGAAGTTAATTATATCTACTCTAAATTTTACTTTCCTATTTAGGTAGATTATGGTCTCAACCTGAGTTTATAGGTGGGAGAAAGATGCCACAGATAATTTCCACAAGTGATATAAGATTCTGCAAAATTCTCATGTTTTCAAACAAACTTCCCTTATCCCAACAGATTGGGTTATGTTTGTTTATTATTTGCTTGTATAGCACACTGTTTATATTATTATTATTTTCTATTGCCTGGCATATTATATAGTCCATAGAGATCTTAATAAATATTTATTGAATAAATGCATGAATGAAAATACTTGTATCATTAACATCAAAAATGGGTAAGAGTGTGGTACGTTGAAAAAAATATCTCATGAGTCGTCAAGTAGGAGGCTTTAGCTAATCTTAGTAAAATAATTTTAATGAAGTAAGGAAGACACAACCTAAATTTCAATGGGTTGAAAGTGAAGAAGAGGTGATAAGCTGGAGAAGTGAGCACAGACTATTCTTTCCAGAATTTTAAATATGAAGGAAAAAGAAAGGTAATAATAAGAGCAGGATACTAGATGGATCAAAGAAAGAAGTCAGAGAAAGAGAAATACTATTGCAATAAGCATAATAGGAGATAGATTAATTTCTTATGGAATGAAGAGGTGATATGATACCAAATGCAGGTAGTGGTTTAAATAGATTTTGTCTTAGGTGAGATTCCCTAAAAGTAGGACATATGATACATATTTATGTGCAAGTGATTTATTAGGGAAACATATAAGGGAGGAAAAGAAGCAAGAGGGGAGAAGTCAAAGTTGTGATTTCAAGTGCAGTCCCAGTGCTATCCTAATTCTGCAGGAACTTCGAGAAAAAAAGAGGACAATAAGAATTTCTTCTTACTCCAGGAAGGAGAGCTGGGCTTTTCATTCTCTTGTATCAATAAGTCATTGGCTAAGCATACCCTAAGGCTATATAAACTCATGGGGAAAGCATTTCTAATACTCCAAGGGCATTCAGAAGCCCTTGTTAGGAGCAAAGCATATGGAGGCTGGGACAAGAACACATAAAGGTAAAGGGCTTCTAAAGGACCTTCTGTGTGGAAGACTGACGGTGACAGCTACACATTTGGATAGGAGTTTGATATTTTTTCCTTTGATACAGGAGACAAAGGTAGAGTTCAGCATACATAAGTTTCCTGGTGGCGTAAGAGTTTGACGCAGTATGTTTCTGATGGCTTCTGGTTTTTCAAGGAAGTAGGGTATGATTTTAACCACGGGAGCAAGCGTAGCTAAGTGATTTAAGAAGATCATATGAAAGACTCAAACATTAGTGAAAAATAAAAGACGTACAGCTCTTTACATAAATCTAGTGATATTCTTTAGTAAAATTATAAAAATTCCAGAGCTGACGTCTTACAGTAGAAAATTCAAAAATAAGACTTTATCAATCTGATAAGGCAGGATTCTCTTCATAGTGATATCACACTGAATGGAATTAGGAGATTGATTCATAAAGGTTCAGAATTCTAATCTGTTAATTTCCCATAAAAAATACGGGTTACATGAATAAGACATCTTTTTTTTGGTCAGCATGTGTGTTGAATTTTCTCTTTGCTTCAATATATTTGAAGTCATCAAGTCATAATTAGAAGGGCTTAAAGTAGTCAGATGGCCTTACAGATGGGTTAGAATACTTGCAGTTCTTGGTTGGATATTGCTAATGATTATGCTTGATAATCTCCTTTTCCTCTTCTCCAGGGGTAACCAACCCTTTCTAAACTTCTGGTTTTCACCCCTTACTGATATTTATTAATACAATCAATTAGATTTCACTCAAATTCAACCCAGCATGTGACATTCTGTCTCTTGGAGATTACTTTGAATAATTGCATTATTACTTACTAATGTAGATTTGGAATTTTAATTCTGACCACAATAATTAAAAGGAGAGACAGAATTAAAAGAAAGGAAAGCACTAGCAAAGTGAGAAAGGGTTGATATAAGTTTCTAGAGGTGACAATTGGAGAGAGAACACAAGATTGGATTGCTCATATTCTATTTACATTTGCAGGGTATTTCACAGGAATTTGACAGACATATGATGAACATCATTTTCACTGAGAAAATTGGGGGCAATGCCATTTGTTAAGTGTAGCAGAAATCAATGAAAGCTTGGAATTGGTTCTCTGAGGAATGTAAACAACTGGCACAAAAATGTGCAAAGATTATAAACTGAGTCAGATTAAGGACTTTACTCAGGGATGTGCCTAGAGGCAGTAGTGAGCAGGCTTTGGATGCTGAGCAGGGCAGGAAAAAACGAGTGTGCCTGGAAAAAGTCATCTGAAGTGCGGAAAGCTAGTTGAATAGGCAAATTCATGACCCTAGGAGAATGAAAATTGCCATTGAACAAAATAAATTTTGTGAGACTAGAATTTGAAATACAAGTGAAGTTTCTGTAATAGAACAGATGGGATAAAGTTGATGAATAGGGGACAATGATGAGACAGAAGCATATTAAAACAAGATTTCAGAAGTGGTAAAAGTATGAAAAATGGCTGTGTTTTTAACAATGGTTGCTTGAATTGATTAGAGAGGAAAATAATTGTTTTTTAAAAGTAGATGTCATAAAGAAAATGGAATATTACTCAGCAATAAAAAGGAAAAGACTACTGATATATGCGACAAGCTGTATGAATCTTGTCATACAGCTACATTTTGTCATACTACAAAAATATACTAAGTGAAAACAGTCAACACTGTAAGGTTACATACATATTCCATTGAACTGACACAATTATGGAAACAGAGAATAAAATTCTTGTTGCCAGGGATTAAAGACAGGGGTAAAGGGTGAGGAAGCTTGGAAGAAAGTGGATCTGGCTAAAATAGGGAAACATGAAGGATCCTTGTAGTGGTGGAAATGTTCAGTATCCAGAATTTTTCAATGTTCATATCCAGTTTGTGATATTGGACTATAATTTTGCAAAATATCACTACTGGGGGGAAATTAGTAAAGTGTATATTGTGATTGTTCTCTATTATTCTTGCAACTGCATATTAACCTACAAATATCTCAAAAATAATAAAAGGGTTAATGTTAGACTTTTTAATTTTTCATCCACATGAATAATAAATTAGTTAGTGAAAAGAATGTGAGTGTTAGGTAAGTAATTCTTTAATTAAACACAGGCTAGTGATCCAGTTTTGGGAGACTAGTGTAATCAAGCAAATAGAGAGCATCGTTGCTTGAAGACATTTGAATATAGATGAAAAACAATCAGTTTTCAATGCCCATAGATAAGCTAGAAGCATACCAACCATTTTCTTGGTCATGTTACCTGGTATGAAAAATCACAGAAAAAGGAATATTGTTTACTCCTGAATACTTCAAGAAATTTTATATTATGCTAAGAGAGCTAGCAGTCAGTAAGGAGATCATTGGAGGCAATGCTCACAAACAAAATGAAGGAATAGCTTTATTGAAAGGATATCCAAATGACAGAGCAGAAGAGTTTGAGAAATAAACCAATAATGGAAGTTTTGTTTCAGAGAACAAAGGTAAGACATGGTAAAAGAGAAGGGATTGTATGAGGCTGACTGTAAAGAAACGTATATGGGCATTTCATCAAAAACGTCTGATTACATCAATCCTAAACCCTACAGAAATTTTCAGCTTCTGCCAAACTTGCAATGATGAAGAAAACTGACTGATTGAGATAAGCCAGAATTATAGTAGCAACAGTATTATAATCAGAGATTAGTAAAGTGTTTCTTATGATGTAAAACGAGTCATCAAAATGCAAGGGAATTAGAGGATTGGTATGTAGATTATAGGGCCATCTGCTGAAAAGTATAGATTTATTTTCTTTGTCATAGATGCATATGCTGCTTGAAATTTGCCATGGCAATACATCTGAAATTTTTATCTAACTGCATGAGCGTGGGCACGCACAAACACACACACATTTCCAGATAATGAAAATGCCTTTGCACTTAAAATGAAGTATCTTCCCCCTTAAAAATTAATGATTCATCCATTTGGTCCTCTGTCTCTATAATTTGAAACAGTTTCTGTAATTAAGATGACCAAGATGGAAAAGTTGATAAAAATAATTGTATAATATTAAAAGAACAAACATTTTAATAATGGGTATATTAAGCTGTAATTCACAATATAAAGATTACTGTGCATATTTGTATAGGCTAATATGCATTTTACACACACATTCAGTTTTCAAATTTGATCTATACACATGGGCATACAAGTTGTTATTTTTCAATTTTGGTCTTTGAACCAGCCGTTATCATGCCAAAGTGAAAACAAAAGTTTTACCATTCAAGAAAATCAGGAAAATCAGCTTTTCTGTCATAGATTTCTGTAACTCCTCTCACCATAAGTACAATATTTACACAAAATGATTTTCTGATTCAAAAAGACGGGTTCTGTTTACTTCCTTCTTGTTGCTGGAGTGGGGATTCAAGCATGGTACCTTTGAGGCTCGGCAACTCCTCTATTGCTAAAGAAAGTGATCATACAATATCATATACTGTTGCCTCAGGCAATCCTGGAAGTCTGTGTAGATAAAGTGACCCAGAGAGTTTGAAGTTTTCCCCTGCTTTCTGTTTCTGCCACTTCTGGTGTTTGAAATTTCTATTATTGCTCAATGCAGACACCTGCTCTGATGACAACTCCAGAACAAGTGATCCCTTGGCAAAATTCGTGTTTGAGGTTACAGCATTTTTGGTTCACTGATATGACTTCTGTATATTTAAGTAAATTTTTATCAAGAAAGACACTGAATTTTAAAAGGAGAGAATGAAGATCCATTTTCTATGTTTAGAAGTGGTAAACTGTATTTTCTGCCAATGTGTTCCTTTGTGGTAAAACAAGTTTTTCTCAGAAGTGGTTAATGGTGTAAACCTGTTTAGCCCATGACAGATACGCACCTGGTTATCTTGCTCACAGGAGATAAACATCTGCTATACCTCAAAGTCATAAATATGTTGGAAAGTACCACAGTAATTGGGACTATATGAGTAAGGTTCAGTATCTAAACAACTGATATTGCTGTATTTAATAGAATATTTGTAGTGATTGTGTAAATCTGTAAGTCAACAAGGTTTAGTTGTTGTTATTTACTTTTTCCTTAAAAATTATATCTAGTAGTTTTATACAATATATAATATTGACCTAAGGTATGACAAATTATAAGAACAGCAATTTGAAAATTGCAAGGAAAGCAACTTTTGAAAGATATCATTTTGATGGAGTATATTTGTTATTAGAAAGCAAAGCAGAAATGCAGATGTGTCTTTTCATGCCTGTCATTTCCATCCCATCTTACACTTCACCTATATTTTGCTATCCCTTTTATATTCAATCTCTAGAGAAGTATATTTAGTAAACAATAGCTATTATTTTTATTCTTCCTTCATGTGTCCAACTTTGCCTGACCCTTTACATTTTTGCAGCCTAATGTCTTAAGTTCTTAATAGATTATTCACAAATATTGTTCAATGAATATTTTGGATAAGTGTAATGTCCAAGGTGACCTTCAATTTCAACTATAAAATTCAATTAGTAATTTTTTATAGAAAAGCTAAACATTTGGTTTAGATTCCATACTTGTTTTAAGAACCACCTATATTCAATTTACTGAAATTTCTTCATCTCTAAATCTTAACTTTCACATGGCAAAACTAAATTAAGAAATCTAAATCAATATTGTGTAATGCTTATACCTATTCAAACATGACATGATATCATTTACAACTGTAAGTCAAAAGTAACCATGACATGATATCATTTACAACTGTAAAAGTAAAATTTTCATTCTTAATTCTAGTACCATGTCTTAGAATATTAAGAGTGATCATTAAAGACTTGAACTCTGCATCCACAATAGCTAATAATAATTTCATGCTAATATGATGTTTTAACATATTATTATATCAGAGATAGTTTTTATTTCTTAAATTACTATGTACAATTTTTGTTCTGTTGCACAATATGCTCCTAAATGAGATAAAAATGCCATCTGAAAGGACACTTCAAAATGTTTAAAAAGAACAGTAAGATGTATATAAAAGATATCCAATAATTATTAGTTGTCATTTTCTTGTGTTTTTATTTATCCAATTGTTCACTCATCTTTCCGCCATGTAAATAAGATTTTAATCTCTACTTGCTGCATACCACTTAATTTCAGATAAATTGGGTACAAATGAAAAATCCATGAGCATCAGTGCTGACTTAAAATTGTTTTTAGTAATATAATAAGAAATCCATAAAATTAAAAATAGTTTTTATTAATATCCTTTAAATGGATGTGTTTCTAATCCTGAATCTGTGACAAATCAGCAGTATGGTTTAGAGAAGTTACACAGTCTGCCTCAGATTATTGCCTCATTTGTAAAATAAGTATGGAGCAGTATTGTAAAGACTTTTGCATAATTTATGTGAAAACCTTAGTAGAGTTCCTAGTACATTTTTTAAAAATAATTAATGATATATATATATATTTATTTATAAATAACATTATTTTATACATCATACATAAAATAAGAAACATTGTTAAACCATATTTAAAATATTTAAATGTTGATGTTGATAGATATTTTATTATAATTGAATATGTATATGTAATACTCATATTTAGAGGTCATATCAAATTGCCCAATGGTTAAGAGCATGGACCTGAAAAAAGACTGAATGGTTTCAAAATTATGACCTTGGACAATTTACTTAACTTCTCTGCCTTAGTTTCTTGACTCGTAAAAATGGGAATAGTAATTATGCCTATGGTATTTGTTTCTGAGGGTTACCTTGAAGTAATCAATATATATAATTAATATTTTAGATATAGATATTTGGAATATGATTTTTATCCTCTATGTTATTTCTCAAGATTGGACTATTCTTCATCAATCAAAAGCATCTTTCTTACAGAAATGGGAAGTGAAAATATGAATTACTGCCTTTTTTAAACTTGAAGTAACTATCCTTGATCAATATCTGTCTTGAGAATAGACACTGAAATAGCAAATGGATATACTGCTGTTTTCACTACAAATGAATCATAGAAAAGAGTTTGCAGAAAGATCCTAGCAGACGAGATCCTAGCTAGTATATTTAAATTCCCTTCAGCATTTCTGTTGTCAGTGCGAAGTCTGCTTAAGTGCACAATTTCATGGTTGACTAGTTGTTGTCCTTGGTTGAATTTATTTTCAGTGACGGTAAAACGATCATTGGTTTTCCAGTTCCTGCTCAGCAGTCATAAATCTATGTGGAAAATACTTATTCCAGTGAGGTCTTAAACTGTAGATTACATATGTATCTTTATGTCAAGAATTCAACAATCCTAAGTGCATCAATATTGCATAATTCAACTTGAAAATTATCTTCTCAATCAGTAACAAATCCTCTGTTCAAATAATAGCTTTTTAAATAAACATTTGAAGCTGCACAACACAAAGATAAGCATCATGAAGTGAAAAGTAACTTATTCACAATAAAGATATAAAATTTATCAGGTTAAGTTTGTTTTAAATGAAAGGTCTTAAATAATCAATAATTCTTTTTATTGCTTTCAGAGCTAAACTTTTGACAAAAGACAATAATATTCTCAGAATGTTGTTACACATCTTGATTCTGATAAGGTACCAAGAGTGCAAAAACATTCAAGGAATATTAATATTAGAGTAAATCAAACTCAAAGAAACCAAAATGCCCAGATCAATTATCTCTATGTCAGAGAAATCATATTTTTATGCATAAATTGAGAACTGAGTTATCCGTACCCTTTTGTGGACTGTATTTCCTCTTAAAATTTATGTGTGGTTAACTCCACTAAGAAAAGTTTACTTTTTATATATTTATACAAATAACTAATTTTTTATTGTCTACCTCTGCAAAGTGTTTCAGACATTTATTTGATTAAAATTTTAATCTTTCAGGTTTTTTCTTTGTCAACAAATGAATCAGTCAGTAAGAGTTATGCATATTTATCAACATATGCAAGACAAATGATAAAGCATACATTACTTTAAAATATGCAAATAAATTGAAAAAAATTTTCTTCAAATAATAGTCTTTTCCAGGACACAGGATAAAGCAGCCTGTTGATTGTTATTCCATTGGTGTTTGGAAAATCCCATTGAGACTCATGTCTGAGTTGGTATATTAATTATCTATTGTTGCATAACAAATTATGCTAAAACGTAGTGGCTCTAAGTGACATATATTTATTATCTCATCGTTTCAGTGGGTCAGGAACTTGCAAGTGGCTTAGATGCATGGTTCTGGCTTAAGGTATTTTATAGGGATGTAGTTAAGATGTTGGCAGGAGCTACAGTAATATGAACATCAAAAGGTGACTCAATCACATGGCTCTTGGCAGGAGGCCACAGTTCCCTCCTGACTGCTGGCCATTGGCTTCCTCAAATCTTTGCTATGTAAGATTCTCCGTAGCAACTTAAGTGTACTCATGACACGGTAGCTGTCTTCCTCCAGAGCAAATAATCTGAAGTAGAGAGCAAATAGAAAGCCACAATGGTTTATACATCTTAGTCTGCTAAGTTACAAACCATCATTTCTGCTCTATACTATTCATTAGAAGCAAGTAACCACATAAGTGCAGACTCAAGCAGAGGAGGATTAAGCTTTACCTCTTAATAACTAGAGTATCAAAGTATTGCTAGACATGTGAAACCAAGCAGTCTACCCTCTAGCCACAGATTATTTCTATTTCTCCCACATGCAAAATATATGCACCCCCCTCACAAAGCCTCTACCAGTTTTATCCTACTATATAATAATAATTATTATTATTATCCTATTACAGAATCAACTAGAACTAGAACCAACCAGAATTAACTAGAACTTCAGAATCTTGCCAACAGCTGCAGATTGAGCTCATCACGTGTGGTTCCTTAAGTATCTCCTTGATTGCAGTTCCACTTGATCCAAAGATCAATGAACTATGAGAGGATCATCATCCTCTCATAGCCCCAACATGCAATGGTGGGTCAGACATAGCATAACTGACACAGATAACTCTATTCAAAAAGGGAAAAACAGGAGGCACACAGCAGTCACACCATATTGTGTGTGTTTGTATGTGTGAACACATACCTAAATGTTAAACCTAAAGGCATAAAGCTTCTAGAAGAAAGCATGTATGAAAGTATTTGAAATCTTGGTTAGATATAATTTTCTTAGTCATGATGCCAAGAGCATGATATATAAAGAAAAAAATTGATAAATGAACTTTATCAGTATTAACTTTTGTAAGCCCTTGATCAGGAGAAAATATTTGCAAACCACGCATCTGATAAAACACTTGTTTCCATAATGTACAAGTCCCTAATAATTAAGTAGGAAAACAAGCAACTTTATAGAAAAATGTGTGAAGATTTGAAGAGATATTTTACTGAAAGAAGTCATATGGATGGAAAGTAAAGCAGATGAAAAGCTCTTTGATATCATTATATATAATCATCTATTCAATTCACAGATCAAAAGCAAAATGATATATTGTCACACCTCTATTAGAGTGGCTAAAATTCTTTTTAAAGTGTGGCAGCATTAAGTGCTTCTAGTATGTAGGGCAACTGAATCCTTCATTCATAACTGGTAAGAATGTAAAATGGTATAGCCACAGGAAAAAAAAAAGTAGCACTTTATTTTAAAGTTAACATACGCTATCACAAGATTGAGAAATCTGAACTAGATAGAATTTCTATAAGGGAAATAAAAAACTTTGGATCACACAAAAACCTGTGTTATGAATGTTTATATTGGGTTTACCCATAATTGCCCCAAACTGGAAAGGGCTCAATGTCTATTAACTGGTGAATGAATGAATACCTGTGATATGTCCATACAATGGAACTGTTCAGCAATAGAAATGAACTAACTGGTATATACAAGATCAGGAGCCAAGCCCAAATGCATTATACTAAGTGAAAGAAACCAGACCCAAAATACCATATAGCTGTGATTAAATATATAAGACATTCCAGAAAAGGCAAACTCTGTAGGGACAAAAACATAGATCAGTGGTTGTAAAGGGCTGGATTTAGGGAAGTTTTCTATAAAGTCACCCAAAGGGATTTTTTTGGAGTGACAGAAATTTTCTATATCTTGATTTTTGTTTTGCTTACATTAATTTATAATTTGTCAAACCCCATAGAAATGTCTGTTACAATGAGTCCATTTTATTATACATATTCATCAATAATTAAAAAAAAGAAATAATGAAAAAGGAAAAATTGCTGAATAAAAATGTTTTATTTCTAAATTAGGTCACAATAAATAGGAGACTTCAGTTTATCTCCAGTTAACTAAAGAACTGCAAATGTGAAAGCTGCTCTCCTCTGAGAAAGGGCCAATGATATTTTATTTGAAACGTTAATAAGGATTACAATATTGCAGTTTTATCATCAATTTATCTTTATATAGAATTCCTAATTGTGCTTGTCCATAAGTCTGAATAGAGTTAAACTACTTTTGCAGTGGACAAATATGCATGCTTTTCTGGTCATCTATACTCTATGGTATTCTCATCTTTGTATTATTCTGGGTCAACCTTCCACTAACATTCCATCAACTATTCTTCTACATCTTTCCATCTTCAGGGTGTCCCTTGAAAGTCCTATCCCATTTGAAATAAAACACCTCCTGCATAAATTATACTTAGCTTTATCCTGAAGACACCTCTAAGTGGATAATTCTCTAATTTCACACCCCTCCTAAGAGTGAACAGGAGAATGTTTGTCTTCTAACTCCTCATCTGTGACTTCAGATGTCCTCTTGTATGAAGCATTCATTTCAAAACCATACTGCTCCCCTGCTTTTCTGATGTTCATGGTCATGTGATTATTTTGAAGCTACTATGAAGCTTTCTTGAAATGAAAGAGATTGTCAAGAACTTGAAGTCTGACATTAAGAATAAAAAGAAAAATATATTTTAAAAATATAATGTCTCACTCTTCTTTGGTCAGAGACAAGTAACCACAGAAGAGGTTTCATGTTCAACAATCAGTTAAAGTTTGGCTGTGACTCTCACTTTTGAAATTTAGTCAAATCAGTATTTGTTCTGCTCCAGTACTCACGCTGAATGTCAGCCAGTCCTTTAATTTTATCTTAAAAATCTGCCAAAACCCTCAATCTTTCTGAGTTCTGAAAGTCATTCAATTCCTTAACTCCTTAGTTTCAGAGAGATTGTTTTCTACAGGTACTCTTCTCTTCACTTAGTAATACATTCGGATTTGTTTCATGCATGTAAATAACGATCTCTTCTTTCTGAATCAACTCACAGTGTTTGAAGATAATCTTCAGCAAATAACTAGCTCAAACTACAAAGTGGGTAGCTGAGGAATTACTACAAATCAACTAACCACTTGTAGCTCTAAGTTGAAACTATGGCATAGATGATGAATTTAATACAGTAAAGGAGAAAATAATTAAAATGATTAAGTAGTGAGACCAGCCTGAAGAAGAAACTATACAATAACTAAGTGATTGAGGGGAAAGTGTTTGGCCAGAAGACTATTATGATCATTTAAGGGTGTTTTAATCATCTATATTTGAGTATTCTAATCCCCAGGCCAGGTCTGGGACCTCGTAAATATTTTATGCACTTCAGATGGTGGAAATTATGAGCCAGGGCTTGATAACTCCAGGCAGAGACCAAAGCAAGTGTTCAGAGTCCATTAACACAATAAGGGTACCATCTGGTCATGTCCTGCCTGGCTCCTGGGCATATTCTCAAAATTATATTTGTACAATTTTAAGTTAAAAATTACCTTGCATCATCTTGTTACACAGCACAAAACCCTGCTTTGTCATTGACCCATGTGCCCCTGTCAGTCTTTAACTCATTGAAGACGTTGACACCTTTTATAATTTTCTTCATGTTAATGAAACATTTTTTTCCCAATTTAAATGTTATTCAATCCTCAGATATTCTTCGTCTCTTCCTATTTGTTCTTTTCCTTTTACGCATCTGGTAAAACTACTTCAGTTGCCTTTATGGATTCCTCTTCACCTCTTTTACTAATACATTGTTTAATGCTTGAGGAGCATTTGCAGAGGGTATAGATTCCTTAATGCTTGAAATGGCTTCATACGATATGACTTATATTTTTCCCAATTGTTAATTGTATGTGATTTATAAATCATTGTTTTCATAAACAGTGAAAATCAATAAAGCAAAACTTGTGAATTAAAAAATATATCAGTCACTGCAAAATCATTCTATAATCCCCTTTAAACATTAATAAAAATTCCAAGTCTAATATCTGGGAGTTGGAAAACCTGCTTTAAACACTCTACAGCAAGATGGCCCAACCCCCCGGCCATGGACAAGTATCGGTATCAGTCAGTGGCCAGTTAGGAACCTGTCACACAGCAGGAGGTGAGTGGCAGGCGAGTGAGCGAAGCTTCATCTCTATGTACAGCCGCTCCCCATCGCTTGCATTACCGCCGAGCTCTGCCTCCTGTCAGATCAGTGGCGACATTAGATTCTCATAGGAGTGCGAACCCTACTGTGAACTGGATGCGAGGGACCTAGGTCACATGCTCCTTATGAGACTCTAATGCCTGATGATCTGAGGTGCAGCTGAGGTGGTGATGACAGTGCTGGGGAGCGGCTGCAAATACAGATTATCATTAGCAGAGAGGTTTGACTGCACAGAGACCATAATAAATCAATCACTTGCAGACTCATATCAAAACCCTATCAGTGAGTGGCAAGTGAAAACAAGCTCAGGGCTCCCACTGATTCTTCATTGTGGTGAATTGTATAATTATTTCATTATATATTGCAATGTAATAATAATAGAAATAAAGCACACAATAAATGTAATGTGCTTGAATCATCCAAAACCATCACCGCTGAACACCCCCCACCCCGGTCCATGGAAAAATTGTCTTCCACGAAACTGGTCCCTGGTGCCAAAAAGTTTGGGGACTGCTGCTCTATCGTACATATAAATGTGGTATTATAGAAAGATAGTTAGTCTTTGTCTCCAGTTCCTGGCACAGAGCTCTTTTAGAATTTCCTGAGTGATAAGGGTGATAGGAACTTCTTTTGTTCTAATGAAGCAACTCTTGGAGGGCCCCTAGATAGATAACGTTAAGATGGAGACTGTTGTCAGGAAGGTCAAGCTTTGATTAGAAGCTTGGACCTTTTAGTCCGATCCCTCAAGCTCTGGGGAGGGGAGAGAGGCTAAAGATTGAGTTAATAATTGATTGAACATGGCTATGCAATGAAGTCTCTATAAATACCCCTAAAAAATGGGGATGCAGGGAGTTTCCAAGTTGGTGAGGGCATCCACATGCCAGGAGGGTGGCTAGTCCGAACTCCATGTGATAGAGCACAATTGTTTGGAGAATCAGAAAATTGGTTGGGGGTGTTGGAACACACCACAGAATAAAGTACACATAAACTGTCAAAATGATTACAGAGGTGGAATTACTGTTATAACTATTTTAAATGTGAAAATGCCAAGTGTTTAATTGTATTCCTTACTCTCTATTCCAATTTTGTTTTTAAACTTCAAAGAGTTTTCTATCCCTTACCTTCTTAAGGTTACTATTGTCTTAACATGCCCTAGGCTAAAACGAGAAAAAAAAAAAAAGAAAAGATTGTCAAGGATTTCTATAGATTTGTAGATTTAAAGTGTTGAACAATTGATTCTTGCTGAGCATGGGGACTAGTTTCACAGTCCGATGTATATAAATTTGATGCATTTCATTAAGAATATTTTATTAGTAAATTTATTATGTGTTATGTATTATAATTCTTGTTCCTGATTATTACATAGATTAAAGTTTTTTGACGTTCAATATATTTTTCAGAACTGACCTGTTGATTTTCTTATAGCTGGCATTGCCTCACCAATGTTATTTTGCACATTGACTTGGTACATTATATGAAAGCTGATAAGCAGAAATGCACACAATATAAGAAATAAAATATGTATATATATACACACATATAACACATTTATTTTAAAATTTTCTTTATATACACATTTAATTTTTACTACAGTTCCCTTTCTTTATGTATCATATTATTTTCCCCTGAAATTTTCCAAGGGAAAAAAATCTCATTAATAAATGCCTTCTGGGCTTCCCTGGTGGCGCAGTGGTTGAGAGTCTGCCTGCCGATGCAGGGGACATGGGTTCGTGCCCCGGTCTGGGAAGATCCCACATGCCGCAGAGCGGCTGGGCCCGTGAGCCATGGCTGCTGAGCCTGTGCGTCCAGAGCCTGTGCTCCACAACGGGAGAGGCCACAGCAGTGAGAGGCCCGCATACCACAATAAATAAATAAATAAATAAATAAATAAATGCCTTCTTCACTTGCAAATATCAACAGTCTCAACTTGTTCCAATTAAGTATTATTAATATGGCTTAACTTTATGCTTTCCTGTGCCTAGCTATTGCAGTTTGTCATCTTAAGAATTTTTTCAGGAATTTTACTGGGAAAAATCACATTGTCAAAAGATACATATTTTATTTAAATGGTTTTGCAGATTTGTAAGAACCATTTTAATTCAATGTAAACACATATATTTTTTAATCTAGTTCTTTCTCACAGCTCCTTTTCTTTTGTGTGTGTGTGTTACATGGGCCTCTCACTGCTGTGGCCTCTCCCATTGCGGAGCACAGGCTCTGGACGCGCAGTCCCAGTGGCCATGGCTCACGGGCCCAGCCGCTCCATGGCATGTGGTATCTTCCCAGACCAGGGCACGAACCCGTGTCCCCTGCATCGGCAGGCGGACTCTCAACCACTGCGCCACCAGGGAAGCCCTCTTTTTTTTTTTTTTAACTCACCACGTTATTACTGTTTTTGTGTTGTTAACATTATTTTGTTTGTTTGTTTGTTTGTTTTGGTTGTGCCACTTGGCTTGTGGGATCTTAGTCCCCCAACCAGAGATTGAACCTGGGCCCTCGGCAGTGAAAATGAAGAGTCCTAACCACTGGACCTCTGGGGAATTCCCTGTTAACATATTGCTTCTATCATTTAAACAAGATCTATAGAGGAAAAGTCTGAAAACATTGTGTATGTGGCTTAATACTTGGCACCAGCAAGTACAAAATCATTCTTAAAAAAAAAAAAGAAAGAGATAATGCATGCCTAGGCCTCCAAACAATTTTGGAGAAACTGTTCTGGAACTATGAAACATTTAAAAAATATGGGCTGTATAATTCATATACGTGTGATAAAAACCTTTGCACACATAATTTCTGGGGATATTTGCGTTACACATGATTGACCATTAAGCAATAAATTCTACAATTGATGGTGCCCTAAAATTGAATCTAATACTATCGTAATAGTTGCCTTATCCTGCAGGAATGTTACTTTGTCTCTCTATACCTCCATTTCATATTTTGTAAATTGGAGATGATGTTGACATACTCTAAACTTAAGGAGAAATTCAGAGCATAAATAAGTTGCACATGTGTGATACTTTCTCTATGTTGGGAAAGGGGTTTTTGTGGTTCATGTAAATTCAGATTATTTAGTAAAATATGAGCAACTGCCTTATCATATGTAAATTATGGTGTCAAGGATTGGGCAGATAAGCTACTACCAAGTTCAGCAACATAATTGTGAAAGTTCTGCATTTTTTAGAATGTGATTTAGTGGCAATAGCTTTATTTTTTATAAGGGATTTTTAAAAATATTCACATTTCTGTTCTTTGGATTGTCAGTCTGAACTTGCAAATCAAAAGAAATTCTGAAAGAAGGGTTTGATTGTCTAAAACCAAGTATTCTAAATTATGGAAATGCATCTCAAAAGAGATGAGAGAAAAATCATAATGAAGCTGCTTTCTCTTTGAATATATTCTCCTAAAATGCTGCAAAATAGAAGTTATTAATATATTAAAATATTCTTTTTTAAGTTGAAAAATTCTGCCACCCTAAATAATCAGAAAACTTTACATTAACTTTCCACATAGTAGACTTTTCAATACAAATCTTTAAAGTTTATCTTGACCAAAGCTATAAAAAATAACAATATATTTCATAAACAGAGGTAATTTTATGTTTTTTTTCCTCAAAACAATTTAACCATACTTTGATGCTTATGGTAAATGTGTGCAAGGTTGGCATTTTTGATGAAATTGATATTCGATTATATAACTTATTCATAGAGTCCAGTGGTTAGAGGTTGTATATTACCTGGTAGCAACTAACAACAACTCTTCTATTTTACCCCAATCCTTTTAAATATGAAGATATAAAAATATAAAGAATATTGGAAATTAATAAGATATAGCCATTTACCAAAATCTCAAGTATACAGGGAGAATTTCTAATGATTACAGTAAAACTGAGGTTGATATTACTCCTGGACTTGTGCATTCTGTGCTGTTTATCTTGCAAATGCATAGATGGATATAAAAGTGTTGAGATAAAATTATTGCATACTTCCACATTCTTCCATAAATTGGAGATATGGGGGCTAAATTAAGGAGAAAATGTGATAGTCATTTTTCATGATATTATGGAAAATGAATTCTGACTATTGTAGAATTTCTCAACTTTCTTCCCTACCCATTTCCCAGCTACAGTGAACCTCAATCCATCCTAGTCTTTGCATTTGCCTTTGGAAACTAAAATTTCCATTATTCAAGGCAAGCATGTTTAAAAATGATGATACCCTGTGTCTGGGGATACACAATAATCTCAAGTGAATTATTTGATGGACCATAAAAAGCCAGTAGAATAGAAAATTGGTAATGTTACTAAATCAAACTCTACTTATACAACCAACTACAGACAGCATATAACAGCACTTGGTATTTAAGATAATCTGAAAAATAGCTATCACCAAGGAAGAGATCACTAAGACTATTTGAATAATGTTCTAATATAATTAAAGGGTTTTCAAGTATTCCTAATTACACCTTACCATGTGAAATGTAAAAGTGGTAAGTCAGTTATACATGGCTTGAGAATTTAGGTAGAAAAAAAAAGTCTTAAAAGTAGGAGGCCTGCCAACCAGTTATATTTTATTCCTACAAAGTAAAAGCTATTTTTAAGTACAAGTGTTAAAAAAATATATTGTATGTTACTTTGACAAAGGCTGTCATTCACCTGATATATTTTGGAAGAATCATACACACACAAATGTACATGCACATTATATATGTTATATTCTAACGAATTAATAGAGGGGTAAACACATAAGTATCAAATGCTTCTTTGGGAGAGTTATGAAAGAAGCAGATGGAAAAGGAAAATCCTATTATATTCATAAAAAATTAAAATATTTATAAATGACTAATAGAATCACCAATTGTGATTGCTGTTTTTTATGCTTCCTTTTTTACCTCAGCAATTTGTTATGAAAATTATCAAGCATGTAGTAAGGTTGAAATAATTTTACATAAATACTCACATGCTCATACATAAATCTACAGTTAATATATTATCATTTATCTTGCTGTGCTATGCATTTCAAAATGCAGATATCACGACACTTATTCCAGAATATTACAACTAAATGCAACTCATTATTATTGATAGATTTAATTTTCTTTTGAACTAAAACAAATATAATGAAACGCAAAAACTTAAGTGTTTCATTAGATAAGTTCTCATAAATACAGATACCTGTATAGCCCAAAACTCTATCAAGATATAGAAAACTGTCAACACTCCAGAAAATTTCTTCAGGCTTATTTCTCACCCCCAAAAGCAGAAGCGACCATTTTTTAAATTTTTTCATCATAAATTGCTTCTATTTTAGAACTTCATATAAATGGATTCATACATTATATCTCTTTATGTGTTTATTACTATAGCATTTTTTGAGACTTATCTATTTTGTTGTGTGAATCAGAAGTTCATTCGTTTTTAATGATTAACAATATTCTATTGTGTAAATATGTGAGATTTTGCTTATCCTTTCTGTATACCCAGTTTTGGATGATATTAATAAACCTGGTATTAAACATTCTTGCGCAATTTTTATGGCACATGTTCCCATTTATATAGGGTGAATGTTAAAAGATGAATTGTTGAGTCAAGGGTAGTTTTTGCTTTTTCTTTTTAAATAAACTACTTGAGGTTTTTAATAGAAGTTGTGAGTAAACATTATATTGCTCCAGATTATCACTAATATTTTGTATTGTCTGTCATCATAATTTTAATTTTTTGATGAATATACACTGATTTCTCATTATTACCTAATTTTCAATTCCAATATGATAAAGTATTGAATATTTTTGTGTGTGTATGCTTTGTTGTCCATTCAGATATTTTCTTTGTGAAGTGTCTTTTAAAGTCTCTTGCTTATTTTATTAGGCTGTTGAGATTTTTGTTATGTATATCTTGAACAACAA
Organism: Mesoplodon bidens; assembly: GCF_964165515.1. Classification (NCBI taxonomy): domain Eukaryota; kingdom Metazoa; phylum Chordata; class Mammalia; order Artiodactyla; family Ziphiidae; genus Mesoplodon; species Mesoplodon bidens. The sequence continues at coordinate 23,743,180 of NC_138160.1, forward strand.
TCCTTTGTCAGATATATGTTTTGAAAATATTTTTTAGTTTTCAGCTAACTTTTTAATTGTTTACACTACATTTGGATTTTTTTCTTTTGATTTGGTCTAATTTATTATTTTTAAACATCATTTGTGGATTAAAAGACAACTTTTTTATGCCCAAGTTGCAAAGATCTATAGTTTTTTAAAATTATAATTTTAGCTGATATATTTCAATTTAAGATCTATACCACATTAATTTTTATGTATGATGTAAGGTAGGATTCAAAGTTCATTTTTGTCCCATGTGGCTACCCAACGGTTCTAGCACCATTTTTTGATGACAGTTCTTCCTTCATTGGAGTGCTTGGGCAAAATTAAAGGAGAAAATAAGTTATGTCACAAATCAAATGGTCATAGAATCATGATCTATTTATGGCCTTTTTATTCCACTCTGTTCTTCTATTTGTCAATCTTTGTGTTGATATCACTCTCTCTAATTTTCTGTAGCTTTATATCAGGCTGGAAATCAATTAGTGTGACTTTCCCAAATTTGTTCTTTTACAAGATTACTTAGTATATCTTACATTCTTTGCATTTTCACATATATTTCAGAATCAGCTGGTCAGTGTCTACCCAAAAAGTCTGCTGAGACTAGTATTCGGGTTATAATAATCCGTACATTAAATGAGAAAACAACGACAATACTGAATCTTCCATACGCAAACAAATTTTCCTCTCAATTTATCTGGGCTTATTTATTTTTTATCAGCAATATTTTAGAGTTTTTAAGTATAAACATTTTACATATATATTGTTAAATAATTCCTAGCTATTTTATGCTCTATCAAAAGAAAAATTGTCCCACTCTGCGACCACTTTCCATTATCTTACCCTGCCTAATTTTCTTTTCACCTTTCATCATTACCCGAAATTATGCTAAATATTTATTTCCTGTCTTCCTCCCTTTCAACAGCCATTGAAACTCTGCTCCTGACACCCACAGTAGAATCTGACATTTATAAAGCAATCAGTAGATATTTCTGAATAATAAATAAATTAGTGAAAGTTATAGTAGCAGTGACATGAACATGACCAAAACATATTTATGTTTGCATACTTGTATTTATCCATATATATACATACACACTTATGTGTGTATGTGTTTGCCTTAAAAATAATTTGAATGCTTACTGAAATTCTGCATTGAGTAAAGTGTCCTATAAAAGCAGTAGCATAACTGAGGCAAATTATTAATAGTCTAAGACATATAAAGATGAAAACATTTAAGTCTAATATCTAGTTTTATTAGTCTGCAAATTGTCTAACATTGTAAGAAATTACTTTTATTGTATTAAATTTACATTGCATTTCCAATATATAATATTTTTTGTAATATAGAACATATAGAATATGTAAATATTCTTCATTAATATAAATATCCCTTTGTTCTCTTCACTCCAATATTATTTTTGCTCACTCTTTTCTTTTAAGAGGAAATGCTGACGTTGATTAAATATCTTAAGAACAAACAAGTATATCTAAACCAATTAAATGTATGTGTGATTAGTGAAGACAGACTTTTCATTGAGGAAGCTGATACTGATATCCAGAGACACATTATATCCTAGGAATTTCTCCAGGAACTATGTCTGTGATAGTTGACCACAACTAGGACCCTCATTTGTACTGATTGTACTTCTGATTACCTAGTGATACAAATCAGAAGTTTGTATTTGGGCTCTACCCACCACTGATTTTTAATAATCTATGTTTTTTTTTTCTTTTTTAAGCATGGCAATGGAATATGTGTGAATAATCTTATTTCATGAAGATTATTGCCACCAATGACCAATTTTCAAATGTTATAAATCTTGACTTCCACTTTGTTCATGTTTCCAATCAGGTGCAAAACTCAGGTGTATCAATATCTTTTAATTGCTTGGCAAAAAGTTGCAAACATCTGCTCATACCCAAACTGCTTTTGAATTAGTAATTACAACAAATATTGCTCTGTATTTTCAGATGTTGCATGATTCAGTAGGTTGAATACATCTGTGCTATATATCAAAAGACAATCATTTCACTGGAAACTGACATAGTTCCAAAAATAATTACTGACTCAATTATTAAATAAAGAATACTTTAGAAAGCACTCTCTCTAGCACTCTCTCTCTCTGTCTCTCTCTCTCTCTTTCTCTCTCATGCACGCTTCTACAGCATGTAAGTTTAGATATTAAAAAGTTTTCCAGGAAAATTCTGAATATACAACTTGCAAATCGTACACGTTGCTTTAGTTTGCTTAGCATTATAGATTTGTTCTATAGTAGTTGAGTATGAAAATGGGCACACTTTAGTTAAATATATTTTTTATCAGCACATGTTATCCATAATAAAGAATGTTCTTAAATTAAATAATTTAGTTTTGCCATATAATACAGAAAAACTTATTAGAAAGTGATGCTGCATTCTTGTTAGGTTTTGCATGAAGAAAAAAGTGTGAATGCTGCTTTTACATGAAATCTAGCTTAATAGCAAGAATTGATATCTTTGGTAAAGATGATATTAAAACTTTTTGCCTAAACTTTACTACAATTATGGATAAAGGTCTAATACTAAGATATTGTTGTGTACTGATCATGTTCTGATCAGAAGATAATATTCCAGCCAGAGATAGAAAAGTATGGTTCTAATGTAAGAAACTATAAGAGAGGGTACATCCATTACCAGACATATTTTCAGGGCTATTCATCCAATGCATACTTTTCTTTTAGTTGAAACTCAGATTATTATTGGTTTATTTTGATCATGACAGTTTTGTTCTTTGTGGTAAGGGTCTCTTCATTTCAAATTATCTATTCTTGAATAAATGAAGGAAAATACTGCTTAATTAATTGTAAATTACATACATACTAATACGAAAGACAACATTTTGCACCTACTACATTAAGCAAACTGCAGTAACAGTCTTAATGTTAAAGAGTTAAAGGTACATTATGTATATCCCCAAGATATTTTTTATGGAAAGTCACAAAGGAAAAGTATAAAAACCAAAATATTTTTTATCATTTGAAATAACACAACATATATAGACATGTGGATTTATATCATTCTTTTAGAGAATGTTGATTTTAAAAATTCAATTAAAAAATTCAATTAATCAATATCAGAGGCATGATTAAATTTTTCACTTGCTATTCCATACCCATTAAAATTAAAACTGCAAAATTTGTATAGGAAAATGAAAACATACATAATACCAAAAAGTGACAAACAGGATGCTCTTAACTAGCTTTAACTTGTCTTCTCTATTTTCAGGACCTAGGCCTTCACCTCCTGTACTCTTGCTTCTTTGAGGAAAATGGTTCTGTTTAGAATAGCTTTCACTTACTTATGGAAAAATGACCTTAATTGTGCTTGTTCTAAGTTAAACTCAACAATATCTAGAATATTAAGTAATTTTTCTTTTGTTTATTTCACTTTTGTTTGAATAAGTTTTCCTACTATAATATGGAAAATACATGACTTGTCATAGTGTGGATGCACCCCAATATATCATAATAAATAGTTTTTGTGGTGAAATTAATCATCAAAGTGATGAATTTTTATAGTCTGCATTGGACAATTTTTTGTAAATCCGAGTTCCCTAAAACCAAATTCCCGTGCTGAATTAATGATTAACCTCTCTATCTAAACTTTATTCCCTTTGCTGTCCTGCTCCTGTTCCCCTTAAGACTGAGGAGTGTCAGAGAAAAGGGGAAACTGGAACCAAGCAGAGCCATGTGGCCCTTCCTGGGCACAATCCCCTCCATGTCCCCCACTTCTTGTTGGACCTTCCCTGAATTCCAAAGGGCATTTAATGGTTAAAATAGAGTCACAGGACTCCTAGTTCCTCCTAAAGAAATAAAGATGACAATTGGATGCATATCTTTGAGTTGTTCTGCAGAAATTTAAACCCCCTGACACAGTGGAGGATGTTGACTACATGCTCACCACAAACATGTAGACCCAAGACTGGTTGGAACCAGAAGTTGATGATTGAGATTCCTGAAACCTCACCCTGTTACCTCACCACCAACCAATCAGAAGAATATCCACAAGCTGGTCAGGCACACTGCAACCTTTATAATGTTGCCTTTAAAATCCTTTCCCTGAAAGCACCCTACCCCCACCAATAAGCTCCTTCTCTCAATATCTTTAATCACCTCTGTTGTCATATAAGGTAGTATTTATTCTTTTGCCATATTAGGGGATATTTTCAGATTCAGGGTATTGGAGCATAAAAAAGTCTTTTCGGCTAAAATTTAGCCTACTACAATGACCAACTTTGTTTTTCAATATGGGTTTGGTGGGGAGGGAGGGTCTATTATTCAGAATACTCCATATCATAATCTACCTACTCTCATGCACAGATGAAATCAATTAAGTGGACAAAACCAGTATATTTACAAAAAATATTGAATGATTGGATTTATAGTCAACAAAATTTGTCTACAGTGACAAACACAAGAGTCACTATATAGGGCTTCCCTGGTGGCGCAGTGGTTGAGCGTCCGCCTGCCGATGCAGGGGACGCGGGTTCGTGCCCCGGTCTGGGAGGATCCCACATGCCACGAGTGGCTGGGCCCATGAGCCATGGCTGCTGAGCCTGCGTGTCCGGAGCCTGTGCTCCGCACCGCAACGGGAGAAGCCACAACAGTGAGAGGCCCACGTACCAGAAAAAAAAAAAAAAAAAAAGAGTCACTATATATATATATATATATATATATATATATATATTTTTTTTTTTTTTTTTTCGGTACGCGGGTCTCTCACTGTTGTGGCCTCTCCCCTTGCGGAGCACAGGCTCCGGACGCGCAGGCTCAGCAGCTATGGCTCACGGGCCCAGCCGCTCCGCAGTACGTGGGATCCTCCCAGACCGGGGCACGAACCCGTGTCCCCTGCATCGGCAGGCGGACTCTTAACCACTGTGCCACCAGGGAAGCCTAAGAGTCACTATATTAATATGACTCCTTTCACTCCATAATGACAATATTCTGCAATGATTTCTAATTCCACCCTCACTACATTCTGCACCGTGGGAAGACATCTCCTTCTCAGTGGCCAAGTGCAGCATCTACAGAACACAGTGAGAAATGTATGAATTTTCTGTGGCTATTGTAATAAATTACCACAACCTTGGATGATTAAAACAACAGGGATTTATTTTCTCACAGTTCTGGAGGCCAGATGTTGGCAAAGGTCATTTCAAAATCAAGGTGTTGACAAGACCATGTTTCCTTCAGAGGCTGTGGGGTGATAATCTGTTTCCTGATGCTTCTATCTTCTGGTGTCTGCTTGTGTGTCTCAGGTAGCCTAGTCTGAGGCGTTTTCTTTCCAATCTCTGTCTCCATGGTCGCATCGCCTCCTCCTCTTCCATGTGCATAAAATATCCTTCTGCTTCTCTCTTATAATGACATTTGAGATTGGATATAGGGGTCACCATGACAATCCAGGATAATTTCCTCAAATCAAAATCTTTAATTTAGTCACATCTGTAAAAATTTCAGCAAGTAACATAAAACTCACAGTTTCCAGGTATGAGGCTATATTTGGAAGTCATTGTCATATCACAATGAATATCAGAAAACATTCTGACAAGCATTAGGCACTAAATGAGGTGACTTCTGTTTGAATACCTCTTCTGAAGCTAATCTACCATATTGCTGCTCACTAGCCAAACCATCCTTGAAGATTCACAACATGTTTTTACTTCAGATTCATTACTGGTCTTTGATTTTTTTTACCACTTTTTCAGTTCGGCCTCGAACTCCTCTGATAGTTGAGTTTCAACTTTACCAGACATGTCTTGAATCAGCTCACTCTTCCAAGCATCAGTTTACATTACATCTAATGTAGCAGTTTCTACAAATATAGTCCTGATTCTTTATAACCCATTGATATAAGACACATAGCCAATATTCTGGGTTTTGGTGCATGCCTAATGTCAGGAGATGAGGGAAAAGTTAGAGATTTTGACATTATTAAATAGTTTAAAAATACAAACAACACTGAGGATATCATATGTAAGCTAAAAAACACTTGCATTTGTGAGGGATAATGATTGAGTCAGCAATTCTATAATTATACAGTAGATTGAGACATCCTGGCTGAAATCTTGCTGTTTGACTTTGAACAACTAATTTTACTATTATAAGGATTACTTTCATCATCTGTATAATGCATTGAAATCTATTATACCCACAGAAAATGGGTTATTATGAAGATTTGTTGAATGAACAAAGGCAACTGATGAGAAACTACACATACTAGACCTACCAGATCAATGTTTATTATTGGAAGAGAAGAACAGTAGCCCATTGTAACCTAAGGATGCAAAAAGGGATGCAGCAGAGCCAGGCACTAGGATACCAGGGGGATCCCAGATATATATATATATATTTTAATAGCAAAATAAGTATTCATACCATAATATTTCATAGTATATATTTCTTCATATATATGTGTGTATATGGACATATATACGCATATTCAAATCATACGTAGTAAATGAAATAGTGTAAAATTAGGCATGATTTTTAAAGATTTTTGAAACCAAAGATAAATTTACAATTCAGTAAATTTTTTATTATGAGTACAAAATTAAATCTACCCATTTAATTATGCATTTTATTGGTTTAAGGAACATGAAAAAAGGTTTCATTTAGCCACAACAAATAAACCTAGATCTGCTTGACTTAAAGCTCTTCCGTGCCAGTTTTTACGGTATCCGAATTTCAGTCAAATGATTTAGTGTGTCTGTTTCTAACTATGTTCTGTGCCAAGTCATCCTTTGACTCCAAAATAATTCTGTGCCTTCCTGTTTCTTCTTTGAAATAATTGAGTTATTATGGTATCTACCATATTATTAATAACTTTATATGCTGTTGGTAGGACACGTTGAATTTAATTTAAATACATATCATAATAGGAGGAAATGTGGCTCAAGACCTTTCCAAAACAGGAGATATAGTTCAGTTTTAGAGAAATGGCCAGGAATCTCAGAGAAGACATTTGGTAGTATAGAAAAAGCAGATAGAGTATACCTTGAAATTGATTTATAACCTAATGAGATTGAATTTAATATCTTTGCAAAATTAGGAGACATATACACCTACCTGGGGGAAAAGGCAAATGGTTTAACGTTAAGAGGGAATCCTTAAATGGCCTATCTTCCATGCCAAATCCATAAAATGCATTCTAAAGTCTGGCACCATGATTTTCTTCACAGAATTCGTGATTGACCCCATGGGTTGTTGTAGAATTGCTGTACAAAAAAGAAAACCCTGAATCAGCATGAACTGTCAATTAAAAACCAAAAATCTGGTGTTAATCTCTAAGCTATCTAAAGAATATACTGGTTTTCCAGTAGGTTTGAGTCTATTTATTGAAATTTGTATGTATACGAAGAGAGGAAAAAAATATTTCCCCTTATATTTTTAAAACTGAGTAAAATTACACAGCTATTCAATGATCCTGTTTCTACAGACAGAAAAAATATATATACTTGATCTTTTATTTGGGTTACCTCAACTTATTTTACTAACAAAGAATGATTCTGCATAACTTTAAGGAGAAGAAGATTAACAACTGTTCAAATTTTGGTGTTCTCTTCCAGATGCTTGAAAATTCTTTTAATTAATTCAATTATTTTTTTTTTTTTGGTTAGAATGCTTATAAAGCTAAGGACACTGACATTTAAAGAAAAATGTACTCTTTTTAACTCACAAATCATTGGCACAAATCTCAGTCTTCCAAATTTTTAAATTTTATATATCTTAAAATTATAATATAGATTTTTTGTCTATCAGATTTCATTTACATCTCATCAGTGCCCTCCAGTTCACTTCACTGTGGTTTTTGCTGGCTTCTTCCACTGCAAAGTGACTGTTTTTGTAATTAATAGACTTTTTGAAGTAGACAATTTGTGATAATGCAAATATTTTGACTCTTCAAATTTTTGTCCTGCAACCATTTTGACAGTGGTGTTCTACTTTTCCTCATTCTTCTCACAGTAAATGGATGGTTTCTTCCATAAGAAAGAGTTTCTCCTCTGTAAATTTATTCATTTATTGGTAACAGTATGATTTTATGATTGTATGTATATTTATCTGATGGGTTATAATCCAGTGCTACTGCTATTTATTTTGCTGTTCAAATTATTTGACCACTGGGGGTTATTTCAGTTTGGTTCTTTTGCACTTACGACGTACCTTGTTTTGTTTTGAGTGCTTCCTTTCTTTTTGCTTTCGTACGATTCCCCAGACTCATCTTGTATTTTCCTGGACTGAAATTAATCCCTTCTCCAAGGAATCCTATGAACAATATATTTCTACGACCTCTGTATTTAGTAAACATGCCAAGGTACATGTAGACATGTGACTTCTGTATGTTTTTCCTCTTCCTATGAGGGAATATATGTCTTCAATATTGAAGATTTAAGAAATTCTTTAGCACAGGGAATTTTTTTTTGTCCCTGTTCTATTTATTTCCTTTCCCTCTCTCTGTAACTCCTATTGGATTGTTGAATCAATTATTCATGTGCCTTACTTTTTCCATTTTTTAAATCTATTTGACTTTCTGCAATAACTTTTGAAAACTTGCCACTGTTAAATTTTCTGCCTCAAAAAATGTATTCTTTAGAATGTACAGTTTTTGTTTCAAAACAATCTGTTCAACACTTCTGATAACAGCCTAATTTTGGCTTTACATGAGATGCTATTGTTAGTTACTTTGAGGGTATTAATTTTTATTTATATAAAATTCTGCTACTTTCTCAACATTCTTTTTTTTTCCTTGAAAGAAAAGCCTTGAAAGATTATTTTTATTTTCCTTTCATACTATTGACTTCCCCGAACTATCAAATAATTTTATCTGTAATTATCAGCTAATATTTACAAATAGGGGCTTTCTCTATTCTGTATGTATGTTTTGCTTGCATTTATTTCCTTAGTGTAAGTAATACTTTTTGCTCCTTTGGCAATAATTAAAGGATCTCTGCTAATAGTGAGTTGGTGGCATGCAAGGTTGTTTTTAAGGAAATGTGGAAAAAGCCATTTCTAGTGGGCAGGGCACCCAGGGTTTATGCTTAGGTCTCAGGATCTACTCTGGGTGTCTTCAGAGGCGTTATTTCTCCAATTTAGATTGCTTTGCATAAAGTTTATATGGAATGAAAATGAAGAGAAAAGCTGTTTAGTAAGACAGGTGACAGGCACAGCTGTTCCACAGCCTTTAAACATTTACCTTGTCAAGAACCCCAGGGCCACTTCCAAAATTAAATAGATAAAACAAAAAAACAAGAAAAAAAAACAACAAAAAATCCTACCGATTCCTTACCTCTCATCTTTCAAGTATGTTCTGAAGGTGGAAAGATTCACTTTTTTTTTAGTCTGGACAGTGAGTGGGCAGGGGAAGGAGAGAGACATTTTTTGCTTGTTCAGAATAGCAGGCTTCTGTTCCATTGAATTTAGTTATTTCTGTAATCATCATATACATTATATTTCAAGAAATACCTGTTCATGTACTTAGGATGTATGCTTTATGATTTTTTAAGAATGACATTTGTGCTGATTTTTAAAAATACTTATTATGTGATTTCATTGGGATTCTGGCAGAAGTGATAATCATCTATGTTCAGTCAACCGTCTTTGAACTAGGAATGACCACTGAATTTTAAAGCAAGTCAGAATCAGAAAAAAACAGTTTTCCATAAAGATAAAGGAAATGACTGATTATCACTTTTCAGAAGCTGTCTGAATAAATCTTTTTAGCTTTTGATGAGGTTTTGTAATGCAAAATTATTTTCAGTTTTACTGTACTGTTTTCTCAATTGTTTATGTTTTGTTTAAAGTAAAAATAGCTACATTTTATTGCTTAGGATTTCTGATACTTCTGATTTTATTGCTTGTATGAACAAGTAGGGAAATAATGGTTTTTAGTTTAATTTCTTAGGAATTTGTTTCATTATATAAAGTCAGAATGATAAAAAAAGAAAAAAACAAACAGCCCATGAGACATTTTTAGCCTGCAGATATGCTTGTTTTGCTCATAAATTGTTTACTTTAATTATTTTCGATATCTTAAAATTTGAAGATTTCATTTCCTCTCTAGATTTCCTGCTTTTTTAAAAAATAAATTCAACAGATCTTGCAATAGTGGGTGAAATTCAGCTATCACATGGAAAAATTATCTGGGGATAATAAATATTATACTTCGAAATGGTGTCTGCTTTCCAATTTGCCACAGACTTTTCTAGTCCCTATTGAAAGTCCAACAATATGTATTTATACAGCAATATATAACCCATTTCTATTCTTTATATTGCATATATGACTTTATTAGGAATTTGACTTTTCAACACTTCCTATAATGAAACAAAATGAAGGAGATAACTGTAACGTCATCAATATTTTGTTATGAGAATGGAAGACAAGACCTATAAGTAGAAGAAATACAGGTATTCCCTGCTTTTCATAAGTTCTAGTTATGCCTCTTTACTTTTAGAAAGACTTACATTAGTACCTGTTTTCCCTAACTGAAAGAAATCTGAAGCAGACTTTCATTTTATGAAAACAAGTCAGAAAAGCAAACATAGCATTCAATGTTTGTTTTGAAGAGGGAAATCATAGAGGCAGCATGCACCTTGAGCAGTGACAGTGGCATCTCCTGAACCACAATCAGGATCTCAGCATCCAGATGTCATAGCTTTGAACTGTGTCTGTGAGCATCGTGCTTTATCTCAGCTTATTTTGTGCATTCCTTAGCAAGAAGTGTCCTAAGGTAATTGCTTCATCACTTTTTGCCATTTTGCCTTTGTCTTCTTATGAAAGGTTTCATAGGAAGGCTCTATTTTCTGATAACAGGGGAAACCTATACTTTGTTTTAGAGCACTAGTGTTAAATTACATTGCATTCAAATATTGCTATATAGAGCAGCAATAAAATTAGAAAAGTAACATTGTTTTCTGCCTGCTATTTTTTAGTATTACTGAAAATTACTTTTCTTGCAGCATTGACTGCCAATTAGTAACCACCAGACGGTAGCCATCTTCTTAGTTTTCAATTTTTACTAGAAATAATTCTCATATAGTGCTGCTTCTTTAACAAGTACCTTTACCATGTGAGAGACATGTAAAAGTAATTAAATTTAATAGTGTCATTGCTTTTAAGCAAAGCCATATGGCATACTTAGATTGCAAATTCTAATTGAAGTCAATGAGATTTTATGTAGAAAATGTGTATATTTTGAAAATGTAGCTATGTAATCAAATATATATTCAATGCACCACTTTTATCTTGACAGCAGCATCATTCAATACCTTTTTTTCATTGTCTTTTTCATGCACACTCCAGAGCATTATAGCTAACTCTCTCTTGCTATGAAAAAAGAAAACTTTACAATTAATAATATTTGCTTGTGCATGTGCAGTGCATCTTTTTCATTACCCCTCCATCTAAATTTTAAATATTGCAATAATCCCTGGAACAATGTCTTGGATTACAAGAGCAGTATGTAACTGAGACATGGCCCTATCCATTCACATTTATTTGTTCTGTTATACACTATGAAATAAAAGCTCCAGTAAAAAAGCTGTAAATGCAAAAATAAAAAATAAAAACAGAAAGAAACAAAACATGTAAATAACCATAGCCTTGTTGGTTTTCCTTATTTAGAATAAATGTTCATAGAGTTTTGTGTTCTCAGTGTAGATAAAGAGAGGGAAAGAGTGTAATTCACCAAGGAATATAAATTAGTGGGACTACAGAAGGAGGAAAATAATTTATCTTACCCACATCTGGACTCTGGTCATACTCATATTCTATTTTGAAAACACTGGGCTTGTGTGATGTTTTTGAACTGCCTCTGGTGAAGGGTAACTATTGCAAGGCCAGAATATATTTCAAGGTAGAAGAGGAGTGATGAAAAGAGCAGAAAGGTAGTATCTATTCATAGAAAGCTCATAAAATCCTCTGTGTGTTGAGATTCTGGTGTTTAGAAATCACTAAGCACATCTCATGGGACTGAAATCATAGACCATTATTACCGAGTTCTGTACTTTTCTAAAAGATGTAATAATTAATGATAAGCTCCCAAAGATGAGGGAAATAACTGCAGCAACCCAGAAGGATTAGTTCCCCAATTTTACTTGCTAGATGGCCCAAGGACAATCGTGTGTGTTGAATGCCTTTGCTAAAGAGAATTTAAAATAAATAAGTTCCTCATTACATATAAAGAATAGATTACTTCCAAAAATTAAATGATATTGTGTTTGCTAAGATGAAAATTTGTATTTATTTATTTCTCATCAAAATATCATTGCATTAAAAAGGAAATAAAGTTATACAACTTTGTATTATAGCAATAGTAAAACTGATTTCCCAAATACATTTGGCAATTGCATTAATGCATATGAAGCTATGGTGTTACAGCCACACATGCATACACATCTAAAGCACATTGGTTATTAAAATACATTAATTAATATATTTTATATATAAACTTGGTAATTATTTCAAAAAAGTTTCAGATAATAAATATTAAATAGATATTAAAATGCTAAATGGCTGCATAATTTTCCTCCAAGTGGATGTTGATTTATTTATTGAAATTCTACACCTGTTTGTGCTTTTATAAGTGTTTTAAAATAAACTTTTAATTTTATAATAGTTTTAGATTTAGAAAAATTGCAAATATAATAGTGATCCCATATAGCCCACACAATTTCTTTATTGTTAACAACTTATGCTGTGTGATAGGTTTGTTACAACTAATGAAAAAATATTCATACATTATTATTAACTAAACTTCTTTTATACTTTATTTGTATTTCTTTGTTTTACTTAATGTCTTTTTTCTGTCCTATGATGATACCATATAGGATACCATATTACATTTTGTCATCCATGTCTCTCTTAAGCCTCTTTGGCTGTGACAGTTTTTCAGGATTTTATTTTGTTTTGTTTTAATGACCTTGACTATTTTAAGGAATACTGGTTAGGTATTTTGTAGAATAACCCACAACTGGGATATGTCCTGATGTTTTTTCTTGTTAATAGATATGTTCTATGTTTTTTGAGAGGAAGATCACGGGCACAAAGTGCCTTTCTTATCACATCATATCAAGGATACATGCAATCAACATGATTCATCACTGTTGTTAATCTTGATCACCTGACTGAGGTAATATTTGTTGGGTTTCTTCACCGTAAAGTAACTTTCTTTCCCTTTTCTGCATTTTTTGGAAGGAAATCACTATATGCAATTTTTGCTTAAGGAGTAAAGAGTTATTCTCCACCTCTTTGAGAGCAAAGTTTCTATATAAATTATTTGGAATTCTTCTGCACAAGAGATTGTTTATTTTCTCACATTTATTCATTTATTTAATCATTTATGTCAGTGTGGCATGTGAGTATTTTACTCTTTTAGTTATAATCTAATACACCTTTATTTATTTTTTTGCTCAAATTGTTCCAGCTTTGGCCTTTGGAAGCTCATTCTGTTGCTTCCTTTGGAATAACTCTATCATTGTGTGTGAGGGTGTGTATTTTTTGAGAAGTTCTTTAATTTATAGGCCTATGAGATGGTCAAGGCTTATCTTGCATATTCCCTGTCCCAACTCTAGAATCAGCCATTTCTCCAAGGAGTACTATACTAGTTCCCTCAAATAGTGGAGAAATGTATTAGAAACCAAGAACTGGGTGCTGAATGTCCTCATTACCATCTGGATATCTCTGCTTCTAGGCCCACTCAGCTGACAGACAAAGGAATATATGTGTCTATACTAACACTATACAGCCTTATATTTGTATATACATATCTATAAGTACTTCTATATGTAACTATCTGTATCTATAGTAAGCTGTGTGTGTTTATACTGACGTGTCTACCCTAATCCATGATCATCTCTATTATTCCAGCCTTCTCTCCATGCTTATCTGTAACCTTTCCCTCTAGTATTGAGAAACCTGACTACCACCAGTTGTATCTATTTACTCAATTGTTCATTTCTAGTATACATGTATAGTGCTTTAAGAAATGTTAACCATATACCTGATTATGTGTATTTATAAAAATTTACTACATCAAAATATTTTTGTAATATGCCTTGAAATGGTTAGGAAACCATATCATAATAAACAAAATACATACATATTCACTACATTTTATCCAACAATTTGTGTTAGATTGTATATAAGATGGAACTATCTTACAGCTCAGTGCTTATCTCCAGACATGCCTGAAAGTCAGGTAGTTTCTTTTGGCCAAATAAGAAAGATATGGGCTAGATTGTTATTTATAACATGCTAGTAAAGTTTTAAATTACCCTGGCAACACCCAGAGTCAGTTATGTTATATTATTTAGGTCTGTGTAGATTGATGGCTTATGTCTGCTTTAAAGGGTTATACAGCCTGGCTTGGCTTTGTAACCAATGAGACACTAAAAACACATTGCTGGAGACTTTTGCTTAAACTCCTCTGAAACTAATATTTCTTGAACATATCTTGATAGTTACAGTCTGGACAAATGCATCCTGGGGAGCAGTGTCTGGAAGTCCCTTAGTCCCCGCTGCTTATATGTGCTTGTTTTTTCTGCTGCTAGCCTACATTCTTTGCCTTTAGGAAAGCCCCATAATGAGTATACTCTGTTGAGTGTTGATTTTCAATCATATGACACTATGACAAAGACTCATTGGGCTGAGTAGGGATTTATTGAAACTCTAGTCTCATACAAAATTTAGACATTATTCTATAACTGGGACCCAAGAGAAAATGGAACTAAGTGTGATGACCATAAGGACTTCCTACCCCTCTGTAGACTCTCTTCTTAATTGTGCATCTAATTTATCTTACTCTATTTATAGTTTGCCATTTTTTAATTCCTTAAGACTTTGTGAGAAAGAAAAAAAAAAAACTTTGTCCTAGCTTGTTGGTAAATTTCTCTGAGAAAAATTCTTGTTCAGGTCCATTAACCCTTCTTTAACATGCATCACCTCTCAATAAAACACTGTGTCCAAGTGCACAAGGAGTAGGAAATGGATTGTCATTGGTCTAATTGGGGTCAAGTGTTCAAAAGCAGTCAACTCTGCCCAAGATCAGAATTGAATTATTTTCACTGGGAGGTTCCCACTGCCACTCTGTAACTAGAACAGATTAAATTTCTAGAAAGGAAGAAAGGCTCAAATAAGCCCAAGTGTTTATGCTACCTTATTTCAGTGGCATGGGCAATAAATTTTATTATGCTTCACTTATAATTTTTATAAAATTTAAGTTATTTTTCATATGTTTTGGGCTCACCTTGAATTTATTTTATAATTAGCATATTTCCCAATTAAAATACAAATTAGATTAAAATATTGGCTATAAGCTCGACTGAATCAATAAATGTGAGATCTCTATTTATATCATAATTAAAATAAAATGGTAATTTGAGTAATAATTTTTAGTTTGATAATTAGAAAGTTGAATTCATTTGGGCTTTTTTCTCTTTTATTTGTAAACATTGTTTAAAGTGTTTAAGAATACTGTATATGTGTTTTTAAAATCTCTGAATTATGATTTTTATTTTTGCAACAGCCTGATGCTAAAGACAGAGTTGACACAGAACACTCCATTCTTGTTTAGTCTTTTCATTACCCAGGGAAAACTTTCTACCAGTCTTAAATGTCTTGGTTTCTTAGTAAATAGAGAAGTGCTACAGTAAATATAGCACAAAACCTAGGTGAAAGACCTGAAGTTTCCTTGGTTGAGATGTGTGGCTTTTGAATTATAGAAAAAGATGGAAGGAAGATGTTATTGACATAATTCTGTGTGCTCCCCAAATTCATGTATTAATGCCCTAATCTCCAAAATGCTGGTACTTGGAGGTTGGGTGTTTGGGAGGTAATTAGGTTTAGATGAAATCATGAGGGTGGAGTCCTCATGATGGTAACCATGCTGTATAAGTAGAGATCAGAGATCTTGCACTCTCTCTTTCTCTCTCTTTCCGTCTCTCTTTATGTCATGTGAAGACACAGCAGGACGATGGCCATCTGCAAGCCAGGAAGAGGGCCCTTATCTAGAACCCAACCATACTGGCACCCTAATCTCAGACTTCCAGCCTCCGTATCTGTGAGCAATAGATGTCTGTTGTTTAAGCAATAGATGTCTGTACATGGCATTTTATTATAGTAGGCTGAGCCAAAACAGGCTTTGGTACCACAAGTGGGATGCTGCTATAACAAATAACTAAAAATGTGGAAGTGGCTTTCAAACCAGGTAATGAGTAGAGGCTGGAAGTGCATGCCAGAAAAAGCTGAAATTGCCATGTAGGGACTGTTAAAAGTTGTTCTGATGAAGGCTCAGAGAAAGCTTCCATCTTCTTAGAAAATAGATAAATAATCATGAAAAGAATGTTGGTAGAAATATGGACAGTAAAGGCCATTCTGGTGAGGTTTCAGATGGACATGAAGAATATGTTATTGGAAACTGGAAGAAAGGTGATTTTTTTTTGTAAGTGGCAAAGAACTTGGTTGCACTGCATTTTAGTTTTTGTGTAAGGTAAAAATTTGCAAGTGATGAACTTGGATAATTAACTGAAGAGATTTCTAAGCAAGTGTTGAAGGAGCAACTTGATTTCTACTGAATGCTTACAGTAAAATGTGACTGGAGAGATATAAATTAAATCCAAAAGAACCAGCTTATTCATATTGCAAAATGTGAGAAAGCTTGTTCTAAAGAGACACTAAGAGTATAGCTAGATATTCATTTCATAAAGTGATTGTGGATGTCACTCATAAACTTAATCAGCCATTTTACCAGAGGCTTGGAATAGAAATGGGATTATACCAGCACTGACACTTCCAGTTTGAACTAAAAGGGACAGATCAAGTGGGGCTGAATGATGGAAGACTGTCAGACTTTTTAGATTCTACAAGACAGGACACAGAGCTCTTCTATGGTGAACAGGGTCTATTCCTCAAGAAAAGGAAGAATGATGCCAAAGGCAATTCAAAGATCATCAGGGCTACCACTTCCACCACAGGCCCAGGAGGCATGACTAGTTCCTCCTGAGTTTCAAAGGGTGGAGCTGCCTCTTTCTGGTTTTCTTGGGCCAGTTGCTGCCTCAGTGGATTTGGAAGGAAGATGATGGAACCAAGAGAGATGATTCTCATGCCTTAAGATCTAATGGGATTTTCCTTGCTAGGTTTTGAACTGGCTTAGGACCCATCACCTCTTCTTTCTTTCTTATTAGTCCCTTTTGGAATGGGAATATTTATTCTATGCCTGTCCCATCATTGTATTTTGGAAGCACATAACTTTTCTGGTTTTACAAGTTTGCAGTGGGAGAGAAATTTTGCCTCAAGATGAAATGTACTTTGAGTCTTACCTGCATCTGATTTGGATGATATTTAGAAGAGACTTTGGACTTTAGACTTTAGAGTTGGTGATACATTGAGTTAAGACTGTGGGGCTGCTGAAATGGAATATATATATGTTTTGTATTCAAGAAGAACACGAATTTGCAGGGGGTGGTCAGGAGTGTAATGCTATGTACTGAACTGCATTCCTCCAAAATTTATATGTTGAAGCTCTAACCACCAATGTAATGCTATTTGGAGATGGGGTCTTTGGGAGATAATTATGGTTGGATAAGTTTATAAGTGTGGGGCCTAATGGTGATGGGATCAGTGCCCTTGTAATAAGAGACCAGAGCTCACCCTTGCTTTCTCTCTTTCTGTCTCTCTCTCTGCCATGTGAGGATACAGAAAGAAGGCAGCCTTCTACAAGCCAGGAAGAGGTTCTCACCAGAACCCCACCATGCTGGCATCCTGATCTTGGACTTCCTAACCTCCAGGACTGTGAGAAGTAACTGTCTCTCGTTTAAGCCACTCAGTCTGTGACATTTTCCTATAGAAGCCTGAGCAAACTAATACAAAAGGGTATTATCATGCTATGGATGAAATTTTGTAGCATCAGGGAGGATTGATGACTGTGGTTCACTTTCTTGTTCCTTCTTTGCTCTGAGTTAAAATACAAATCCAATGTTTGTAGTGCCTGTTTTCTCCATCTATGAAAAGGAAGCTACTCATATGCCTATTAATGAGAACAAATACCATGAAGTCTTCTTGTGCAGTGCTAGGCACTGTCATCATTATCTTTGATCCACTGCAAGTTTTGTTCAATCTCATTTAAGCAGATAATAACTTTGATAACTTGAGGTACTAAGTTTTTGTTTCTGCCACCCTTACCCTCACCCTTACCCTAAGATGTTTTCTTAGGCCTATTGCTCTATCTGGTTTCTTTCAAAATGTTTTACTAACTTCTCTTCAATAATTATGGCCTCTCTTTTTCAGTCACTATGTAAGTTCTTGTATCCTGGAGATGCTTTTGTACTTGGGATGCTTCATCAGATACATTTATTAAGACAATTGCATAAATTTGAGAGAAGAACACGTTGCCCTCTTCTAGGATGGTACAGATTTTTAAACAGGGATATGAAAAAAAGATGAAGTGTTTGTATTCTGTATTTTCCTCTGAGTCACTACATTTAGTTGGATGGAAGGTTTGATTTTGAACTCATGTTTTTTGGTAGCCCCAAACATAGTGAACTAATGAAAAATCACACATGACCTCATTTTCCATGTTGTTATTGTTGCCTACAAAGAAATTTACACATTACAGAAAGTACTCTGCTAAGGTAAAAGACGAATATCTTTGTTGTATGGAAAATTTTTATCTAAACATCTGTTTCCAACCAGTTATATCTCTATTTCTTTAACCAGAAGAAAATAAAAGAATAAAACTCAAAATTCAAAAATACTTTCACAAGATAATTTTACGGTTTAAAAATATTCTATGTGATTATGCTTATTCATTATAGTGAAATTATATGTTTATTAATAATAATCACAGCTATTTGCCTGTATAATTTTATAACAATACATGTATCTAATATGTGTATTATACACTTTATATGCTATCAAGGAACACTGTAGGGCTAGAGCAAGACTCAAAGAATGATCCATCTACAAAAGTTCACCTTAATTTAAAGTATTTGTAGAGATAATTAGAATACTAGATCTGTTCATTAACATTTCAAATCTCATTTAAATGTAAATTGTAATATTCTCTTTTTCTGCAACACTAGGTCATTAGTGTCGCTCATGAGTAATAAGTAATTTGTTCCCCATTAGCTACAAAAATGGATAAAGAGATAAATCAAAATCTGATAAGAATCACAGTTAAAATGGTAACCTGTGTGGAAGGCACCTTATACAAAACATTGTTTTCACTATTATTTCATTATTAAAAATACAACCAATTCACATTTCAACAGCTCTGATATTAATTGGTCTCTATGTGGTATTTGTAATAAATGCATGTACCTATGAGAATATATTTGTAAAATCATATGGAAAATGAGACTTAATTTTTCAATATAGTTTTCATAGAAAATTTAGATTAAAAAATCAAAAATAGGTCTTCCCTGGTGGCACAGTTGTTAAGAATCCACCTGCCAACGCAGGGGACATGGGTTTAAGCACTGGTCCAGGAAGATCCCACATGCCATGGAGCAACTAAGCCCGTGCACCACAACTACTGAGCCTGTGCCCTAGAGCCCACGAGCCACAACTACTGAAGCCCATTTGCCACAACTACTGAAGCCCGCATGCCTAGAGCCCGTGCTCTGCAAAGAGAAGCCACTGCAGTGAGAAGCCCGCGCACCGCAACGAAGATTAGCCCCGCTCACTGCAACTAAAGAAAGTCCGCATGCAGCAATGAAGACCCAGTGCAGCCAAAAATAACTAAATTAATTAACTGAAAAAAAATAAAAAATCTAAAATGCAGACTTTTGTTTAGAAATAGATTGTAAGAAGAGGAAAAAAATCATAAAAAATCTAAATAATATAAAACACATATAAAATGTTCTCATAAAGATATCATACCATAATAGAAATAGATTTTTGGAATTTATACAGATAAGAAACTTGTTAATGTCCAGTGAACTGGCCTGTTTGTTCATTATCCTTATCTAACTCCTACTTACTCCTCCATTTTGTCAAGTAACTAGTAGGTGTTTTGTTTTCTTTTTTTTTTGCAATGCTCTTTTAAAAATAATGTTTTCTTAACAATATATTTGCCAGTTCTTCATAAAATTATTTTCTATGTACATTCTATGTTAGAACATGTGTGGGAAACTGTGTGTTTAATATGGCATGAAGCTAATCATAAAAATCAGTATTTTGTTAATAGTTTACTAGTTGTAAAAATACTATAATTGTCTCTAACATCTAATTCTCAATTGATGATCACTGCTCCTCCTACTGCCATGTCAAGAGCATGAGCTCTCAGGAGTTAGACTGACTATGTTCAAATCTTAGCTAAGTGTGTTTGTTCATGTTACTTATCTTCTCTGTACTCTTGTTCTCTCATCAGGAAAGGGGGAATACTGATCTATCTTCCTTAGACAGTTGTTGCAATGATTAGTTGAATACATGTAAATTACTTAGAACATGTTAAGTGTGCAATACATGTTATCTCATGATGTTTTAATAACAATATTATTTAAAATATATAAACTCATGTTTGTGTAATTATTCTCTCTAGTTTTTTGTCCCCATGGGTAGGTTATCCCCATGTGACATTTGTAAATTATTATTTTAGTCAGAGGTCTAGATCTTGAAATGGGCTGATTATCAACTTCGTATCAACTTCATGCTGTGATCCTTTCTAGTCTTGACTCAGCTTTCAAAAATAGAGGTTCCAAAACCAGATGTTGATCAAAGGGTATAAACTTTCAGTTAGAAGGCAAATAAATTCTGGAGATATAATGTACAGCATTATGATTATAGTCACCAATACTGCATTATATACTTCAAAGTTTCTAAGAGACTAGATCTTAAATGTTCTTAGCACATACACACAAATAATAATTATGTGACATGATCAAGATGTTAGCTAACAGTAAGCTGATAATCATGTTGCCATATATAAATGTATCAAATCAACACACTGCACACTTTAAGTTTACACAATGTTGTACATCAATTATATCTCAATTAAAAACTACTGTGATGGGGTGAGATTTTTCACTATCAAATTGGGAAAATTTAATGATAATATACAGTGTTGTTGAAGACATGGGGAAATAAGCACTCTCTAACACTACACATGGGTATAATTTGATAAAATTTTCTGGAAGGCAGTTTAGTAATACGTCTTCTGGTTGTCAATAGATATTGATGAAAAGACTTCAAGAACTGCAAAACAGAATAAATATGGCTTCCTCTTGGTGATGGATGGTGACAGTGTCTATGGTTGGGGGAATCAGCTTCCATGTGGTCTCTAATGCTGCCTTCAGGTGTGCCAGCATCTCCCAACCCCCTTCTAATGTATCTTTTTTTATTCCAAAGGTTGAAAAATCCAAAGAAAAATCACAACATTTCCCAGACTCCCTTGTGGCTTAGTAACCTCAGTAACATTTCAAATACTGCTATGGACTAAATAGTGTCTCCCCAAAATTTATATGTTGAAGCCCAAACCCCAAATGCTATGGCATCGAAAGATGGGGTTTATGGAAGGTAATCAGGATTAGATGAGGTCATGAGGATGACAATATTGGTGCCCTTTTAAGTAGAGACACCAGGCAACTTTCTCTGGAGCTCTCTCTACCATGTGAGGACACAGTGATAAGGTGACCTTCTGCAAGCCAGAAAGGGAGCTCTCATTGGTACCTGAGTCAGCCAGCTCCTTGATATTGAACTTCCAAGACTACAAAGCTGTGAGAAATAAATATTTGTTATTTAAGCCAAAACAACAAAAAAGCAAAAACAAACAGTGGTTCCTCCTGATCAGTGCTGTTTGTAATTAGCATCTACATCAGCCTAGGGCTAAAACAAAGCTAACAAAACACACTATGAAAAATTATCATGTTATCCCCTTACCCAAAGCTCAACCCTTATCATGGTGACTAAACTGGCTGAATCCAAATGTAACACCATTGATATTTTAGCTATATCCTGCTTCCCCTTCTAAAGTTGAAGTGGTATCTGGAGAATCCATTAGCTTAAAATAGGTGACTATCATTTCATTGTTTGTTCTATTTGTTATATTTTATGTACTATATTTGAAGGATTTCAATTGTGCCAATGCTTTTATGACATGCCTATATTTCTTATTATAATGTGCTTTGATGAAAGGAGTCTAAGTCCTATAAACAAGAATAAACAAATATAAACTGTATAATCGTATCAGTATTGAAAAAGTAATTTTTAAAATTTACGTTTTCATATTTTCCCACTTAACTTAGCAACATGATAGGCTAGTGGTAGAGAGACAATAAATATATATTGATCTTTTTTGATATAACTTGTTATTTCTATTAGTTCCCACTCTTACCTACTAGAGACATTTTCTTTTGAAAAATAAAATTACACATGATAGACCATTTTGTTTTGAATTTCATGAACACTATTACATTAAATTTTGTCTTTGTTCTTGTTCCCTATTCCATTTTAGAATAGTACATGGAGGGACCCGGAGGAAGATGGCGGAAGAGTAAGACGCGGAGATCACCTTCCTCCCCACAGATACATCAGAAATTCATCTACACGTGGAACAACTCCTACAGAACACCTACTGAACGCTGACAGAAGACCTCAGACCCCCCAAAAGGCAAGAAACTCCCCACAAACCTGGGTAGAGCAAAAGAAAAAAGAATAAACAGAGACAAAAGAATAGGGATGGGACCTGCACCAGTGGGAGGGAGCCGTGAAGGAGGAAAGGTTTCCACACACTACAAGCCCCTTCGCGGGCGGAGACTGAAGGTGGCGGAGGGGGAAGCTTCGGAGTAGCGGAGGAGAGCACAACAACAGGGGTGTGGAGGGCAAAGCAGAGAGATTCCAGCACAGAGGATCGGTGCCCTCAGGCACACACCAGCCTGAGAGGCTTGTCTGCTCGACTGCTTGGGCGGGCGGGGCTGAGAACTGAGGCTCGGGTATTGGCTTTCAGTCGGAGCGCAGGGAGAGGACTGGGGCTGGCAGCAGGAAGAGAGCCTGAAGGGGTTAGTGCACCATGGCTAGCCCGGAGGGAGCCCGGGGAAAGGGAAAGGGTCTGGAGCTGCCGAAGAGGAAAGAGGCTTTTTCTTCCCTTTTGTTTCCTGGTGCGCGAGGAGAGGGCATTAAGAGGGCTGCTTGGGGAAGCGCCGGAGACGGGCGCGAGCCGCGTCTAAAGGCGCGGACCCCGGAGACGGGCGTGGGACGCTGGGGCTGCTGCTGCTGCTGCCGCTGTGGGGCCTGTGTGCGAGCGCGGGTCACTGTCCGCCCCGCCTTCCGGGGGGCCTGTGCACCCCGCCACTGCCGGGGTCCCGGGACCCGGGGACGGCTTCCCCGGGAAAGCGCACGGAGTGCCTCGGTCTGGTGCAACGTCACGCCAGCCTCTGCCACCGCAGGCCCGCCCCACTCTGCGCGCCCCTCCCTCCCCTCTGCCTGAGTGAGCCAGAGCCCCTGAATCAGCGGCTCCTTTAAACCCATCCTGTGTGAGAGAAGAACGGACGCCCTCCAGCGACCTACGCACAGAGGCGGGGCCAGGTCCAAGGCTGAGACCCGGGAGCTGTGAGAGCAGAGAAGAGACAGGGAAATCTCTCTGTGCAGCCTCGGAGGCAGCGGATTAAAGCTCCACGGTCCACTTGATGTGCCCTGCGTCTGTGGAGTGCATGAATGGACAGCAAATCATCCCAAATTGAGGAAGTGGACTTTGAGGACAAGATTTAAGACTTTCCCCACTTTTCCTCTTTTTACAACGAATTATCCCAAATTAAGGAGGTGGACTTAGAGAGCAAGATTTCAGACTTCTCGCCCTTTTCCTCTTTTTACAACGAATTATCCCAAATTGAGGAGGTGGACTTGGAGGGCAAGATTTTTTTATTTTTCCCCCTGTCCTCTTTTTGTGAATGTGTATGTGTATTCTTCTGTGTGAGATTTTCTCTGTATAGCTTTGCTTCCACCATATGTCCCAGGGTTCTATCTGTCCGTTTTTTTCTTTCAATAATTACTTTTTAATTTTAATAACGCTACTATATTTCATACTTTATTCTATTTTACTTTACCTGCTCTTTCTTTTTTTCCTACCTTCCCTTCCTCCCTCCCTCCGCCCCTCCTTTCCTTCTTTCTCTCTTTCTTTCTTCCTCCCTCCCTCCCTCCCTTCTTCCTTTCACTCTTTCTTTTTCTTTCTTTCCTCCCTCCCTCCCTCCCTCCTGTCTTTCTTTCCTTCCTCCCTCCCACCCTTCTTCCTTTCACTTTCTTTTTCTTTCCTTCCTCCCTCCCTCACTCCTGTCTTTCTTTCATTCTTTCTTTCTTTTTCTTTCTTTCTTTCTTTCTTTCTTTCTTTCTTTCTTTCTTTCTTTCTTTCCTTCCTGCCTTCCTCCCTCCCTTCTTCCATTCACTCTTCCTTTATCTTTCATTATTCCCTCCCTCCCTCCTTTCTTTCTTTCATTCTTTCCATCCTTCCTCCCTCCCTGCCTCCCTGATTTCTTTCTTTCTTCCTTCATCCCTTCCTTCCTTCCTTCCTTTCTTTCCTTCTTCCTTTCTTTCTCTCTCTCTTTCTTTCTTCTACTAATTCTTTCTACATTTTCTCCCTTTTATTCTGAGCCGGGTAGATGAAAGTCCCTTAGTGCTACAGCCAGGAGTCAGTGCTGTGCCTCTGAAGAGGGAGAGCCAACTTCAGGGCACGGGTCCACAAGAGACCTCCCAGCTCCACATAATATCAAGCAGCAAAAATCTCCCAGAGATCTCCATCTCAACACCAGCACCTAGCTTCAGTCAACGACCAGGAAGCTACAGTGCTGGTCACCCTATGCCAAGCAACAAGCAAAGTTGGAACACGACCACACCCATTAACAGAGAGGCTGCCTAAAAACATAATAAGGACACAGGCACCACCCCAAAACACACCACAAGACGTGGACCTGTCCACCAGAAAGAAAAGATCGAGCCTCAATCACCAGAACACAGGTACTAGCCCGCCCCACCAGGAAGCCTACACAACCTACTGAAACAACCTTAGCCACTGAGGACAGACACCAAAAACAACGGGAACTACGAATCTGCAGCCTGAAAAAAAGAGACGCCAAACCCAGTAACATAAGCAAAATGAGAAGACAGAAAAACACACAGCAGGTGAAGGAGCAAGATAAAAACCTACCAGACCTAACAAATGAAGAAGTAATAGGCAGTCTATGTGAAAAAGAATTCAGAATAATGATAGTAAAGATGATCCAAGATTCTATTTCCAAGATACAAAATCTTGGAAATAGAATAGACAAAATGCAAGAAACAGTTAACAAGGACCTAGAAGAACTAAAGATGAATCAAGCATCAATTAAAAACACAATACATGAAATGAAAAATACTCTAGATGGGATCAATAGCAGAATAACTGAGGCAGAAGAACGGATAAGTGAGGTGGAAGATAAAATAGTGGAAATAACTGATGCAGAGCAAAATAAAGAAAAAAGAATGAAAAGAACAGAGGACAGTCTCAGAGACCTCTGGGACAACACTAAATGCACCAACATTCAAATCATAAGGGTTCCAGAAGAAGAAGAGAAAAAGAAAGGGACTGAGAAAACATTTGAAGAGATTATAGTTGAAAACTTCCCTAATATGGGAAAGGAAATAGTTAATCAAGTCCAGGAGGCACAGAGAGTCCCATACAGAATAAATCCAAGGAGAAATACGCCAAGACACATATTAATCAAACTGTCAAAAATTAAACACAAAGAAATCATATTAAAAGCAGCAAGGGAAAAACAACAAAAAACACACAAGGGAATCCCCATCAGGTTAACAGCTGATCTCTCAGCAGAAACTCTACAAGCCAGAAGGGAGTGGCAGGACATAATGAAAGTGATGAAGAAGAGAAACCTGCAACCAAGATTACTCTACCCAGCAAGGATCTCATTCAGATTTGATGGAGAAATTAAAATGTTTACAGACAAGCAAAAGCTGAGAGAGTTCAGCACCACCAAACCAGCTTTACAACAAATGCTAAAGGAACTTCTCTAGGCAAGAAACACAACAGAAGGAATATACCTACAATAACGAACCCAAAGCAATTAAGGAAATGGGAATAGGAACATACATATCAATAATTACCTTAAATGTAAATGGACTAAATGCTCCCACCAAAAGACACAGAGTGGCTGAATGGATACAAAAACAAGACCCATATATATGCTGTCTACAAGAGACCCACTTCAGACCTAGAGACACATACAGATTGAAAGTAAGGGGATGGAAAAAGATATTCCATGCAAATGGAAATCAAAAGAAAGCTGGAGTAGCAATTCTTATATCAGACAAAATAGACTTTAAAATAAAGACTATTAGAAGAGACAAAGAAGGACACTACATAACGATAAAGGGATCGATCCAAGAAGAAGATATAACAATTGGAAATATTTATGCCCCCAACATAGGAGCACCTCAATACATAAGGCAAATACTAACAGCCATAAAAGGGGAAATCGACAGTAACACACTCATAGTAGGGGACTTTAACACCCCACTTTCACCAATGGACAGATCATCCAAAATGAAAATAAATAAGGAAACACAAGCTTTAAATGATACATTAAACAAGATGGACTTAAGTGATATTTATAGGACATTCCATCCAAAAACAACAGAATACACATTTTTCTCAAGTGCTCGTGGAACATTCTCCAGGATAGATCATATCTTGGGTCACAAATCAAGCCTTGGTAAATTTAAGAAAATTGAAATTGTATCAAGTATCTTTTCCGAACATAATGCTATGAGACTAGACATCAATTACAGGAAAAGAGCTGTAAAAAATACAAACACATGGAGGCTAAACAATACACTACTCAATAACGAAGTGATCACTGAAGAAATCAAAGAGGAAATAAAAAAATACCTAGAAACAAATGACAATGGAGACACGACGACCCAAAACCTATGGGACGCAGCAAAAGCAGTTCTAAGGGGGAAGTTTATAGCAATACAATCCTACCTTAAGAAACAGGAAACATCTCGAATAAACATCCTGACCCTGCACCTAAAGCAATAAGAGAAAGAAGAACAAAAACCCCCAAAGCTAGCAGAAGGAACGAAATCATAAAGATCGGATCAGAAATAAATGAAAAAGAAATGAAGGAAATGATAGCAAAGATCAGTAAAACTAAAAGCTGGTTCTTTGAGAAGATAAACAAAATTGACAAACCATTAGCCAGACTCATCAAGAAAAAAAGGGAGAAGACTTAAATCAATTGAATTAGAAGTGAAAAAGGAGAAGTAACAACTGACACTGCAGAAATACAAAAGATCACGAGAGATTACTACCAGCAACTCTATGCCAATAAAATGGACAACCTGGAAGAAATACATAAATTCTTAGAAATGCACAACCTTCCAAGACTGAATCAGGAAGAAATAGAAAATATGAATGGAACAATCACAAGCACTGAAATTGAAACTGTGATTAAAAATCTTCCAACAAACAAAAGCCTAGGACCAGATGGCTTCACAGGCGAATTCTATCAAACATTTAGAGAAGAGCTAACACCCATCCTTCTCAAACTCTTCCAAACAATTTCAGAGGAAGGAACAGTCCAAAACTCATTCTACGAGGCCACCATCATCTTGATACCAAAACCAGGCAAGGATGTCACAAAGAAAGAAAACTGCAGGTCAATATCACTGATGAACATAGATGCAAAAATCCTCAACAAAATACTAGCAAACAGAATCCAACAGCACATTAAAAGGATCATACACCATGATCAAGTGGGGTTTATTCCAGGAATGCAAGGATTCTTCAATATACGCAAATCAATCCATGTGATACACCATATTAACAAATTGAAGGAGAAGAACCATACGATCATCTCAATAGATGCAGAGAAAGCTTTCGACAAAATTCAACACTCATTTATGATAAAAACCCTGCAAAAAGTAGGCATAGAGGGAACTTTTCTCAACCTAATAAAGGCCATATATGACAAACCCACGGCCAACATTGTCCTCAATGGTGAAAAACTGAAAAAATTTCCACTAAGATCAGGAACAAGACAAGGCTGCCCACTCTCACCACTCTTATTCAACTTAGTTTTGGAAGTTTTAGCCACAGCAGTCAGAGAAGAAAAGGAAACAAAAGGAATCCAAATTGGAAAAGAAGAATAAAGCTGTCACTGTTTGCAGATGACATGATACTGTACATAGAGAATCCTAAAGATGCTACCAGAAAACTACTACAGCTAATCAATGAATTTGCTAAAGTAGCAGGATACAAAATTAATGCACGGAAATCTCTGGCATTCCTGTACACTAATGATGAAAAATCTGAAAATGAAATCAAGAAAACACTCCCATTTACCACTGCAACAAAAAGAATAAAATATCTAGGAATAAACCTACGTAAGGAGACAAAAGAACTGTATGCAGAAAATTATAAGACACTGATGAAAGAAATTAAAGATGATACAAATAGATGGAGAGATATACCATGCTTCTGGATTGGAAGAATCAATATTGTGAAAATGACTCTACGACCCAAAGCAATCTACAGATTCAATGCAATCCCTATCAAACTACCACTGGCATTTTTCACAGAACTAGAACAAAAAATTTCAAACTTTGTTTGGAAAAACAAAAGACCCCGAATAGCCAAAGCAATCTTGAGAACGAAAAACAGAGCTGGAGGAATAAGGCTCCCTGACATCAGACTATACTACAAAGCTACAGTAATCAAGACAGTGTGGTACTGGCACAAAAACAGAAAGATAGATCAATGGAACAGGATAGAAAGCCCAGAGATAAACCCACGCACATACGTTCAACTTATCTTGGATAAAGGAGGCAGGAATGTACAGTGGAGAAAGGACAGCCTCTTCAATAAGTGGTGCTGGGAAAACTGGACAGGGACATGTAAAAGTATGAGATTAGATCATTCCTTAACACCATACACAAAAATAAGATCAAAATGGATTAAAGACCTAAATGTAAGGCCAGAAACTATCAAACTCCTAGAGGAAAACATAGGCAGAACACTCTATGACGTAAATCACAGAAAGATCCTTTTGGACTCACCTCCTAGAGAAATGGAAATAAAAACAAAGATAAACAAATGGGACCTAATGAAACTTCAAAGCTTTTGCACAGCAAAGGAAACCATAAAGAAGACCAAAAGACAACCCTCAGAATGGGAGAAAATATTTGCAAATGAAGCAACTGACAAAGGATTAATCTCCAAAATTTATAAGCAGGTCATGCAGCTCAATAGCAAAAAAACAAACAACCCAATCCAAAAATGGGCAGAAGACTTAAATAGGCATTTCTCCAAAGAAGATATACAGACTGCCAACAAACACATGAAAGAATGCTCAACATCATTAATCATTAGAGAAATGCAAATCAAAACTACAATGAGATATCATCTCACACCAGTCAGAATGGCCATCATCAAGAAATCTAGAAACAATAAATGCTGGAGAGGGTGTAGAGAAAAGGGAACACTCTTGCACTGCTGGTGGGAATGTGAATTGGTACAGCCACTATGGAGAACAGTATGGAGGTTCCTTAAAAAGCTACAAATAGAACTACCATATGACCCAGCAATCCCACTACTAGGCATATACCCTGAGAAAACCATAATTTAAAAAGAGACATGCACCAAAATGTTCATTGCAGCTCTACTCACAATAGCCCGGAGCTGGAAACAACCTAAGTGTCCATCATCGCATGAATAGATAAAGAAGATGTGGCACATATATACAATGGAATATTACTCAGCCATAAAAAGAAACGAAACTGAGCTATTTGTAATGAGCTGGGTAGACCTAGAGTCTGTCATACAGTGTGAAGTAAGTCAGAAAGAGAAAGGCAAATACTGTATGCTGACACATATATACGGAATTAAAAAGAAAAATGTTTTGAGGAACCTAGGGGTAAAACGGGAATAGACACAGACCTACTTGAGAATGGACTTGAGGATATGGGGAGGGGGAAGGGTAAGCTGCGACAAAGCGAAAGAGAGGCATGGACATATATACACTACCAAACATAAAGTAGATAGATAGTGGGAAGCAGCCGCAGAGCACAGGGAGATCAGCTCAGTGCTTTGTGACCGCCTGGAGGGGTGGGATGGGGAGGGTGGGAGGGAGGGAGATGCATGAGGGAAGGGATGTGGGAACAGATGTATATGTATAACTGATTCACTTTGTTATAAAGCAGAAACTAATAAAAAAATATTATCTTTGAGCTGAAAAAAAATAGAATAGTACATGGAGATGATATCATGATCATTGATCCACCTTCTTATAAAATTGCTCTGCAAAATATATAAATTAATATAAAGATGTAACATTCAGATTGTACTTGGTTACTGGAATTGATTATTCTGAACTTTCTAATTGATGATGTGAAGGCGCATTAGGAAAAATATACATTGGTATGTACTCAGAGAGACTATATAAGCACAATAAAACGATGGGTGATGATTTGAAAGTATAGCTTCTGTAAGTTGAAATTGTCTCCATCTTCTTCAGCTCATCTATTTTTTTTTTCTTTTTTGTGGTATGCAGGCCTCTCACTGCTGTGGCTTCTCCCCCTGCAGAGCACAGGCTCCGGACGTGCAGGCTCAGCAGCCATGGCTCACGGGCCCAGCTGCCCTGAGGCATGTGGGATTTCCCGGACCGGGGCACAAATCCGTGTCCCCTGCATCGGCAGGTGGACTCTCAACCTCTGCGCCACCAGGGAAGCCCTCAACTCTTTCAATCAAATGTTAGTCATGTCATTGAGGAGCCTGGAAGCTGAACTTGAAATACTGTTCAAATTCTGTTACCTGCCATGTAAACTTTCATGTCAAGTATCTTTTGGATATTTATGTGAATTCCAAACATAGAATTAAATGATTTCGAGGTAGTGACTATGAAACACACAAGTTGGTAACGGTGGTGATATCTGATGCAAAGACACCTCCCGATAAATATGAAAAAAAGGTTTATTGGATTTAAAATATGAGAACTAGGAAGGTACTTACAATATCTTTGTGCTGGGATGGTTGTCAACTCATCCAAAGTTTTGAAGTAATGAAAATTTTGTGACATATGACACAAGTTATTCATATAGTCCTTTTGCAAATGGCTAAATTAGTAGAAAAATGAGCCAAAGTGACAGGAAAATGACAAATGATACTATTCCATTGCTGCTATAGAAAGTACTTGCAAAAGTGAAACCAACAACCAGGGAGAAGGGAGGCCCTAATCATGTTACTTTAAGATTAGTATTGAAAACAAGAACTGGTTCACTTTGCCATCCCCATGCTCCTATGATTCTTGGAAAATATCATAATCATAGTGTTATCCCATGAGAAAGTTAATAACAAAATTTCCAGCTGTCCAAGCTCAGCATAAAAGTAAAGAATTAGCTACTGAGACTAAGGACTGTGGTGTAAAATAATTCGGACATATAGAGAAAAATAGCAGAAGATGCCTGAAGAATCTTTACCATTTTGAATTCTCAGATTGAATGATAAGGAGTCTAATTACTTCACATGAGATATACCATTATCCAAAGTTTATTGGGTCAGTACTAACTGATCAGTAATTGGATATGATAGTCAACATTTATTAAACTTTAGTTGTATTTAAGATCTATGTTGCATAACAAATTACCATAGTCTTAGTGCTTAAAATACAACATGTTTCTTATGTCACCCTACCTGTTGGTCAGGAATCTGACAATGGCTTCACTGGGCCCTCTACTTTAGGGTCTCTCACAGGGGCTCATCTGAACGCTCAACTTGGGAGGGATCTCCTTCCAAGCTCTTATGGCTCTTGGCAGAATTCAGTCATCAGGGGCTTCAGGACAGAATCCCTCAGTGCTTTGTTGGTTTTTAGCTGGAGACCACTCTCAGGGATTTTTGTTGTTGTTTTTGCTTTGTTTTTGTTTGTTTGTTGTGTTTTTTTTGGCCACGTGAGCCTCTCCAGCTCATCAAGCTTCATCAAAGTGTATGAGTAGAGAAGGCAATAGAGATAGTCTGCTAGCAAGACAACAATCACAATTTCCTATAACTTAATCACGTTAGTGACAGTCCATCATCTTTTTGCTGTTATTTTAGTTGGAATTAAGCCACCAGGCCCAGCTCACACTCCAAGAGAAGGGATTAAAAGGAGTGTGAAGGTGATGAGGCTCGTGAGGAGTCATTTTAGAGGCAGCTACCCCAAGTCAGAACCTAAATATAGTAGTTGAGCCCCCCTTCAAGTAACTCAAATTCCCGGTTAGACAAGTCAATACAGAAAATGGAAACTGTGCCTCTCCCCCTACCATAAAAGAACATGCTTGCTAAACTGATTAGAAATGCTGTAAACATCAGCTATGTTGGATTGGTTACCCAGTCATCAGTATTGACACTTCTCAACTCATGTGTCCTTTCCTGAAAACAGAGTGAATTCTTCAGTCCAGGGTCCTTTCAGACTGATGCTTCTTGTGTGGCTTGCTTTCTGCAAAGGGTGAGCAAAAGAACGTACCAGTAACAGTGGGAGGTATAATTTCTCAATTACCTCACATTGGATATGTGAATGGGAAAACACTTTGAAAACTTCTGGAAAAAGAACAAATAAGAAATTAAGAAAAT
Source organism: Mesoplodon bidens (assembly GCF_964165515.1). NCBI lineage: Eukaryota > Metazoa > Chordata > Mammalia > Artiodactyla > Ziphiidae > Mesoplodon > Mesoplodon bidens. Next base: position 23,775,823 of record NC_138160.1, read on the forward strand.
CTTTGACTTTTGTGTAAAGGTAGGGAAGCAAGGCTAAACTGAATAGAATTTTTCTGTCCCTGGAGGGGGCTTGGGCACAAGCACAGGAAGTTCAGATTTAGGCATGTGGCGCCCACACACTAAGTCACGACATGGGGTCCTGACAGCCTTTGAGAGTCTGCACTCACCTCGAGAGTATAAGGGCCAAGACAGTGCGACATAAAGCAGCACATAGAGAACACTATGACAGATCAAGAGGGAGAGGTGAAGGCAGATTGAAATGCTTTCCTACGTTTTGGAAAAAAAAATAGGCTCCAGAATTTTATTTTATGCCGGGTACCACAATTTACGTAGCTTGCCTTAAATAGGAGGTTTGCCAAGAATAGTTATTCACGTAACATATGGAGGTTGACCGACACATCCTGGAACCAGCTAAATTCAGAGACCGGTTATCACTATGAAGTTTTAGGAAATTGTTGTGTGATGCTCCCAAGCACTGAAAGACAAATCACTGTGTTTGAAGGATGCCGCAAATAAGAAGGAAGCACAACATTTAGTGGGCTTATTTGTGTACTGAAGGGTACACATTTTTCTTCTGAGATATATACATATATGTATATATATATATATATATATATATATATATATATATATATATATATATATATATGAATATATATATATATAAAAAATACACTTCCATAAAGTGAAAAGAGACAGAATCCATTGGAGACTTGAAAAACATCAGGAATTGTGAGACTTGCTCAAGACTATTATTCAGAGAGGGCAATTGACCCATTTAATCTCAACGTACCCTTGATATTAGAAGTATCTGCCATGCTGTATTTCAGAATCTTCTCTGCGTCTTTGAATACACCACAAGTAAATGTGGTTGCATCTCAATAAAGGGCATGGAATGGCTCTAGTGATAATAAGGAGAATTAACATAAGGGTGATATTGTGTTGTCTCTACACTGGATTTCTAAAAGGGCTGATTGTGGGAAGCCTTATGATAAACACGGAACTGATATGGTTTTAGTAGTAAAATAGGCATGACTTTTATGACTTCACCCAACTGCAGTAAAATAGGAAATGTGATAGTATATACGGGAAGGGAGTCAGGAGAGGAAGGTTTTGCACTTGACCAGTGATTTTCTTCACACTCTTAGGCTAACAGATTTGTTTTTGTTTATAGAAATGCATAATATCAACTAGTCAGCGGATGATTATATTTTTGTCATTCATATATTTATAACTTAATAATAACCAGTACCAAGCTTTGTTTATAATAGGTAACATATATTTTACCATTTATCATGTATTCAGTAATAGGTATCCTATGGTTATTCTTTTTATAGTAACAGTGTTTCTCAGAGTAACCATGTAATTAATGGAATTTTTTCCTAACTCACATTTTTGGAAACGATATTTTGTGTTTCTGTAAATTAGTGTAAATTAGAATTTTTTAAAAGTATTTTGTTCCTAAAGCAGAACATGTACTATGGAAGATATATGTATTTTAAAGACATATCAATTTTGGAAAATGTCTCCTAAATTATTTGCAGTGGAATAGAATAGATGGCATCCTTAACTGTGACAGGATTCCTTATACTTTTTTAAGCTTTATTGAGATATAATTGTCAAAAAAACCTTGTACATATTTAAAGTACATAACGATATTTTGGTCTACATTGTGAGATCACAATCAAGCTAATTAACATATCCATCACCTCAAAGAGTTACCATTGTTTCTTCTTTTTATATGTGGTGGAAACACTTAAGATCTACCTTAGAAAATTTCAAGTGTATAATATAGTTTTTCTAACCATTATCACCATACTGTACATTAGATTTTTGGAACTTATTCATCTTGCATAACTGAAACTTTATATTCTTTGACCAGCATCACTCATTATCGCTTCCTCTCAGCCCCTGTAAACCATCCTTCTACACTCTGCTTCTGTGAGTTTGATTATTTTAGATCCCACATATAAGGGAGATCATGCAGTATTTGTCTTTATGTGTCTGGCTTATTTCATTTAGCCTAATGTCCTCCAAGTTTATTCATGTTGTTGAAAATGCTAGTATTTCATTCTTTTTTAAGACTGAATAGTATCCCACTGTATGTATTTACCACATTTTCTTCATTCATCTTTTTTTATTTTTTTATTAGTTTCTACTTTATAACAAAGTGAATCAGTCATACATATACATCTGTTCCCACATCCCTTCCCTCATGTATCTCCCTCCCTCCCACCCTCCCCATCCCACCCCTCCAGGCGGTCACAAAGCACCGAGCTGATCTCCCTGTGCTCTGCGGCTGCTTCCCACTATCTATCTACCTTATGTTTGGTAGTGTATATATGTCCATGCCTCTCTTTCGTTTTGTCACAGCTTACCCTTCCCCCTCCCAATATCCTCAAGTCCATTCTCTAGTAGGTCTGTGTCTTTATTCCTGTCTTAGGCCTAGGTTCTTCATGACATTTTTTTTCTTAGATTCCATATATGTGTGTTAGCATATGGTATTTGTCTTTCCCTTTCTAACTTACTTCACTCTGTATGACAGACTCCAGGTCCATCCACCTCACTACAAATAACTCAATTTCATTTCTTTTTATGGCTGTGACAAAGAGAGAGAGTGGCATGGACATATATACACTACCAAATGTAAAATAGATAGCTAGTGGGAAGCAGCCGCATAGCACAGGGAGATCATCTCGGTGCTCTGTGACCACCTAGAGGGGTGGGATAGTGAGGGAGGAAGATGCAAGAGGGAAGAGATATGGGGACATATGTATATGTATAACTGATTCACTTTGTTATAAAGCAGAAACTAACACACAATTGTAAAGCAATTATACTCCAATAAAGATGTAAAAGAAAAAAAAACAGTGAGATAGCACTTCACATCTGTTATAATGGTTAGTGTCAAAAAGACAAAAAAATAAGTGTTAATGGGAATGTGGAGGAAGGGGAACAATTACCCATTTTTGTTGGGACTGTAAGTCGGTGAAGCCACTGTGGAAAACAGGATGTTTGTACTCAGTGATGCTCTGTTGTTAATTAGCAGTGTGCCCTTTCACATGTCACTTAAACTCTGAGCCTCAGTTTTCACATTTATAGAATAAAGCTGATGGAATGGGTTGTCTTCATTGTCTTTGTAAAATATTCATGCCTGTATAAATAGCCCAGATATAAAACTTGACATGTTGATTGAAATAATACCAGGCTTTTTAATTTTTTTTTTGACTTCTTACACTTAATTACATTTTAAACAGAATGGAAAATCCCCTTTGACTTCAAGTATATACTACAAAAACATTAAAACTGCTAACAATATTTTACCAAAAAACCGCACTACCATTTTAACTGGATAATTTAAACTCAAACAAATGTTTATGCATGAAGAGAGGTTTGCCAGTTTGTATTTCTTTAAAAACTTCACTCTTACACTTTTAAAAACTTAGCGTGTAGCCATAGGAGAATAGCATTATCTGTTCCACCACCTGTTAGGGAGTAGACTGCAAGTGTAACACTGATTATTACTGGAAACAACAGTACACAAACATACCTGTGAGTTTGTAATGTGCAATAATCATTAAAGTATACTGATTCTTTGATTTTTCATTATCAGAAGTTATCACATAAAATGCTTGTTTAGCCTTTGGATACAAATTTCCACACCTACACTCACTTTAATATTATTTCTTTTTGGAAATGCTCAAAAAATTAAGAAAATGTCCCAACAAATCAAGGGTTATTACATATCAGTATAATAAATAACCAAGGTATCTTTATAAGTTTTCTGTTGCAAATTTGGCATGGTTACATTACCAAATATAAAATTTAGCCTTTTGAGGGTTAACCATTTTGTAGTTACTATTCAATATCCGTGAAAGCATAATGGGCACATGCTATGTTGCCAAGGGGAAAAGAGTTTTATACATTTGCCCATGAAACGATCTGTAAATTGAGCATAGAAGGATCTCTGAACTGACACTTTTCATATAAGGGAAGGTTTTTTTTTTCACTTTAATGAATAAACTCACTGGTGAAAGATATTAATTTTCTGGCAAAAGATTGTTTTCATAAGTGAGTCTTTCTAGATCAGTAGTTTTGGTTGAACTCTACAAACTAGTACACTGTTTTTTGGATTTTGTATCCATTAAAAGTCCACATTTGTTCCAAGTGTCAATATAGTCTAGCCACTTCAGTGAACTTTGCTCTCACTGCTTGCCAGGAATTTTATTCTAAACTGCCCAAAAATCTTGTGAGCCATCAGATTCATTGACTTTGGATTTGCTCTTACCATAATAACTTTTGAATTTTAAAAAGGACCATCTATTCTTTAGAAATATCACACAAAAAAATGACTGATTCCACCACACCTTTTCTATTTCATCTTGGTGTTTATGCTAGTTTTCAGATTTTGTACTTTCTAAACTAAAACTTTCATATGATGCTATTTCTTTTTCTATTCATGTTTCGTTGACAGTTATAGTTAAACATCTGCTTCTTGCTTGGCAAAATGCCATTAGTTGCTAAATTTCTTCCCACAAATGGCACTTTTTTCTTTGCCTGATTCTCTTGTGCATTAAGTAGTCTTTTGGTAGCCACTTCTGCCTATCAGTAATAGTGTCAAATAAAAGTAATCTATGCCAATGGAAGAAAATTCCAAGATTATTTTGAGGTTATTTGAGATGTTATTTGACTTCATATGGGCATATTAATATGGAACTAATTATTTTTATTAATTATTTATTAATATATTTTATTCTTAATATCTGTATCCATAACATGAACCAATAGAATATGTTAATTTTAGAAGAGTTTAACAAATAGCCTAATTATGATTGTATGAATAGGATAGTTTCCCGGAACTCTTAACACTGAGGAACTTTAACCACCAGAGATCCGAAGGAGCAAGGGGAAGGAAGGGAGATGTGTTACCAGAACCCAGAGAGAGAGAGCAGTGTAGAGATGCCTTATGTAAGCAATGACTTTTGAGAAGAAGATACCACCAGAATGCAATAAACCCTCACAAGGGAGCTGGGGCAATAAATCTTCCAGCTTCACTCACCTTCTTATCTTTTTTGTCTTGCTTATACCTTTCCTTTGTTATCAGCCAGCAGAGAGCAAAAAGCAAGGGGCCTTTTGACTTACTCAAGATATGTTAGTGTTCGTGAAAGAAAAGTGAGGTTGATTTAATGGAAATTATCCTGCACATTACACCCCTTTTGCACCACAACATTCATTATTTCCCTTTTTTCGGTTCAAAAATTGTGTAACAGAAAACACGCAAATGCCAATCAACAATCAAATCATCCTGATATAAAGGCAGTTGTGTGAAACTTAAAATGTTAGCTACCATCATGCTCTTCATATAAAACAGCAGGGAGATAAAGGGCATTATAATTAACATCACAGACAGCTTCTACTGTCTCAGTTCTGCAACGGCTCTTTAGCCTACCGTGGTAACCATTGTTGTTTCCTTCTATCAGCCTTTTCATATTCTCTTTATTTTCTACCAGCACCTCACCTAACAGGGCTCTTTAATCTTATAGGGGTTGAGTTGCCTTAGATCTGACCAAGATCTAAGTGCAAGAACGTACTAGAAGACACTCAGTGAATCCTTTAGATTTCAGATACAATCCTCCATTCCTGCAATGTCTAACAGCAATCCACTTTACTTCTGATAATTAGGATTCCCTGGCTAGTAACACCCATATCTGCTTATTCAGTAGGAAACCAATAGCCCCAGGACACACAACCCCAGAATTACCATGTTCCCTATTGCAAGCACTCCTTTACGCTACTGGTGCCTCCAAACTAACTGCACTTAAAGTTATGGTGCAGGAAGAAAAAAAAATCGCCAAAGGTTATTTTAATAATCGTGATGGGAACACTGGTAGGTACATCCTTTGCTTCCTTCCTATGACAAAGACGGCACCATCCTCTGGTTTCTGGTTTAAGACATGTCTGAAGTTATCCTCTGAGATAAACCTTCAAGTTGTAAGTGTCCTATTTCCCAGGTGTGGTAGTTGGATATTCAGCAAGCTATTGTATTTCACTGTCCTATCAAATTAGCTGATTCCAGGATCAATGATTTCTTTAGACATGAATCCATAATCGTAGTATAAAATTGACTCTCTAGGTGGAAGAAATCTTGTTTGGGATTAATGTGGGATGGATAAACTAATCTGCAAATCCATGAATATTAGTGCTAGCAGTAACTCTGCAGCCAAAGAATGCAAATCTGTTCCCTGAATATGTGTCTATCCCAATGTTGGGAAAGTACCAAACATCCATCATAAAAAGTGTCCAGTGTAATTCTTCTGCTACCAGAGTTGTCTGATTGCTATTCATTCAAGAATGTCTATGGATTGGTGCCACATATGGAGTTGTGTGTTAACCTCTGCAGTGGTGAGCACTTGGCAGTGGTGGTAACAGGTTGGTGAGCGGAAGTTCATACTGCTGAGCCAGGCATTGGCCTTGATCCTTGTCATCATAACCACTCTGTACACAGGCCCATTGAACAGAAGAAGGGGCTGACTGACATTGACAAGATGGGCCTTAACATTTGTATTATTATTTAGATCTTCTTCCACAAATATATACCATCTTTTTATGTATACCATATACCACAAATAAACACTATATTCACACTCTGTTGCCATTTTTTTCAACTTTATTTTTCTATGTCTGTATACAGCGAGACAGAATATTGGCCTTTGCCCATGAAATACTGCATATGTATAAGCAGCATACCATGACGATTGATCAGGAAATCGGGCTGTGTTTTTTTCTCCTCCCCTTCAAAAGTCATAGGCACCATTCCATGAGACTATAGAATGAGTTTAAGATGTGATGACAAAACAGTAGTGTTATGGGATGAATTGTGTCCCTGAAGATTTATGTGTTGAAGCCCTAATTCCCAGTACCTCAGAATGTGACTGTGTTTTGAAATAGGACTTTTAAAGAGGCGATTAATCTCAAATGAGACTGTAGGGTGGATCTGAATCTGATTGGTGTCCTTATAAGAAGAGGAAATTTGGAAACAAAGAAATACCAGAGATGTGCACACACAGAAAAAGACCATGTGAAGACACAATAAAGAGACACTCATCTGGAAGCCAAGGAAAGGGGAATCAGAAGAAAATAAATCCGCTGATACATTGATCTTGGGTGTCTAGCTTCCAGAACTTCGATAAAATAGGTTTCTGTTATTTTAGCCACTCAGTCTGTGTTATTTTATTATGGTAGTACTAGCAATCTAATACATGTAGGAACAGGTATAATAGAAGTCTGAATCTACACAGACCATTTGATCTTTTTCATACTGGTCACCTATTTAATATTTCCTTTACAGAAGTAAATTTTTCAGTGCACATCTTATTTTATAAGTCAATGAAACAATTAACCCTCAGATCGAAATAGGTTGTTCAGGTTATATATTAATTTGGTGCAACTATAGTTATAGTTCGGTGATCAACCTCAATTAAAATGCCAAACCCTTTTTCAAATAGAATAAAATAACAGGGCCCTGTAGTTTAAAATGTGTATTTTTGTTATTGGATTCATTTTTTTAATACTGTGTTTGTGAGTTTCATCCACATTGTTGTGTGCACCTACAGTTTGTTTATCTATATTACTATATAATACTCCATTATATTAATAAACCATAGTGTATTTAGCAATAGATCAGCATAGGTTGTTTTCAGTTTCAGGCTACTATGAAAATGTTATTATGAATGTTCTCTATATCTTCTGGTTTACTTGTGCATGCTTTAAGTTGGGTATATACCCAATATGGAATGGCTAAGTCACAGAACACAATAATTTTAACTCTAGTAAATAAGATAAACAGGTTTCTCAAAGCAAATACATCACTTTGAAAATCCTACCAGCACACTGAGATTGTTCTGATGGTTTCCTAACTCCAACTCCCCTCTACACTTGTAACTGGCAGTCTTCTAATTTTAGACATTCTGAGAGTTTATATTAGTTTCTTCTTGTGATTTTAATTTGCACTTTTCTAATGAAGTTGAACATCTTTTCATATGATTATTTGGCCACATGGGTAGCTTCTTGTGTGAAATAGCTGTTCATTTCTCTTGTCAATCCTATGTGGAATTAACTTTAATGTTAACTTTTTTATACTTGTTAAGTTATATGAGTCACAAATATCTTCTTTATTCTGAAATTTCTCTATTTAGTCTCTCAGTTTTAATGTATCTACATTTATTAATAAGAGCATAATTGAATAAAAATGGCAGAAAAGCCAAATTATTCCAAAGAGAATGTTAGAGCACACTGAGTTAGGGAAAACAGATGCAGGGTTGAATGGACGAGGGCAATTAAAAGCCACTGGAATATATAAAATTATTTAAAAATTAATATGTTGCAATCTCTCCTTCCAGAAAGAAAAAAAAGAGAGACAGAGAGAGATTCATGGGGTGTTGGGGGAGGGAGGGAAAGGGGAAGAAAGAAAGGGAGGAGAAAAAGAATAAAGAGGGGGAGGAAACAGGGCAGGATAGGAAGAGGGAGGGAAAGGAAGGTAGAGAGGAAAAGGGGGGAAAGGGAACAGGAAGGGGAAGAAAGGAAAGGAAAGGAAAAGAAGCAAGGAAGGAACGAAGGAGGCTTAGCCATCATAATGGATCTTTAATCCTCCCAGTTACTCAAGCCCATCAAGCCCATCAAGCCCATTTCTTCTCTTTCCTTTCTCTTTCATTTGCAGTCCTATGCAATCCCCACTTCCACATTAATCCACATATAATGGCTCTACCTCCAAAACCTCAGAGAAGAGGCCAGGGTGGCTAAGAGCAGTAAGGACAAAATAGTATTATAAGAATTCACAGAAACTGACTTGATGCAGTCTTACTGGCTATCATTTATCACGATACAAGTTTAGAATGTATCCTAATTGGGAAAAAAATATGATGGTATATAAGTGCACTTTAGATCTTACAGACAGGAAACCTCAGTTCAAATGTCATTTTCTCAGAGAAGCCATTCATGACCCAAGAACTAAAGTGCTCCAAATCAACCCAGCTTTCACTTTCTGTCATCATTGTTTTATTGTCTACACAGAACTCATAACTACATGATATTATTTTGTTTGACTATATGTGTTCAATTCTATGAAGCTTCATGTGAACAGAGATTTCCATGCCTTTTTTTCCACCTGCATTTCCCATACAGAGGGTCACTGACATAAAGTGGGAACTCAAAACAAAATTGTAGAATTGGTATTTGAATGTCTAATTCAATTGTCTGTCTAGAATTAGAAAAAAGAAGGAGGAGTTAAATTATGACATCTATTTCTCTTAATTTTCATCAATTACAAAAATTGGAAGTTGAGACATTTTATTACTTTTCATCTCTACTAAACTACATATGTTTCAGCAACCTGACTAGTAGGAATAGATGTATACAAAAAAACTTCAGTAATTCCAGCTGTCCTGAAAATTAATTGAAAGTATGTAGGATAATATTCAAGGTTGAAAACATAAGATACAATCTTCTCTAATGTAAAAATATTTTAACAATAAACTTTTTGAGTGGCTCATTGTGTAATGTAAAGTTTTAAATCAAAAAATGTAATATTACTAATGGCTGGACATTAAGCATATGGCCGTATTCATAGTTATCACATTATCTAAGTAATCTATAAAACATTAGTTCCATGAGAGTGAACTGTTACCTTAATTTTGATCAACATCTGTGATTTTTGCACTAGAGAATAACCTGTTATAAAAATAACAGTGGTGCATACGAGGGATGCTGGCTTTCTTACAACATATATATATATATATTTTTTTTTTTTTTTTTTTTTTTTGCGGTACGAGGGCCTCACTGTTGTGACCTCTCCCGTTGTGGAGCACAGGCTCCGGACGCGCAGGCTCAACGGCCATGGCTCACGGGCCCAGCCGCTCCACGGCATGTGGGATCTTCCCAGACCGGGGCACGAACCCGTGTCCCCTGCATCGGCAGGTGGACTCCCAACCACTGTGCCACCAGGGAAGCCCCTTACAGCATATTTAAAATAAAGCAAGATGATTGAACTTTTATTAATGTGACAGACTGACAATGGAATGTTCATGGTTCTCATCTTTGGTTATGTTATTTCCAAGTACCCAATTATCTTTTACTATATGTGGAATTGAAAGGTACCATTTGTATTTAGAAGGGGAGAAACGAGACACGTTAACAGTGAATAAAGAATTCATCTAATGAATGTTAATCCTCCCTTCCAGTCTTCAAATGTTTATAAAGGGATGTGTTCCAAGAACAGATATTCACACCTCAGAGTAATCAGATTGTCATTTCATGGGGATAGAGGTAGATAAATGCAGCTCACAGAGAATTGGAAGTGACGTCACAAACTCATCTAATGATTCATCATAATTGTTTCTTTATTATTTCCTAGAATGGGCTGGACCTCCTTGTTAAATTAGCCCTCAAATTCCTTTAGGCCACCAACACTTGTTAGCTTTCCATGCTATGCTACTTATTACACATAAGAAGAATACAATTATTTCTTAAGCTGAGTTTCTGTAAAATTCCATACAAACTTCTATCACCACACTTATACCAACTTATACCATAGTATTAAATATTTTATATGCTCATCTTTCCTTATACTATGAAGTCTTTGATAGTAGAAGTTATATTTATTCATATTCAAGAAAATAGACTTTCATATTTTAGAACAAAGATTCTAGAGCCAATTGTCTTGAGCTGAGCTTTCAAAATATTAGCTACATGACCTTGAACAAATTAGCTTCTGTCTTTTTCTTCTGTTTCCTATTTGTAAAAGAGGGTATTAATAGTCTTAAATTATTGAATTGTTGTGACAATGAAATTAGTTAAATCCTATATCTTTCTTTATATCCCAAGTTGTCCATAGAGTATCTGATTAGTTAGATTAAATGGTTACATGTCACTTTATCACTGAACTCCCATGGCGAGCTTCAACCTTGTAAAACTCTGCTGCCTGGCACAAGTAGATGCTTAGTAATGAGTTCCTCATTTAATGAAGGCATCAATAAATAAACAGTGAAAGAATAGTATACTCCCTTTATCAAGGAGAACTAGACTAAGACATATAAATTCATAGTGCAATTTTCTAAATTAAAAAAGGAGCTAATCAACAAATCCTCCAACACATGGTTCACACCATTTTTCATATAAAACTTCACTTTGATAATAAAGGAATCTCTTGGATATCTCAACTCTATTTGGTGAGCAGCGACTCAATGAACCTAAATTGAGTTTATCTAAATGAAATCCATATTGAACTTTGTAATTCATGGAGAATTCATTTTTGAGTATTCATCTTATACCTGTGGAAAACAAAATGCATTAAGGAAGAGTCACTTTAACTGACTCAAAGGGTACTGCAGATTCTTGAAAAATTTAAATCCTTACTCTAAGGAGCTGTGATTCTTCTAAGACTCTTTTTCTTGGTACCTCCCATGCTCAGCTGGTCAGTGAGCTCTGTGACTTGGTCCCTACTTGTGAAAAGTAGGTCTCTATAATAAAGAGAACAATGTGAAGACCAAATAGGATAGAATTAGGACAAGTCAAAGTAAGAGTGAATTTACTGGAAAGGATTAATAAGTGTAAAGGTAATCCAAGCATCTAAAATCATTGATAAAGGGACACATAATTACTCATACATTTAGTAAATATTTATCAAGCTCCATTTATGTACCATTTTGTACAGAGGACAAAATGTACAACAAGCATATGTATGGGATGTCAAGTGCAAGGAGAGGAGATAAGGAGTTCTGTAATTACCTCACTGAAAATCAACATCTGAAGAGATATAAAGGAAGTAAGGTATAGTCAGGGGAAAGGATAGCATCTGGGCATTAGGAGAAAAGAGTTTTTTGAAAAGTGGCATGCGGTGAACACGAGGTGGCAGGGTGCCAGTGTGAAGGATGAAGAGCGAGGAGCCTTGTGTGGCTGGAGTGTAGAGAATGAACAGAAAGCACTTGGATGTGAACTCAGAAAGACAGTGTGAGGCAGATCCTAAAGGGCCTTTCAAGACATTGTTAGGATTTTGAATTTTATTTTGAGTAAATTAAGAATAAGTTAAACAGTTCTGAGCAGTGAAATGACATGAACTGACTCAAGTTTTAGCATAATAATTTTTTCTGCCCTGTAGAGAATAGATAGTAAGGAGAGGGAAGGAGTGATACCAGTAACAATGAACAGGACTGGAGAAAGAGACACGTGTACCAAAATGACATCAGTGAGGATGTGGAAGGTCTTGTCACACTGCAGAAGGCACCAGTGAGACACCCTGTGAGAAACACTTTAGCAAATGCAGGGAAGTGCACAGAGCACAGAAACCTTACCAGTATATTGTGTCCATGCTGACAAATGAGATTGACATGTAGTTTTATTTTCTTTTTACTGTTTTTATCAAATTATTTGTAAGGATTATAACATTAGATAAAAAGAAAAGAAAAGAATTGTTCCTTATTTGTATCCTTCTGTTATGACAATAAAAGAGAGTGTTTACATACGTGGATGCAGTTGTCAGGCAATGTTTAAGAACTGCAGGAGCATCAGTGTGTCTGGAATAGAGTGGAAGGCACAGTAGATAAGTTTTGACAGGTAAGGGGGATTACAAGTGGCTAAATCACAAAGGTCTTTTTGGTCATGGTAATGACTAATATAAAAATCCAATACAAAATGATCAAATATTTTATGAGGATCACTTTGACTGCTGTCTTAAGACTAAGCTACAGGGAGACAAAGGCAGACAAGAAAAAACGAAAACCCTTGTAATAATCTTGATGAGAGTTGATGGAGTTTGGATCAAGTAATAGCGATGTGAGAGGTGAAAAATATATGTACATATATTGTTATTAGATTTTTTGACCTTCTGTCATTTTATTTGTTGTTTTATACTTTCTTCTCTCACATTTTTCTATTATAGCCTTTTTTGTATTCTCCCTCTGTTATTTCAATGATTAACATACAATAATGAAATAGCACACAAGGATTCTTTCATTTAGAATGCTGCAAATTTCACTTATAGTTTTATCTCATCTACTTCTCCTTCTGTTTTTGTTTTGCTACATTCGGTGAGCAACTCTTCTCTCTGTCTCTCTTCTGTGTGTGTAATATATATATATATATATATATATATATATATATATATATATATATATATACACATATATACATATATATATAATAGCTTATAAGTTTGATGGTTTGTATCTTTTCTTTTATGAAGAATATTTACCCTTTCTTTTATAACCATATATCTTATAATTAACTAATGTTTTGTTCATTTTTTTCACAGGTTATTATCTGACCCTTTAAATCACACTTTCTCTATTTTTTGAATGATTTATTTTTACTTGTGTGTCTGTTGCCTGGAGTTCTGCAATTTCATTTTCCTAAGGCCTATTATGTAATTGGTAACTGATTCCTTGAATCGTGACTCTGAGTGGAGAGAAGCATCAAGGAGGATTAGAGTTTACTTGGTAGGTGGCATCAGCTGGACTCTGTACAGATGAGTCTGGGGGGAGGGGCCTCTGGAACCTGGGGCCAGGTGTTTCTCACCCCAGAATTGCACTGCCACCCCATAGAACTTCCTGAATCCCGCCAGATAGGGCTTCCTCTGGATAGAGTGGTCCAGGCAGCACCACCTCTGCCTCTGGCCCAATTCTGCCATCTTCTGAGCCACCCCTGAAAATCAGCACATCACAGTCCAGCCTCCCCCTGCCCTCCATCAGGATCTGTGCTTCCTCCCCCACAGACCCCAAGCCACAGAGCACATCCTGTGGGCTCTGATTATACTGCCCTCTTTGTCTCCTGGGTAACCCACACTCTTCTCTCTCCCCCCTAAAAAAAAACAATATGATTTTAATAATTTCACAAGTGACTGTCTACTGAAATAAGTAGATCACTCTTGAGTAAAAATATTTGATTTATTTAACTTTTCCCCCCCATTTTTCTTTCTTTTTTTTTTTGCATTCTATTCAGTTTCTAGTATACAGTATTGGGTATATGTTTTCATGCTATCTTTATCTTGGACATCTCAATTGCTAAATGATGAATTATATTCTGTATAGCTATAGCATGTTTTCTGTGACAAAAGTGGAAACAATTATTTTGAATTACAGATCAGTATATCTCAAGATTTTAAAATATGCATGTCTTCTCAAAAAAATGCAAAGGGGAAAATATTTGGACAGATGCTCTAGAGTCATATGTGTATGTATTTGAATCATGGGGAGAGTAAGGAAGCTTAATTAAGCCAAAGCTACCCCATAGTGTGGAGGAAGGTATATATTAGAAGAATCATGAATTCATATATCTCTACTAAACAGTATGTTACTCAGGTAGGACCATAAGTTAATAGGATGGACTGGCTGGTACGTGATACACCCATTGGCTTACTTTTTAAACCTGGAGTCATTTAAGGATTTATTTGCATAACTGAGTTCATTTTTCCTATATATGTCTAGTATGTAACTCCTGCTAAAGAAGTAAGATATGTACAAAATGCATTAAGTAGAGGTGAGATGACTATTTTTCAGATGTCATAATGTCAGACTTCTCTTGAGTGAGGCTGTCCTCAGTGTGCATAGTTATATATAAAAACAGAGAAAGATAGGATATTTTTCTGTAAAGCTCTGCAAACCTCCTCAGCAGAATGCACAAGGTTCACAATGCTGCCACGTGCAAAATGTTCACATTCAGGGGAAAAAAATCAATAGTGTCAACTGAGCAAAGTCATTAATGTGAGCCCAGATGAAAGTGGAACCTCAGAAGATTCCACTTTGAGGTTTTTTTCTTTTCAGTGAGTTACTTTTTTTTTTTGGATTTTGATATTAATTTAATTAAAACATGCAATTTACAGCATTGGAACTACTGCAGGACACAAAACACAGTTCTATCCGGTTCTGTACTTCTCCCTGGGTAAGGACTAACTTCAGCCCCAGCGCTGGACAACTGTTTGATTCCTCCACTTCACAGAAAACTTCACAGTGACACACAAAGCCTAGCACATTTTGGTTCACCTGTACTCTGAGAAATATGCTTCCAGATAAAAATGTGGTTTTCCTCTTACTATCTACCCACCAAAGTGTGCTGTTCCCATCTGGAGGAGCAAGACACTTTACTGGGAAGGGAGTCTTCTTTCTTGCAAAACCTAAACCACCTGTCAGCCATCTGGGTTCTCCCCTGTTGTCAGTGAACTACACACCAAAGCATCTGGTTCAGAGAGAGCAGTATCTTGGAGGAAGTGCCTTCCTTTTTGGTAACTTTGACCTTGTAGTAACACTGGTTAAACTGTTTACAAACACATGGGGAAAGCATAAAACTACAAAGTTATTATTGCAAATGTCTTTTAATTATAGATATTTTAGGGATTTATCCAGAAAAAATAGATTAAATAAAGTTTCCATATTAATAACTTGTTAAACAATGTATTTTTATTATGCTCATAATTTATGTATTTATAGTTTTGAATATACTGTTATTAGCTATTTCCAAATTTTTAGTAAGTAAAATCAGCCATTCTTTGGTCTTCTTGTGAAAATATTTCTCTCAATTTATCATTTAAACTTCAATTTTCTTATAGGATTTTGTTTTATATATATATATATATATATATATATATATATATATATATATATATATATATATATATATATATATATATACATACATACATACATACATACATACATATACTTTGTCTTTGAGCTCAACAGTCTTTTTTAGGTACATAAGATGAATACAACAGTTTATAGTTTCAAAAATATAACTACTTTTATAATACATGAAAATAACTATTATATCTTGTGGATATGACAAAAGACTAAAAAACTTAAAATGTTGTGAGTTCAACTAACAGGTCAATCTTAGCCAATGTTCCTGGTGAGAAATCTAATAATATTGACATTTCAACTGAGTCCTTGAAAAAGGATAGGACTTGGAAATTGGAGATACAGGTATGGTATTTAGAGAGGAACGGACTGCTAAAACAAAGTGAAAACTGCTGTATGTTGCAACCTTGACTAGAGCTTACAGAGTGGTTAGGAAAATTGTGACAGATATGTTCATGGAGGGAAACCAGACAGAATCCATGGAATCTAGAAGAGAGGTAACAAGAAATAGTTCTCCTACAAGAGTGGCAGGGAGAATGAAAAAGAGAGGATAGATGCTGACACATTGCAAACATGGGAGGAGATGATGAAGTGTATGTGCTTAGGTCTGTACTTGGGAGGCAGAGGAAATTTTTATAGACTAACAATACCAGGCAGCCAGAAAAAAATAAAGTAAAATAATTTGGCATTTTCAATAATAAAAAATTTTTAGATAAATCTCACATTACACATGTTCATTTCCAAAAACAAAGTTTCATAGAAATGGTGAAGGGGAAGTGTTACTCAGGGAGACTATTTATTTATCTATTTTTCTATCTGTTTTCATGCATGAGTGTGCGTGTGTGTCTGAAATGGTAATAATACAGGGTAGAGGGCTGTATTATCAGCCCTCTGTGTATGGGCTGCATAAGGGATGGCGTAGGGGATCCATTTAACATAGGTCACAAAGAAGACCCACTCTGAAAAAGTGAAATTTGAGTAGAGATCTGAAGGTAGTGAATATTAGGAATGAATATTAGGAAGAAACATATACCAGATGGAATGAGCAAGAATTAAGGCTCTGGTGTGGGAATGAATACGTTTGATGAGTCTGTCTAGTAGCAATGAGGCCAGAGTGGCTGGGCCAGAATGAATAAAAGATAGAGTGCTTAAAAATAGAGAGAGAGAGAGAGAGAGAGAGGTCAGAGGGGAAATCTGGAAGCTGACCTTTTAAGGCTTTGTACACGTTTATAGGTATTTCTCTCCTAAGATTGAAAACTATGGCAAAAGCTCAGCAGAACACTTAATATATTACTTATTTTTTAGCATAATAACTCTGCTTCTGTTTAGAAAATTGACACTAGAGAAGCAAAGAGATCAGCTAGGAGAAAGGTCAGGAGATGATATTGCAGTTGCCTAGGTGAGAAATCGTGGCATTTTGGATCTGCATAGTTGCTTATATGAGAAAGTGAGAATAATCAGAATCAGGATATAATTTAAGGGTAGAGGAGGGAGGAGTTTCAGAGAGGAGCCCTACAATTTGGAAGAATTTTTTTTTGCAATTTCCTCACATGGAAAAGATGGAGAGGAATGGGTTTGTAGAAGAAAATCAAGAGTGTTGTTTAAAACATAGCAAATGTGAGATGACTACTAAATAAGCAAATGAAAATAGAAAAGACATTTGGATATGAGCCTGGAGTTCAGGAGAAATTTTAGGGATGTTGACATAAATTAGTGAGCATGCCAAGAGTCAGAGGTATTTAACTTAATAGGATCTTAATGTGGCTTAGTTTCGAATGTATATTTTAGTTAGTCTTCTTTTGCCATAACTCACCTCTCCCCTTATTCCCTTTTGGGTGTACCCAGGCTCTTCTTATTTAATAATATTTTCAGTGGTATCCCAAAGCCCTCTCATGCTCATAATAATGTACACACAAATACATAATCACATATACCAAAAATTGCTCTCACTCATTTTAAGGGGATTTTATTATGTAAAAATTTCTCAGTTTATAACATATAATAGACAACTTCCCATGGGCCCCAACTATATAATATCTGCATGATATTCTATGATATTCTATATTAATCATTTGTTAATTTACTCAGTCACTTATAACATTGATGTGAATGATATTTGTACTATAAACTGCTACACATATCGGTGTATATAAAAATGTATACACTGGGCTTCCCTGGTGGTGCAGTGGTTGAGAGTCGGCTTGCCGATCCAGGGGACACGGGTTCGTGCCCCAGTCCGGGAGGATCCCATATGTCGCAGAGCTGCTGGGGCTCGTGAGCCATGGCCGCTGAGCCTGCGTGTCAGGAACCTGTGCTCCACAACGGGAGAGGCCACAACAGTGAGAGGACCGCGTACCGCAAAAAAAGAAAAAAAACAAAAGTATACACATGCAAACTTGTAATTACATATGTATACATTCTCATATTATATGTTTTTTCAGATTGTTTTCTGAAAAGTTATAACAGTTCACATTTCTACTAATGATCCATGAGATTGTCCTTCTCTTATCATCTTCATCCCCGCTAGCAGTAGGCCTTGTTGGTTTTTTCATTTTTTCCTGATTACTCTCATGATTGTATAGCCCATTGTTGCTCTAATTATGCATTTCCTTGATTACTAGGGAGATTTTTCTCTTTCTTTGAATTGTTCCAATATCTAGGGAAATTTCTCACATATGTTATGTATTTTTTTTAATATATTTGTAGACTGATTGTCTCACTTGAATTTCTGTCTTTTGATCTTTTAAATCTCTCAGTGTGTTTTTCTCAGGATCCACCTAGCTGAAATGTTCAGTTTTCCAGTGGTGATCCCCTATTAGTTGGAACCTGTGAAAATTTAAAATTTGCTACAAATATGTCCTTCAACAATTGATTAATACAGAGGCTTCATTTCTTCAAAATATCCTCTGCAATTGCATTTTTTGCTTGTTTTGTGAACCTCAAGGAGGCTGGAGATTATCCTTGGAGCTACTGTTCTACACTGAGCATTGTCTTACATAAGAGCTACTTGTTCTTTTTTTTTTTTTTTTCCAGATGGGGAAGAGGGAGCTATTACAGTAGTGATTTTCTAATTTTTGTAGCTATTACATATTACTATCTCGGTAACACCCTCCTGGACACAGTAGTTCAGGTGATTACTCTGAACACATATGTGCTTCGCACCACGAGGCAACACAGATTAATGATACAATCTTGGACTCTGCACAAGCAGAGACATAGTTTGGTTCCAGGCTTTGAGCAACCTGATGGAATGCATAGAACACTTTCTGGCTTATGGTAAAAGCAAAATACATAACAGTAATAATACTAATAGCATCAACAACAATAATAATAACAAATTAACTACAGCAGCACAGATGGATAGAGTGAAATGATAACAGCCGACTACTCAAAATAATCAGAACACAGTCAGAAATAGCAGGATCAAACATTCCTGTGTTATATGACATTAAATATTATAGACAACTTCATGATTTCCTCAGTCAAGAGGTGAAACTTATATGTATATTAAGAAAGTTTCTTCATGAATGATGATGCTTCAGGGTGCTTTCATATGTTTCTTATGTAGCCCATTAAAATGTGACTCCAGTGAAATGTTGCAGTCATTTTCATCATTTAAATTACTAAAATTTCAGCTATAACATTCTCTAAATCCTGGCTAGCAACTGCAATAGTTGCTTACTCTTTTATAGATGAGAAAATGACCCAACGATGTCCTATGTCAAATGGTCACAAATCTGTCAAGAATTCAAGGCCTAACTCATAAACACAATGCCTTGTAATGCTTGGAAAATATTTGTTTTTTATTGGTGACATGTAAAATATCATTGCCAGTGGTAAAGACTTTTATATGCCTGTAAAACCCTATGGAGGAAAAAAAGAAACTTTATTTTTCTAAATTATGCTGTTGGTACTTTGCCTTTGAAGCCATTTGTATAGCATATAATATATTGGTGCTATAACCAACACTTCTGAAAGTTATGTTTAATTTCATATTAAATCAAGTAATGCCATAATTTTGAATATTTTATATTAGAGCCAGTTTTGCTACCAAAAATTTTCTTGAAACTTTTACACATTTAATAATATATTGGCTTTTGTATTTACCTCAAACTCATATAGATGGCAAAATAATCATCTCCTGCCATAGTGTGGAATTCTAAAAAGCAAAATGATC
This sequence comes from Mesoplodon bidens, assembly GCF_964165515.1. Lineage (NCBI taxonomy): Eukaryota > Metazoa > Chordata > Mammalia > Artiodactyla > Ziphiidae > Mesoplodon > Mesoplodon bidens. Next base: position 23,795,620 of record NC_138160.1, read on the forward strand.
ATCCTAATATTGATCATTCATATAGTTGACAAAAGTTATGAATGACTTATGTGGACAATGGGTGTCCACCTATTGTAGGTGTAGGTTGGGTTTGAAACACACAGATATAAATGATTTACTGGATGGAGACTAAAGACTCCAATTGCCAGGGAAGGTAAAAATCCTGTCCAACCATCTGAGGTAAACATGCATCCTATGTATAAAATTTCTGATTTTTATACATTTACATTATATTATAGCTTAATTTGGAAAAAAAATAACAATAAAGACCAAAGGAATTGTCAGAATACATATAAAGATCAATTCTAAAATTCAGATAGCCGAGATGATTATTCTTTATTTTGTAAACTGTTCCATGTTATTATGTATGCTGTTATTTAGAACAGAATATGTAGAAATGACTTCTCTTTGCCTATTTGTTTTCTAAGTTTTAATTTTCTTCCTTGCATGGTTTTTCTCCCTTTTTACTTGAATCTATTCCTTCTAGGATTGCAGACCTGAGTTCATTAATTTTATTTCTAATTTCTGGGTTCTAGTTTCTATTTGAATAAATATCTATGCTAAGTTTTGATTGGCAGTTTGCCGTCATTCTCTACTTGTGTTACATAAAGTTCAGTCCTGAAAATTGATAGCTGAAGCTTTCTAGATTCTGATTCTTCACTTTTTGAGGTGGGGGCAGTCCTCTAGGTACTGTAAGTAGTTTCCTGAGTTTCAGCTTTTATAATTCGTGTCATTCTTGAACTGCAAATCCCTGACCATGTACTATAGATTCCACTATTGTCAGGATGAAGCTGCTGTCTCCCTCTGAACCCTCTGCTTGAACCAGGCATCCCAAGATGATAGCCCTCTGATGCCTGCCCTTTTGACCTTTATTACATCAGTGCGTTTGCATCTTGCATTAACGGTTTCATCTGCCTTATATCATCTCAAGGTTGGCTCCTTGTGAATGAATATTAATTCCTCAGGAATTAACTGCCTTCCCTAAATAACCAATATCAGAGGTTCCCTCCCCTCATCTCTAGTCATTCTTTATCACATTATCCTTTTTTATTTTGTCATCTCCAATAGTACATTTCATATTATTATCTGAAATTTTCCTATTATGTATATTCTTCTTTACTGTATATTTCTTTCAACTTAAAAAAATAGCATTCTTATGAACAAAGACTTTACCTAAATTTTTGGTTCCCAACAAAATTGTTCTGGGTTCTTAAGTATATTTATTGAATGAATGAGGTAATGAATTAATGCAAAAACTATCACTAAGTCAGTAGAGTCCTTCTAATCTTTTCAAGCGAATTAAACAATATTATTAAATAGCATTTGAGCCTTATAAAACTCGACATAATTTCTCATCATACAAATGTTTGCCAATCATATGTAATTATTTAGGATAGTTCTTTCTTAATGTAATTGTAATTTCAAATCTATAGCTGAAAATCAGGATTATCTTGATTTTATCATAAGTGATCAGTGCATTTAATAAACAATGCAAAATGTAAAATTTCTAAATCTAAGACCATTTATATATGATAGTATCATGCATTAGTTTTGCACTAACAAAATACATTTGGTGCTTAATTACTGCACTGGTCAACAAAATTATATTACTAACTGTTTAAGAATGGCAGTTGGGGCTTCCCTGGTGTCACAGTAGTTGAGAGTCTGCCTGCCGATGCAGGGGACACAGGTTCGTGCCCCGGTCCGGGAAGATGCCATATGCCACGGAGCGGCTAGGCCCATGAGCCATGGAGCCTGTACTCCTCAAAGGGAGAGGCCACAACAGTGAGAGGCCTGCGTAACGCAAAAAAAAAAAAAAAAAGAAAGAAAAAGAATGACGGTTGAATCTGGATTTGCATCTTAGTTTGACTACAAAATGTTGGAATATATTTTCAACAACACAACACCATGTCTTATTGAGAAACAATATACATTTCATTCAGGCAAATTATTCAGTCCCTATGAGTTGAAGTTTTATAGTCTGAGTGAAAATCTCATCCTTTAGCATCCTTGTGCTGAAAGATTTTTTTAAATTAATTTATTTATTCATTTATTTTTGGCGTGTTGGGTCTTCGTTTCTGTGCAAGGGCTTCCTCTAGTTGCGGCAAACAGGGGCCACTCTTCATCATGGTGAGCGGGGCTCTCACTGTCGCGGCCTCTCTTGTTGCGGAGCACAGGCTCCAGACGCGCAGGCTCAGTAATTGTGGCTCACGGGCCTAGTTGCTCTGCAGCATGTGGGATCTTCCCATATCAGGGCTTGAACCTGTGTCCCCTGCATTTGCAGGCAGATTCTCAACCACTGTGCCACCAGGGAAGCCCCTGTGCTGAAAGATTCAAATTAAAATGATAGTTTCTTTCTAGGGAAATCATTAATACAGAAGGGATGTACAATTTTAGCATGAGGGAAATCTAGTTTTAACCTAGAATTGGTCTTAATCCAATTGTTTTAGGAGTATTCTTTTCCTCACTCTAAGTGTATTTGCTGACAGTCCTGATTTCTCCCTTATATTGTTAAGGTTTCCATGAAAGCTAGCTGGAGACTTTAATCCAGACAAATGCTACAATTTAATTTTATGTTTAAAAACAAAATGGTCTAGGCCCCAAAATTTCAGTATTATTTTCTTCAGAAACTCGTTTCTTTTGGAGTTGGACATATAAACTCCTAGAAGTTTTATCCTGAAAGCTAGTTTTCCTGGATACCTTTATATCAGAACAAATAATGAAACCAATTATACATTTTGGTTGGTGAAAAATACATATAGGTTAGAACTTCTATGGTGCTGATTTTAGCATGTTGTTTTGTCTCGAATGTAAGCTGTGTAAGAAAAGCAAGCACTGTTTCTGTCCAAAAACAGCAGCAATTACCATTGCTCACAATCCTCTTTTATCAAATATGTCCTCTTGGTTTATAAAATTAAAGGGCTGGATTTTAATCCACCTCTTCAGTGTGCGTTCTTGTTCTGTTTTCTCTGAAAGCAGTTTTTCTTTTTCTCTTGTAATTTTAGTTTGGGTTGCTTTTAATACACATAGATATTCTTTTAGGGATATTATCTATTCTCTTGGCTTACACATTAATTTTGTGCTAATGTTTTATGCACTTATCAGTCCTGCTCTTTTACCAGAGAATAAAACCCATATATACATTCAATATTTGTGATAGTATCCTAACTGGGTCCGTGATTTTAATAGCTCCTTCCCATGCAAAGGAGCTGTACCAAAAACACCCTGTAGAGAGTGAAAAGCCCCACCATGTAGAGAACCGTGGCTTCCCATCAACGAACCCTGTCCACTCCTTAACCAAACTTCTCTGTTTTCAACCACCTAGGCGTGATCTTGAGAGTACAGATTGTATGGAATCACAAGACTTAGCATAAAATTATGTGATACAATTGTGTTTCTGCAAGCATAAAATTATGTGATACAATTGTGTTTCTGCAATGTTTTGATAATCTTCCAAGTCATAATGAACAACATTTTGAACTACCTCTTAGACTGGCACCCCTTTTTGAGAGTTTATATTTTGATATAAAACATAGCTGGTTCTCTCAGATGCCCTTACTTTAGTAGCCACGGGCCATTTGCTGGAGCATCACTTCCTGTAAAACTCTGAAACGTATGTGCTTCCAAAATATAGTGTCTAATGCATACATTATTCAGTAAAGAAATCTGCATAATGACAAGCAACTTGTATGCTGTTACCTACTCATGATTCATTCCTTCTTTATCTCTTTGCAGCTCCTAAAGTAATTTTTTTCAAGAAGTAGAAGGAGATTATCTGATCCTCAGAGACTGATATATTTTCTTGCTGTGAAAGACTTTATTTACCTAAATCTTCACGTGACTCTTGTTGTCTATTCTTGCAACATACTGAAAGTTGTGTGTTGCATCCTGAGCATTAGTAGCTTTTCCCATAGTTTGCGATTAATACTAGACTCCTGACAAAGTAAGAGAGAGAGAGAAAAAGCAAACATTTTGGACATAAGAATGATAAGGTCAGTACCCTAATGCATTCTGGGGTAAATCGAGATCTTATAGACTAAGTAGAAGTAGATTGTGCAAGGTTTATCAGGCATAATTAAGAGATTAGATTGCATTCTTATGCAGGGAGAAGGTTGTGAGGGTTTTGATTAAGGAAATTATATGATCTGATTTGTGCTAAAAAAAATTAGCTCTAGGATTTGGTGGAGAATGGATCATAGGGCAGCAAGAATGAGAGCAGGAAGACCAGTAATGAGCTATTTTATTTTGAGAGTGCAGGCAAATCAGGATGGTGAACAGACTATGGCTATAATAAAATTAAAGAGAATTAGATAGAGGATATATTTTAACACGGATCCAAAGGCGTTTACTGATGGATTCGATGTGGACTATGAGGGGCAGTGGGAAATCATGGATAAACTCTGAAATTTTGATGAAGCACTTGGATGTCTGGTGATGACATTTACTAAAGTGGAGGAAGACTGGGCATGAGCTATATCGTGTACTAGAAAAAAGACAAAGATTTGTGTTTGTAACTTGTTAGGTTTGAAATGCTATTAGAAATGCAAATGGGGGATTATGCATGCAAATGGATATAAGAAATTGGAGAGCAAGGTAGAGGATAAATCTGGGAATTGCAAGCATATAATACGATAATATCAACGGGAAAAAAATATGTAGAGAAGAGAGGGGGAATGAGGCCTGGATTTCGTCATCAATAGTAAGCCTGTGTAACAGAATAAGAAAGTTCCAGTGATCTAGAAACAAAACTAAAGGACACGTGTCAGAAAATCCAAGAGAGGAAAATGCCATCTACATTAAATGTTGCTAATAGATAATGCAAAATGAGGATGGGAGTGGGGTATACTTTTGGGGGCAACAGTGAGTGAATGGATGACTTTTATAAGAGTGAGTTGAGTGATGCAAAAAAAAGTCATTTTGAAATAGGTGGAATATTATTGGAAGAAGGAAACTCTTCCTCACTGGTTTTTTAATGTACCTTCCTTTATATTATAGTTATTTATGTTAAGATATTTCTTTATCATTTTAAGCCAAAAATTTAGATTGGTGGTTGCCAGAGGCAGGGGGTGAAGGAGTGGGTGAAATGGGTGAGGTGTCAAAGGGGACAAACTTCCAGTTCAAAAATAAATAAGTCTTGGGGATGTAATATACATCATGGTGACTATAGTTAATAATACTGTATCATGTATTTGAAAGTTGCTAAGATAGTAAATCTTAAAAGTTCTCATCAAAAGAAAAAACCTGTAACTGTGTGTGGTGATGGATGTTAACTAGACTGATTGTAGTAATCTTTTTGCAATATATACATGCATCGAATCATTATGTTGTAAAACTAATATAATAGCATATGACAATTATATCTCAATACAAAAAGAAGCTTCCTTTATTTTCAAATATTAGTCACACAATCCTTAGTATCTATTTTAGTACATCATTAGGATCTGAAGAATTATAATCATTGGAACCTGAAGAACCAAATTTGACATATCAAAATTGGCCAACCCAGGTCATGTATCTTTTCCCAAACCAGTGGTTATACAAAAGGGGATATAATGTCCATATTGGCTCATGTAGGCTTGGTTTCCTAACTCATCCACTAAGAGGAGTATGCAATTACAGTGATTAGCCAAGATTGATTATATACCATCCTGGAGTAAATTCCCCAAGCCATATTACTCCAGAACCATATGGGAGAGATAACATGCATATTAGGAACTTATTCAAAATACCCACTACACAATGCTATGAGAGATCCATAATGGAGATCCAAAGCAAAGGTAATAAACAAATGAATGTGTTATACTCTGTGATTTCCAATAGTCGACTAACACAAACTGAATGAAAACATAGGTTTTTGGGAGGAGCCACAATCAATACTTGTGAGCAATTAACATTGTGTAACTGAAGGGCAAAAGAAAACTAGTTTAACTCAGGAAAAATTAGGATAGAATTACATGAGGGGAAAGCAACAATAATTACATTATACTCTGTTGTGTTCTTTAACAAATCAGAAGAACAGATGCTCCTCCCATGTAAAGTTAAAAAGGATTAAATATTTCAGGTTTAATTATGAAAGTAATAAACGTTTGACATTACTATCAATATTTTGGCATGTTTTTTTCATTTCCTTGGGAATTGAATATACCATTCAAGATAGAGAGAATATATTATCATAATGTCATTTGTCATCCTTTACTCAGATGCCTCCAACTTCCTCCCACAGACACTTTGCTCTGCTGTTTACAGCAACTAATAAGGCAGTCAATAAGATCAGGATTAATTCTGGGAATTAAAGTTGGGGAGTAATATAAGGGACTTTGCAGCTGCCACTGTGTAGTCTTTTGTATAATTATAACTTTAATTTTGTTCTGTATTTCAGAACAAGGACTTTACTTTTTTTCCTAAATTATAAGAACTAAAAACAAGTCCAGTTTTGATGTCATGTTATTATATTCTTACAGACTCTTTCTAAAACCTATTCTTTAGCATTAGGGAGAATTGAGTACACTAGTCCTCTGGGAAGTCTTTTGTGTCTAAAAGAAATTATGAGTAGCATTTTCCTCATTTCTTTCATCTTAAACTACATTTCATAAGGCTGGATAAGCATAATTTTTTTTCCAGCTGTTTCTATGGCTGCTTATTTTTTGAACACAGTTTTTGCAGCACTGATTTCTAATTCATAGAACATTCAGTGCACATTGTTCTTATTCAGTATGCGTATTACTTAAGAGTCTAAACTGGTTTTAGAAAGTTTAGGTACTTAAAACTATGATGACGTATGTAAGCTTGTAGTAATCATTAAAATAAAGAGAAATACAATTTTGCAAATGTTTTCTTTTAATTTTCTGGATTAATCCCCCTTTAAAAAATATTATGGGTAAGGATATTTAGTTTACCTATTTTCTTGAAAAAGCAAGTACTAAATACTTTTAAATTGTACAGAATAAATTTGCACTGTGGTAACAATAAGAAGAAAGTTTAAAAAATATAATGTTATGTAAAAGTTAAGCATTCTTGAAAAAACATTATTAGCATATTAGTAATTATGATGATCTTTGTGATGCTATTGATACAAGCTTCCAATTCCATTAAGTCAGTTCAAAATCTATTTCTATTATTAAACAGTGAAAAAATTAGGTCATTTTTATTTTATTTTTCTCAAGAAAGTATTATATACAATATACAAGGGGACCTTTATGAAATCACTAGTACTTTAATTGAAGGCTTAACAAATTTCCCCCCATATGCCACTCCTACTATCCCACATTGGTTTGACTTCTTATTCTTTTCTGATGTTCCCATATCCTCATACTCATATATTCTCCATATTTTCTCTCATCACTTTCCATTAAACATGAATTACATTTGAGGATATGATAAACATATTTTATCATGAGGATGGAATGAGATAATCCATACACAAAATTGGTATAATAGCAGCATATAATAAGTACTATATCAAATTTTGTTAATATTATCTTGAATTTTTCATTTTGCCTTATAGCTCTAATAATAATTCTCTGTGCTGGTCCACTATCTATATTCCAATAACAAAATGAGACTGTCTAGGTGATCATGTGGGAAAAAATAATCAGTTGAACAATATATTTCTAGATTATCAAATACTTGGAGACCTTGACTAAGAAGTTCCCACAGTTATCCTTGTATGGTCTTTGTTGTTGAAATTCTCTACAGACGTCATAATCTCAATTAGTTCCTGTGTGCCTTCCTACTTTTGTTACAATTTTTTTTTAAGTGAGAAAGATCTAGCAGAGTGGAAGAGTTTGAATATATACATAATATTTAAGAGAAAGTTAAAAAATTAGTGATGGAATCTAAAATATTTGGTAGATATTTGAATAGAAATAGGGCTCTCTTTGTTCTAACAATTGGAAAAGAAAATAGTTCTGCATACTTTGCATCTGTGAAATGAGTATATTTCAATCAGATTACTTACTTCTATTTTCTATGTACATAGCAGAGATGAAAGGGGATTTAAAAAGTTATGGATTATTACAAGATTGCATTCACCAGAAAAAAGTTAATGGGATTATTCAGATTGGTTTATTGCCAATATAGTATATATGAATCACTATGTCCACATTCTCTGTTATGTGACTTCCTCTATCAGTGCCAGGCTGCTCTGGTTCAGAAATGGAAAGAAGAGAAAGATGAATTAATCTAGGATTTGAGATTTGTTTAGGTTGTGAAACAAAATGACAAAGTAGTTAGAGTTTGGATTAATGGAAAGCTATTTTTGAAGTGATGGACCAAGAAATCAGAGATTAATAATGAGAGACATAAAATGAATGAATGTAGTGAAACAGAAAACTCTGAACAAACTTGAAGAAGTTGAGTGAAAAAATATAGTAGGATAAGAGTTTGTAAGTGGAGAGTGGGATTGTTTGAATGAGAAATTTTGAAGATGGAAACAAGACAACTGATAAAGTCCAAGTTATGATGTTTGCTGCATTTTATTACTGGACAAAATGAGAACAATTTCTTACATGGAAAATTTGAATCACTATAAGACCACAAGATTGATATTTATCCCATGGACGCTGGAATTACCAGGAGGGTTATAAAAAAATATGGAGAAGAGAGGAACACTTTAAGTCAAGTGACAATGCTTCTCTCTCTCTCTCCTCTCTTTCTTTTTTTCCTTTCTTTTTTCTCTCTTCTTCCTTTTGTTTCTATTCTTTACTTGTCTATTACTGTTATTCAGTAAGCGAGAAGTGCTCTGTATATTGGTGGAGAATTGATTCAAAGAGAATGACAGCATGCTGGTCCCTTATGCTAAATGGCAGAAACCTCAACATATCAGAGGTTCTTAGGAAGCAATAGAGGCTAAAAGTCTGTTTGGATAAATAGGGATCAAATAGTATATTCATCCCACCTCCTGTACTGAAAATAATAAGGATATGAAAAAATAAATAGCCATGATATGAAAGCCTTCAGTGGAACTGATGCTCTCAATGTTGAGGATGAGTATGCAGGTAAAAGAAGGGAAGGTATAGAGTATGCTTGAGCAGATGGAGAACCAAGAAGGTTGCTCATCTATGGTGAGGTTTTAGAGGAAAAGAGGTTTGAAGAGATCAATATTGGGGCAATGCTAGCACTTTGGGTTTTAGGCTGATGAAAATGGGGTGATTATGAGAGAACCCCTTTGTCCTAAGGATCACAGAACGATGTCTCTCAACCCATGGAAAGGCTCCATTGACTAAAGTCATGGCACATTTATGGATAAGATAGATCCACAGGCACAACAGAATATGAGTCTGGTGATCCATTTCTGTTACTTCCCCACTAACCAGGCTACAGCTTGAAGTAGAGAAAAGAACATAGGGTTTGCCATTCTATTAACCTTGATTACAATTTCAGTTCTTGCACATATCATGTGTGTGTGAGCTTACTGGGAGGATTAGAAAGAGTGTAAATGGTGCTTGGTTCTTGGAGCTGTTGTCATTCTGCTCTTTTTCCTTGATAATGAGAAAACGATCACCTGTGAGATCTGGAAACGAGATACCTGGTGTTATACCAGCTCTGCAACCTGAACTCCTTGGCATTGATGAGCCAGTGGAAATGCTAGCCTGTAACTTCTCTAATATCCAAAGCTCTGTACCTATTTCCTTTTCTCAGTTACAGCAACCTTGTCCAGCTGTGTCTCCAGAAGCTTTAAAATAATCTCGCTGTCCTTCATCCAGAGCTGGAGTAACCTATCTTTCTTTTGAATCATTTCTCCAAATTGCCCTGAACCTATGAAGTTTGGCATTTTTTGCTTCTGTAGAGTTGCAAAAGCTATTTTTGAAGCACTTTAAAGACTATTGACATCATAACAGTGATTTTGTATTATCTAAGAAGCATATTTAAGAAATTAGTTTTGCATTTATCTTCCAAGCCCAGAAAGCTTTCTTTCTTTCTTTCTTTCTTTGTTTTTTTTTGGTAATTTCCTTTAATCTTGTGGCCCCTAAACTTTAATGCCGACTGAACTCCTGAGGTGGTTCTTTGTAATACAAATATCAGGATGAAATTCCAGAGATTCAGATGACGGAAACTGAAGTTTGGGGTCTAGAAACTTCCACTTTTACAACTTCACAGGTGATTATGATTCAGTCTATTCAATGGAACATATTTGGAGAAATTGAGTCCTCAACCTACTGTGGTTCTTAAGACAAATTTTGAAGGCCACATTTCCATTAGGTTTTGGAGAAACAAATTTAACTGAGTCAACAAATTCTCTTAAACTTTAAAAAAAAAAAGGTAACTAAAGAGTTCTCTGGCAGTCCAGTGGTTAGGAGTCTGCACTTCCACTGAAGGGGGCACAGGTTCAATCCCTGGTCAGGGAACTAAGATCCCACATGCTGTGGGGCATGGCCAAAGTAAATAAAAAACAAAACAAAAAAAAGTAACTATATGAAGAGATGGTATATAATTAGCTTGACTATAGAAATCATTTCACTATATATATGTTAGCAAAGCATCATGTTGCACACCTGAAATATATGCAATTTTTAATAAAAATAAGGTTTAAAGAACCATATCACTGAGCTCAAATTCTAAAAGAGCTGTATATTTCCTAACTTCTGAAAAACTCCTTTAGTTTTCACTATGTCATATATGTGTATAGGTCACTGATCATGGGAAACAGAATTCATAAAAATGGATAAGAATGTTGTGTTAACTTACAACAAATTACACATTCTCAAGAAAAATCACCAAGAGCTATAATATGAAGAACAATATTTTAGTCCAAAGAAGTTAAAAAATGACAGCCAAGGAAAAACTGATAGTATGCTAAATGTGTCAGGATAAAAGCAGTTTCACAACACCCATTCAATTATGTAGAGGTTGTTCATTTCAATCTAAAGTCTCTCAAATTATCAGCTGAAAGCTTATTCATCAGGAAACTAAAATTTACACAAAGATAGCCATCGTGTGTACAAAAGTACCTGGAAATTAACTCTTACATTAGAGAGTACATGACTAGGACCACAGAGAATAATAAGTTCTGGTGTTTATAGAGAAATGAGCCTACAGAAATATATGTTTGCCAGTGAGATTGAGGATGCCATGTTATTACCATTCTGATGGTATTGTAATGACTGATCCTGAAGGATGTGTATGTATTTTCTTATAGGAAGCACACTTGGTAGGCACACTGCTTTAGCTCCAAATCCAGTTCCACCTTTCTCTGTAATAGAGCTTTGATCAAGGTGCTTGTCTCTTAAGTCTGCACAAAAATGGTGTATCCCATGACCTAACCTTCAGTAATGCAGTGGTCTTACAGAGTCATACAGTTTTTCTGCAATTGTGATATGTGGGATTAAAAATGGGAATTTAAAGAGAAGTAGTTTTTGCTCTGTATTCATTCACTTTTAACTTATGCACTAGGAACAGGATTTCATTATGATGTGTCACCTGATGTCCAGGAACAAATTGCTTAGTGACCCAGGATGGAACTAACAATGGTGAAGAACATAGAAAATAGAGTAATAACTATCAAAATGCTGAACGAGGACTGGGAACAAAAGCTCCTCTTTTGAAGTGTACGAGGGCAGTTGTTTTCAAACATACTTGAGCATTAGACTACCCATATTAAAACTGATGTGCTTTTTAAAACTGAAATTCCTGGACCTTAGATCAACCAAAGGAGCATTTTGACAGAGATTCCCAGGAATTAGTATTTTAACAAGCAATCAAGTTATTGTTAGGCACAAATACAATTGACAGCTGGGAAATTATATGATTTCTTAATAGTTTTTCTATGGAAAAATTAAAAGTTTTTCTCTTTTTGAACAGAAAACAAATACATATGTTTAAAAAATAAATATATAAATTAATAAAAGTCATAATATTTAACAATAGTGGTGCTTTTTTGGTCTTAGAAAACCTAACATTTTCATAATTAGAACTATTGTTTTTGTCCTCAAAATATAAGGAATACACTTACCTTAATGTAGGTTTTAAAATAAATGCTGGAATACTTCTAACTTTAAAAGTTTACTCAATTCAATTATATGCATTACAGAAGTGAGACAATTAACATATAACAATTAAGTGATTCCATTATTGTTATCAAACTGAAAAGAGTGGACACAATTACTCTTTCTTGAATAGACTAGTTCTCAAGAGATTGATGGCAAAGGTTAGCTGAGCAGGATTGGTTTAATAGAAAAGCTTGCCTTCACATCCCGCTTTCTGCCCCTGCCCCCTCCTCAACTTTCAGTTGCCCCAACAGCTATATGATATTTTGTATCTTATCTCCCCAGTTGAGAACTCGTGATTTAATATAGAAATGATACTTTACAGATGTGCTCTGTCAACATGCTGTCCAGTGAGTAAGCTGCACACTTACCATGGAAAGAGCCTGAGATAAGATCCCAACTTGTACTTACAAGTGGTCTTGAATAATATGTTTATCTCTAAGCATATTTTATCAGATAACAAAAGTGGTGATAATATAATTTACCTTAAAAGAAATCAAATAGATCAACATTTGTGAAAAAATATACATATGTGTGTGCAATGTTCTGTGTATGTGTGTATATATACATGTATACATACAAAATACATATATGTGTATACATATAAATCATATATACACTCATATAAATAAATAGTAATAAAATTTTGAGAAAAAAATTACATTGCACATCACAAGCAATCAATAGATGTTATTAGCTCTTTCTTACCCTTTGAAAAAGACCAAAATATCTCATAGGCCAACATGCTATGGCATGAAGGGGTAAAATTATCAATACTTAGATATGTTGACATGTTTTGGGGACAAAGATAGTAATGCAAATCTATCAACTAACCAGGATTTTTCCAAACTGTCAGTGTCATGAAAGGCAAACGATATGGAAGGTACACACAACCAAAGGAGACTCAAGTCACATGATAACTAAATGCAACACTTGACCTTTTATTGGGCCCTGGATTGAATAGACCAATAAACAAACAAAAAATAAAACAGCTATAAAGTATACATTGGGGAAAGTTTGAAAAGGGATTGTATGTTAGCTAATATTGTTATCAGTATTATATCTCTGGTACAATAATTGCATTATGATTATATGCTATGTTCTTCAGTGATACATGCTAAAGTACATAAAGTGTCAGGATGTCTACAAATTTCAAGCGGTTAATAAAGGGGAAAGAGGGAGCAAGAAGGAAAGTGAGAAACCGAGAAATTAAAATTATACAAGGTGTTAAAAAATTAGTGAACATAAATAAAGGATATGTAGACTTTTCAAATTTTTTAAAAATGGAAAATAATTTAAAAATTAAAAATTCTTAGACACATACAGGGGGTGATTTAGGAAATAGTATATTTTAGGTTATAAAATATAATTTTCTTGAGGTATGATCACTTTTATTAAATGATTTTTGTTGCTTTCCTGTCATATGTAATATTTTCCCCAATTTTACAATTCTATTAAGATTTTCAGTTAAACATTATCACCTTAAATAAGGTATAAGGTATGACCTCATATTACTACTCAGAGAGAAACCTAGCAGAATGCTAAACGAGGAAAGCAGTTTAGTCAAGAGTAGAATTAGGTTGATTTAAATATTAAAGAATTTATCTTAAAGATGAAAGTAACTAGTTACGTAAATTGAAAGAATTGCAAACATAAGAGCTAGTTTTTAGTACTTTCATTTGACTTTCTAAACTAAAACCTGCAAAAGGAATAGTAAAAAATAAATGTCTGCTATTTTCAATTACTATTTTTAAAATTTAGTTACAAAAAGAGTTGACATCATTTTAAGTTACGAAAATACAGAATGTGTCACTGATTGCCAGTTGTTGTTCAGATCCAGTCTTAGTCACATTTATTTGAAGAGAGAGATTATGATTTTATCAGAGTTGGATGCCTTTACAAGCACTTTTTTTCACTAATTATTTTTGGAATTTTGGGGAGTCAGTAGCAGTTGAATTGATTTACAAAAGGATTAAGAATGAGATAGAAACATCTGCTCCTGTCAACATTGTTATTTTTCATAAGCATCAATTTTATAAAGAGCATTTTCTGTTTTTAATTTCAAAAAAATTCATGCTCCAGCAAATTAAAATACTCTCATTAATAATTTACAGATATGCTGTCAATGTGGCAATAACTAATTATATGATGATGTAGAGTCTAGAAAGGTGGTAAGAAAGCAGTTCTGTTCCCAAAAAGAATTGACCAAAATAAAAAAAAAGGTCTAATCATACCAGATAACTGTGTTTCCCTTTTAAAATGAAAGCTGCATCTAACTACAAAATCTCCTTACATTTTTAAAATTTTATTTTATTTATTTTTTTATACAGCAGGTTCTTATTAGTCATCCATTTTATACATATCAGTGTATACATGTCAATCCCAATCTCCCAGTTTATCCCACCCCCCGACCCCCACCACTTTCCCCGCTTAGTGTCCATACGTTTGTTCTCTACATCTGTGTCTCTATTTCTGCCTTGCAGACAAGTTCACATGTACCATTTTTCTAGACTCCACATACATGCGTTAATATATGATATTCATTTTTCCTTTTCTGATTTACTTCACTCTGTATGACAGTCTCTAGGTCCATCCACATTTCTATAAATGACCCAGTTTCATTCCTTTTTATTGCTGAGTAATATTCCATTGTATATATGTACCACATAATCTTTATCCATTCTTCTGTCGATGGGCATTTAGGTTGCTTCCATGACCTGGGTATTGTAAATAGTGCTGCAATGAATATTGGGGTGCATGTGTCTTTTTAAATTATGGTTTTCTCTGGGTACATGCCCAGTAGTGGGATTGCTGGATCGTATGGTAGTTCTATTTTTAGTTTTTTAAGGAACCTCCATACTGTTCTCCATAGTGGCTGTATCAATTTACATTCCCACCAACAGTGCAAGATGATTCTCTTTTTTCCACACTCTCTCCAGCATTTGTTGTTTGTAGATTTTCTGATGATGCCCATTCTAACCAGTATGAGGTGATACCTCATTGTAGTTTTGATTTGCATTTCTCTAATAATTAGTGATGTTGAGCAGCTTTTCATGTGCTTCTTGGCCATCTGTATGTCATCTTTGGAGAAATATCTATTAAGGTCTTCTGCCCATTTTTTGATTGGGTTGTTTGTTTTTTTAATGTTGAGCTGCATGAACTGTTTATATATTTTGGAGATTAATCCTTTGTTGATTCATTTGCAAAGATTTTCTCCCATTCTCAGGGTTGTTTTTTGTCTGATTTATTGTTTCCTTTGCTGTGCAAAAGCTTCTAAGTTTCATTAGGTTCCATTTAAAATCTCCTCACTTTTCTTGAAACAAAGTTTACAGAATGTTTCTGAGACACTCAATTGATAATTAGGTTCCATTTATATGTGGGCGTTTATTAGGGATGTTTAAAATTATTTGTTTTCTCTGAAGTCAGCCTGTTCTCAGTTGAGCTGTAAGATATTCTGCACCTTTGTTTTTGTTTGTGCTTGGGGGCAAATGTAAGTCTAGGTACATGTGGGGAGGAGAAAAGCCTGACTAAATTTTGGTCACACTTAGATAATGGGTAATTAAGAGGACTTATGAACTATCTCTCCTCTGCTGGCCAATATTCAAAAGGTCCCCACTTCAAAATAAAAGATATGAGATACTGAACAATTATTGCTCATTATAGATTCAAGAGAAAAATAAAGAGAACGAAGTTCATCACAGAGGAGGCAGAGAATCAGAGATAAAATTTTGTCAAATAGTAAAGATTACTTATTTGGATCTAAGTCCTCAAGGGCAATATATCTTCAGAAATGGGTGCAGGAAGTAAAGAAATGCCAAGATAATACCTCTAATAATATATATTATTATATAATAATATATATTTTAATTGCAGTTGGTACTGTAATTTGCTGATAAAAGTTATTTTTTTCTAAGACTACTTATATATTAGAATAAGAAAATGAACAGTAATGCTTGAACATGACAGCTAAAGTTATTTTTCCCAAAAAGATCAATTATTTAAATTTATGGAGATTTCTCTTTTTGATTGGTGTTAATATAGCAAATATATTTAGTGTTTGCCAGTACATTTAACTTTTAACATATCCAACATTTCTTTCAGATAAACAAGAATTTGTATATTATATGTTAACAGATATGGCTTATATATTAGTTATGTGAATTTGATTGTAATAAACATATAAACATATGTAATCATATATACATACACATAAATAAACTTTAGAATTTGTAAGTACTTAATATATGTTATAAAAGGCATTATAACTAATGAGAAAGCAAGAATCATTTACTCAGTGATGCTGTGGAAATCCCCTAACTCTTTGGCAAAAATAAAAATTAAAAATTAGTGTGAATAAACACATGCTGGGCTTCCCTGGTGGTGCAGTGGTTGAGAGTCCGCCTGCCGATGCAGGGGACACGGGTTCGTGCCCCGGTCTGGGAAGATCCCACATGCCGCGGAGCGGCTGGGCCCGTGAGCCATGGCTGCTGAGCCTGCGCGTCCGGAGCCTGTGCTTCGCAACGGGAGAGGCCACAACAATGAGAGGCCCACATACTGCAAAAAAACAAACAAACAAACAAACAAATAAACACATGCTGATTCATGCAAAAAAAAAGATTTGCTTGAATCCAAAATGTTAACACTTTTACAGCTGAGTTGGGGAATTAAGGCTAATTTCTTTCATATTTTACACGGTTTTTCAAAAATTCCTCTTTTATTATAAAAAGAAACAAAAAAGTATAATTCATTAATTTTGTCAGCAAGCCATTAATCACCTCTAATTATATGAAATTCTGACATTTCCTTCTTTCAGTCAGTCCTATCAACATTAGGAGGTTTATGGTTAGAAAACTTAGATAGATAGATAGATAGATAGATAGATAGATAGATAGATGATAAAGATACATACAGAGAAAGAGGTTTCCTGTTACACAGAAATCATATCACAAATATTTTATATTATGTCCTCAGTGTACATTTTTTTCTCATTCAATTGTTATAATAATCCTATGAAATAAGCATAGTTTCCTCCATGTTATGGACAAAGAGATTTAGTGCCATGTACATATTCAAATATCTAGTAAGAGGAATTTCACCCAGAACTTTCTGATAACTGAACCTTATAGTTTTACCCACCTATTTTTATTTTTAGTTCTGAACTGGAATAAAATGATTATAAAAATCATTTGGGGCACGTATTTAAAATGCATATTCCTGGTCTCCACTCCATCTACTCTGAATCAAGTGCTCTGGAAAGGGTCCTAGAAAAATCACTGAATCTTGTACTTCAGTTAATGTATTAATTAGGTTTCTCCAGAAAAACAGAGTCAATAGGATATATATATATATATATATATATATATATATATATATATATTTATTTATATTTATATACACGCATATACATATATATCTATATCTATATATCTCCAGAGGCCTGAGAACCAGGGTAGCCAATCAGGTAAACCCCCTTCTGAAGGCAGGAGAAGACTGACATCCTAGTTTGACCAGTCAGGAAGAAGAAAGGGCAAAGTCTCCCTTCCTCCACATTTTGTTCCATTCAGGCCTTCAGTGGACTGGATGGTGCCTACCCACATTAGTAAAGGTAATCTTCTTTACTGAGTTCACCAGTTCAAATTCAAATCTTATCCAGAAACACTTCACAGACACAGCCAGAAATAATGTTTAGCCAGATATCTCTGTATCCTGTATGTAATGTGCTCAAGTTGATACATAAACTTAACAATCACAAGTCTACTTCTTATCAACTTGGCACCCACACACATCCTCTTAAAATATACTTAATTTCTAAATAAAGGCAATAACAAGGTTATAATTCTGTCTAACATGGTATAAGTCTCCTAAGTACAACTGAAAATGCACTAATCCTTTCCCCAGAAGAAAAGGTAAAGCCCTTGAGTGAGGTTCACCCTTTTCCTTGATCCCATAACTTAAATACTATGATGTAAAATTAAAAAATATTAAATAATTTGATATAAAGTCAATGCCCCTTATATTATATGGTAAGGGAATATGAAGGGAAAGAAAACAAAGATATTTTCTTTACACACACACACACACACACACACAACACATCACACAAATGTATTCATACCAAACTAAGGAGGAAAAATTCATAATTACACTTCTTGTTTCTGTAACTGGTCACACGGTCACAGCTGGTATTTATAACTACGTTCTTCCACTGCCCACTCTGTATTTGCTTTGCCCTCAGCAAGGACTTCAGCTGGTTGTGGTTAATTTTATGGAGTTACCCAAACCTGATCATTCCTGAAAAGTATGAACCATTAGCAGTCTGCCTGGATTGGGCCTATGTAGTTTTCCATTTACCTTAAGCAAAAGACATCATAATAATAAGAAACACTCTTAGGGATATCCTGTATTCCAGACATATACTTCCTGACCTCCAATGTGCAGTAGTAGTCCAATTTCCTCTTGGTAGTCGGCACCAGTCACCCCACCCAGCACCGTAACTCCCTTCTTTGCCTGTTGATGCAGTGGCATGAGGAAGCCAAAGTGACCAAGTGGTAGTCTTAAATTCCAGTTCAGTGGAAACATTGCCTTGTCATCTGGTGGAAGAATTTTTCCCTCTGGAATAAATCCTCTTGGCCAGCAAAGCATAAATTCAGGGGAACAAGAAGAAAAATGTTTGCTATGGGGTCACTAGAGATAATATTGAGTGGTGCCACCCCCACTTCCACCCCTTGATTCCTGGACCCGTGAATTCTGCCTGTAGGAAAAATAGAATATATAGACTCACTGATTCATAGCATATACAGCCTCCTAGATAACCTTGTCCCAGCCTTACAAGGTATTGCCATCTAACTGTTACTGTTAACTGTCTTCAAAAGGCCATTCCATTGTTCTGTCAAGCCAGCTACTTAGCATGATATAGAACATGGTAATACCAGTGAATTTCATGAACATGGGTCCCTTCTTTCACTTCTTCTGCTGTGAAATAAGTTCCTCCATCAGAAGCAATGCTGTTTGGAATAATATGACAGTGGATAAGGCATCCTGTAAGTCCACTGATGGTAATTTTGGTAGGAGCATGTGTACATAGGAAGGCAAGTCCATTTCCAGAGTAATTGTCTACTCCTATAAGAACAAAATACTGCTCCTTCCTTGATAGAACTTGCCACCAGGGGAATGGAAGGCCAGTATTGGTCTCTGTTCCTGGAAGATTAGGCACTCAGCAGTGGCTTTAGCTAGGTCATCCTTGGTGAATGGAAGTCCATGTTGCTTCGTCCATGCATAACCTCCATTCCTGCCACCATGGACACTTTGTTCTTGAGCCTGTTGGACAGTGACAGAGGAGGCTGGGGAAAGCGTGTGACTGGTATCCACAGAAGAGGCCATCTTATCTGCTTGATTATTAATGCCTATTCTGCTGAGGTAAACCTTAGGTGAGCATTCATATGGGACACAAATATCCTCACACTTTTTCCCCTTCAGAGTATGTCTATTCAAGCATGCATTCTGGAACTAGGGGAAAAAAAACACAGGATAGGTTTTGGGAATCCCTGGGCCCACTGTGAGATGGATTTGAGCTAAAACTCTATTAATCATCTTCTTAAGCCCCTACATTGATCAATACACCACAGTGATGTGTTGGGTCTCTTGGAATTAATGTCAGTTCGAAGCCAGTGTCCAGTAGTTCCTAAAAGTTCTGATCATTTTCTTTTCCCCTAATCACGGTTACCCTGGCAAAAGGATGTCAGTCCCCTTGGTGAAGGATATGAGAAAGAGTAACCATATAAATTACCTTTACAGAGGTCTTTCATCAAGGGGACCCAGCTTCCACTTCATTTAAGGGGTTCTGGGTCTGTAAACTGGCTCAAATCTGGGAATTGACCAAGGGGCTTTGACTCTCTGTTTTTATGATTCAGATTAGAGTTTTGTTCACTTGACTTAGAAAATTTTGCTTATATAAATCAAGTAAGAAAGAAGTAAACTTTCTACCTATTTCACTTCCTGAGACACTGTTATCAACTACTAAATGCCATAAGTCTGTGAAAGTCAGACTATTTTTCCATTATGGCAAACCACATCCACCTTGCCTTTGGCAGTTGAATGCCACTGCTTGGCCCCTGCCTCCTAGGGATCCAGTTACTCCCACTGCATTTAGCTTTCCCAATTCAGTGACTGCAGATGTCACTGTGAGGTCTGAGTTGCAGAGAAGTGTGATCACAGAGATCTCTCAAGGATACTGGTGTTTGCTGTCTTTATACTATTATTTCTCATAGTAGATGTTTTCTGGACACACCCAGTGTGCCTGAGTAGGTCTTAAATGACAAATCCACTCTAACATTCCAATCCCCTGAGCTTTTTCTGCATTAAAGCAAGGTGGGTCTGGAAGTTCCAGTTTGCTCACTGTGGGCTGACTTTTGTCCATGTTTCAGCCAACCAACCCCAAAATTCTTAGAGGTCTTCTAACTCCCAGAGCTGCAACTTTAAATGCAAAATGTCTGCTAAGGGAGCCCATATCAGTAAATACAGACTGATCCAACGTTATGTTCCTTCCAGCATTATTCCATACCATGAGTATCCATTCCCACTTATGTTCCCTGGATTTCCATCTCTCTATATAAGAAAATCCGGTAGTTATTTTGGAGAGTGGTGCTACTCCCCATGAGTCACACTTTGCACCTCCCCTTTAGGGGCCTGCTGGAACTTGGGTCTAGTTATTGATCTAAAAACAAAGTGGGGTAATGGTGGTGGGTCCTGAGAAGCATCTACATAGTCTTCCCGTG
Source organism: Mesoplodon bidens (assembly GCF_964165515.1). Classification (NCBI taxonomy): domain Eukaryota; kingdom Metazoa; phylum Chordata; class Mammalia; order Artiodactyla; family Ziphiidae; genus Mesoplodon; species Mesoplodon bidens. The sequence continues at coordinate 23,816,378 of NC_138160.1, forward strand.
GTAACTGCCTCAAGGGGGGCCACTGCACTTTCTGAAGCAGCACAGGGTTAATTCCCTCAGAGGAGGGTAGAGAGGTTGATACAACTCGGGGTGAGGAAACCGTGGCTGATGGGGCTGGGGGGGTCTCGTACACTGAGAGTGCCACTTGCACTGACAACAAAAACTCATTAGAATTTAGGAGCTCGATGTGTCTGGTCTCATAAAGGTTTCTCCACAAGTCACCACCCCAAATGATAAGATCCCATTCTTTCCCAATCAAAGTACTCACTTTAACAGTAGACAACCTGTGAAGCTAGAATTTCACCTTGTATTGTAATTTAGCCATTCTCAGGGTCAGATACTGCATTTGAGTTTCAGCAGTTTTAGCCCTGCAACTATAGGAGATAAAGGTCTTCTTCAAGGCATGCATGGAAGCTCTTAGGTTATTTACGTGGTGCTTGACCTGAATATTTAAATCTCTGAGATCATCTTTTTTTAATACCACTTCGTTCAGCGATATTAGGAGCAAGAGCCAACCCCACTATATTCGTTAGTTTTCCAAAAATGTTTAAAAGTACTATATACAGACTCATCCAGCTCCTTTCTTCTTTTAAGTTGTTGATTAGGAGATCTAGGGAAGATATTTTGCTAGATCATGGCATGGGCTATCAGTGCTCTCTTTACTACTAGAAATAGTGTCATGAGCATCTGTAAATCTAATGAGATTAGAGAGTCAATTCCAGAACCCTTGGAACCGATTTGAAAAGTCATCCTTAACATTCTGTTCCTTTAGAACCCCTCTTAACCCTTCTAGGTGCCGAAGCCTGTATTAGTCAGGGTTATCCAGAAAAACAGAACCATTAGAATATATTCAGAGAAAGAGATTATTATAAAGAGTTGGCTCAAGTGCTTATGGGGGCTGAGAATCCCGCAATCTGATATCTACAAGCAGGAAACTGAAGAAGATCAGTGGTGACATTCAGTCTGAAAGCCTGAGAACCAGAGAGGCTGATGGCTTAAACCCAGTATTAGGGCAGGAGAAGACTGATGTCCCAGCTTAACAGTCAGGCGGAAGAAGAGTTGAACTCTCCTTTCCTCCACATTGTGTTCTATTCAGGCCCACGAATGATTGAATGCTTCCCACTCACACAGGGGAGGATAATCTGCTTTACTGACTTCACGACTGAATTGTAAATCTTATTGGGAAACACCTTCAGAAACACACCCAGATATAATATTTAGCCAAATATCAGAACAACTCATGGCCTAGTCAAATTGACACATAAAATTCATGATCACATGTAATATTTATAATTTTCAGTGAACTAATGTACAAAATGATCTCTAAACCAGTTCATAATTATCCTTCAAAACTTTTATGGGAATTAAATTGAAATGGAATTTTCACTCTTTTCCTAACAATTAATTTTAGAAATGGTATCTACTTAGAATTCATTTTGTACTAAACATTGTGTTAAGCTAAGTGCTTCTTAAATTGTATCTATTTTCACATTCACAGCCATACTTTAAGAGGTTAATCTAGTATGACTCTTTTTTTTTTTTTTTTTTGCATTATGCGGGCCTCTCACTGCTGTGACCTCTCCTGCTGCGGAGCACAGGCTCCGGATGCGCAGGCTCAGCGGCCATGGCTCACGGGGCCCAGCCGCTCCGTGGCACATGGGATCCTCCCGGACTGGGTCACGAACCCGTGTCCCCTGCATCGGCAGGCGGACTCTCAACCACTGCACCACCAGGGAAGCCCAAATATGACTCATTTTAAATGTGATTTTAAATTTGATAATAATGTTAAGGAGATTTAGATGGATCCAGTTACTTAATGTAAGACATATAGTCATTGAACAACAAAGACAGTATTCACACCCAGGTTTTATTGTAATTTCCATTTCATAGTATAAAATTTTTCCTGTTAGCTATGAAAATCTACCTTGATCATAAAGAAATATTTTCTTTCTAGAATCAACAATTTACTCTATACACCAAGGGTTTAATTCAGTGTGATATCTGTAAAGAGCACCATCTATTTAGAACCAAAAGACTCAGGATATCTTTATTTCTATAAAATTGGATAGAGCTCACAATTCTAACTTTTTTATAAATAAAGAATACATTTGATGATTTCAAAATTTTCATCCTGTACGTTAGTTTCCTCCAATTTGTTTTCCAAACTCTTTTGTCTAGGATCATCAAAATTAGCAAAATCTTTTATTCTCCATTCTTTAATTCTAAATCTTTAATTCTAATTCTAATCATCAAAATTAGCAAAATCTTTAATTGACTAATGAGACCTTGAGAATGCGAAAATGGAAAAACTATAACACAAACCAGTATCCATAGACCCTTTTTAACACAATCTCAGGCCTGTTGCTCTGATTCATTATAATAGTCTAAATATAAAGTATACATACATACACATATACTTATACATACATGTTTAGGTAGATAAATGATAGATGACTAGATAGATAGATAAATAATTTTATAACAATTTTGATGTGTTTCCCCCTTGGATTCTGTGTACTTTTACTTTTATAGTCAATGAGAGCTACTGGAAAAATTGTAGTGACTTTTAAACAGTTTGCATTAGCATATTATATTCAAAATAGTCTCACCAATTCCCTGAGTTTAGAATGACCAACGATATGTTTTGTTTACAATTTCTGGTTTCTTTGCTACTTGTTTTGTTTTTACTCAATAATTTTCACTCATATTATGACACAAAGATTGCAATTGATAATGTCAAGATTACCACAATGAAATACAGGAAGCATTTCATACTCAGTGTTTTCTAACAAGCCAGCATTTCTAAAATCATGTTCCATGAAATACAGTATTTGTACAAGGTTAATAACTATTGAGTGAAAAATCATTCCATAGTTAAATACCTTTGAGAAATATTGGATTAAACAATGCTAAACAGATTTTGTTACTGTACAGCTCCTCAGAGCTGTTCATATAATAATTTGTGGATCTGATATTCAAAAGAGGAACATAATACGTAACATTTTAGTAGATTTATGTACCATGGATCATACTTTGCAAAGCCTTGTATTTTATTCCAATATCATTTCTGAATAATGAAAATTCTATAGCTCACTCAAACTAAGGGCCCTAACTATAGAAAATGAGACTTTCCTTACACTAACTGAATTTGTGGCATAGTCCCATCAACTACATTTTTATACATACACATTTTTCAATTTGCCACAAGGAATGAAATCACTATGAATGAGAATATTTTAAACTCCATAGGCTTCAGAGAAAAAAAAAATTATTACTTAATTTCTGCAGCAGATATTTTTGACTCATAAAGTATAAGAATATTTCTGTTGTCAGAGTACTTTTCTTACATAGAAAAATGGGCCAAAAAAGATTACTTATAGTAATAAACATAAATTCAGACTTGAAATTTTCCCTTACAAAACAGTTATAATATTACTGAAAATGAACTTGAAAATGAATACTTGAAAATTACTAAGATGCATTTTTTCAATTCTTCAGAGGTTGTCTATGTAGATACCTGTTTCCTAAATAAAGAACCTAAAAGTGTATTGACTAATAGTTTACTTAATGATAAGTGTGATGCAAACATATTATTTAAAAAAATCCTTATGATTAAATAAATTTGTTTCTTTTTTGGTAATTAATTTTTAAACTTTAGAATAGTTTAGATTTACAGAAAAACTGCAAAGGTAAAAGAATTCTTTCCCAAATACCCTTCATCCGATTCCATAATTATTAAAATCTTGCATTACTATGGTTCATTTATTTAGTTAATTAATTAGTGAAGCAATATTGATAGATCATTGTTAACTCAAAATCAAACCTTTTGACATACTCCCATTAAGACTACTTGTCTGTTTGTTTTTCATTTTGAGTATGTTTTAATTTCTGGAACTACGAGTTGTTCCAAGTTCATGTGGTATATTTCCTGCCCCAGTCTTCCATTTTTTTTCGAAATGATATTCATTTGCATTATTCTAAAAAAATGTTGTCAGGGCTCAAAGAAAAGAGAGTTTTTATTCAGTTTGAATTTGTTCGTGAGAGTATTCCTTGTCTCCTCTTATCTTTGCTTTAGAAGGATGTGAACCCGAGTCATCTGATAACATTCATATTAATGGAAAAAGGTGTTGTGCTTTTTACCTATTTCAGTCCACTGCTAAATGGAAAACATATCTGTCTGGGACTCGAGAGGGAGATTTGGGTTTATTCTGAGAAAACTAACCACGCTGACAGCTTTACTCCTATAATATCTACAGAGGTTTGAAGCATATCTGAATTTGAAGGGAAAAAAAAAAAACCAGAATGTTAAGCTATATTTGCAAAATGTGATTCCTACAGATGTCAAAATACTGCCTCTCTAATTTTACCTTCATTATGAAATGCCTTCAGGATCAGACTGTGTAACTTTTCTGTGAAACACTTAATCTCTACTCAGGCCCCTTAGGAAGATGTAATAGCAATCAGTAAATAACAGTGCAGAGGCTGTTGATTACTATTGAATAAACTAAAATGCTTTCCATACATTGCAAACTAAAAATGGATCACTCTCATCACTTATCTTTTTTTTAATGACATTTTAAAGTCTAAGGGCCTTATTAATCAATGCTTTATATGATGTTTTCCAAAGATGTGCATGTACCTTGCTTAGAAAACAGAAGAGAGGCAGATATACTGAGACTCTTCTGAGGAAATTAAATCAGTATTCATAAACATTAGATACTTGATAGAGAATAAGAAAAAAAAAGAAGTTGCTAAAAAAATAAGAGATAATGGAAAAAAAGAAAGCGTGGAAGAAAAGGAAACTATTATTGGGCAAAAGTGACAGACCCTTTGATAGCTAGTTTCTCAAAGTATTTTTAATAGGTATTTTGCCTTTTTACATTTAAAAAAAATGAGAATTTTGAAAAAAATCACTTGTTCAGGTCCTCATAAGGAGTATGGTTAAAACCAAGTGTTGAAACCATGCCTGTTTGGCTCCAGAATTTGTGCTTCGTTCACTCTACAGAAAAACCCTAACATATTGGCAATTTGATAACATTTTAAATGTAACGATGGTATTTAGCTGTTATTTGCAAAGGGGAAAGATTAGATTTTTACTTTTAGTTTATATTCCGTATGGCTTTATCAAAATGATCAGTGTATCTATAGAAAAGTTTGAAAGACAATTTTAATATACTGGATAAAAATTGAAAGTGAATATTTATTGAAATATTATATTTACAATGTTTACATTTTAAAAGTTTTATGGAGGAATAGACAAATATTAAATGACACATATTTATATTGTACAATTCAAGGAGTGTTGAAATTTCGATACACTCATGAAACCATTATCACAATCAAGATGCTGAGCACATATACTTACGTTGCTCTCACCTGTACCGCCATTCAGGTTAGAGAGGAGATTCATCCAGTTTTCTTCTCTCCTCCTTAGCTTTAACCTTCATCCAATAGCTAACTCATTTAATCAAAGTAAATTTTAAAAAGCTCTATCTGATTGAAAAAGGTGTTATTTGGTGGCATTTTATTTAGAACAGATCATTTCCAAGGAGTAAATATTTTTTATTACAAGAAAACTTTCCTTTATGCTTATGTACACATTTATACTTTTTAAGCCTTATGCTTACTTAATACTTTTACTGATTATTCAATTTCAAAAATCATTCTATTCAGAACTTTGAAGGTATTCCAATGGTTTTCTAGCAACCTCTGATGCTACTGAAAAATGTGTATGCAACCTTCCTTTTATAACCTCTTTGATTTTAGAAAAATCTTTTCTTAAAAAAATATGAATTGAATTTTTAGCTCTGGTGAAGTATCATATATTGTTGTTTGTGTTGTCTGTTGCTTGAGATTCTGTGAGTCAGGTATTGGATATGAAGTGATTTATTTTCTGTGCCTCTTTATTTACTTTTTCTATCTTTGTTTTATGCTCAAGGACTACCTACATAATCCTTTAGTTATGACCACTCCATTTAGCATGTCTATTGAAACTTTTATCCCTGTTTTGTGTGATTTTAATATTCTCAAATATATCAAACAATACTATTTTATCTTATATTTCACCTCCTCTGAGGCAGTTGATATTTTTGTTCATTTCTGTACTTTTTCATAATAGTGTGGCACATAGTATTTGGCAAGTGTCACTTAATACAATATTTGATTTTTGTTAGTAGTACACAGTTAAAGACAAAATCTTGAACTTAAAAAAAAAACACATCTCAGCCTCCATTGCATCTCCTAAGGTTACTGAATAAATTTCCAGTGGCAATAAGATGCATATGTATATAACATTTGAAATACAGTTTATAAATAGTAACATTTGAAGCACATGTATAAAACATTTTTTAAAAATAAGGATATTTTAATTGAGACACATTTAAAACTGAATTAAAATTTGCAAATCATGCTTGTGTGTTACCTTTAGAAATTTTAGAGTATAGAGTTTTCTCACAATAACCTGAAGAACTACTTGTAACTTGGATCCTCAAGAAGGAAAGAGCTATAAAGTTTCATTTTCTGAGGCTAGTGTGTTTAATCTTACTTATGATTAAATCTTTTAGCAATTTTTGTGACACTTACTTAAAATTATAATGGAGGTTCTATTATTTTCTTATGAAAATTTGAATGATCAGTGTTTCTGTAAAGCTTTTGTTTCTGACAAAAAATAAACTAGTCATCAACCAACCACTTGATAAGAATCAATGAAAATGCTAGAAGGTGTTTTTTTGTTTTGTTTTGTTTTGTTTTTTCTATATTATAGATGTCTCTTTTCTAATTTATTCTATTTTATGATGCATATATTGCTAGTTTATATAAAACTAGTATTTACAAATGGGTAAACACATGCATGTGTGTGTCTGTGTATTCTTGCATTCTGTGTCATATTCTCTAAGTTACTTGAAAGATAGGCTTCGTTAAAAAAATTCAAACAAAATAGAAGCTAATACATCTAGAATCTGGTATTTAATGGATGCCTAATATATGATTATCAAATAAAAAGCTTTCAAAGGTATTTGTAATGCATCGTGGTGCACTAAAATAAGTGTCTTATGAATGGTTGTTTTGAGTACAGTACAAAAGAATGTTCCCTATCCTCTTAGGGGGTAGAGCTTCAGCAAAGTTAAAAAGGAAGAAGGTATTGTTTACTCAAATATTGTCTGTTCTTATGTAATCTTGTCTCCAAACTCCATGAGTTGCTTCTGATACCAAATAACATCCAGCTTTCAATCTCAGAGATCTTTGCTTCATGAAGACCCATAAAGAATCTATCACATCACCCTCTTCTCACTTGATACCAGTAGATTGTGTGTTTTATCTCCTGCACAAATAAAAAAAAAAACACTTTATAGGTGGAGATAATTTTGAGTAACAGACTCAGTGTGGCAGGAACTATAAAACTGAATCAAATGATTGGAGTTTGGGTTCATAGGTTCATATGCCTCCTGACCATCAAATCACCTGTTATATTAGTATTCCATTGCAGCCTTAAAAAGTTACCACACATTTAGTGGATTCGAATAACACAAATATATTCTCACAAGTCTGTAGTTCAAAAGTCTAGGTTGACTCAGCTGGTTATTATGCTTTAAGTTTCACAGTGCCAAAACCAAGGTGTCAGCTAGCTGAGCTATTATTAGCCAATTCCAAGAAGAATTCAATCCTAAATTCGCTCAGGTTGTCAGCAAAATATAGTTGCTTTTGGTACTAGGGCTGAGATGTGCCTTTCCTTGCTGGCTGTCAGTGGGTGGCCACCTTACCACCTAGAGGGTTCTTTCTCAGGTCCTTGTGTACAGTATCTTACAGCACAGAGCCAGGAACAGTGTGTTGGATCCTTCTCATGTTTATAATCTCTCTGACCTCTTCACCTACTACATATACCTGAATGACTCTTCTGTTTTCTCTTCCACTTTAAAGACTCATAATTACATTGGGCCCACCTTCATAATCTAGGATGATCCCTCCTTTTTAAGATCAGTTTATTCGTAGCCTTAATTACACTTGCAAATTCCTTTATGGTAGTACATGGATTAGTGTTAGATGAAATAATAAAAGGACTATTATCTTAGGGACATATCTTTAGAATTATTCCTACCACACCAGCCTGTGAATGTTTTGCTTTGTCTACATTTTACAGGGCCAGAGTCCTGGATCCAAATATTAATATATGGAAATCACGAGAAGTGGGCAGTGAACTCTAGGACTGTGAAAGTCTCCTGAATATGACTTAAGTAGAATTACCTCTAATTAAAATATTTGGGGGGGGTGTTAAGAGCTATCAATTGTGATTTTTTTTTTTTTGCGGTATGCAGGCCTCCCACCGCTGTGGCCCCTCCCACCGTGGAACACAGGCTCCGGACGCGAAGGCCCAGTGGCCATGGCTCAGGGGCCCAGCCACTTCACGGCACATGGGATACTCCCGGACCGGGGCACGAACCCGCATCACTCTCCATCGGCAGGGGGACCCCCAGCCACTGCGCCACCAGGGAAGCCTATCAATTGTGATTTTTAAGAAAGCTAATATTTAATTAACCTTATTTTATAAATTATATGTATCTATATTGATATTATCTGTTCAATGAACCCACCACGCCCTGGCAGAGTAGATCATATATGAAATTACATTATACTTACCTCTGTACACTGACTGTAACCACCCCCAAAACCTTACAAACAGTCTCACAATCATCTGTTGCTATGGTTAGTTGCTATTTGGAATTTAGTCCAAACACCAATATTTGATGTCAAATGACTTAGCAATTCTTAATTCTTTCTCAACAAATTTCTCTGCTTTTCATAGAACAAGGCATTATTCTCTTGTTTTTGGTGTGAGCTCTGGGTATTCATATGAATTTCAAGTTATGGAAACTATATGCTGACCCCAATTATAGGATTAATATATTACTTACCTTCGACGTATTTCACTGCAAAAATATGTACAAGACACTATTTGGATAATTTAGCATTTAAGGAAACACTTCCTAAACACCAAATTGTGGAGGAATTAACATATTTAAAAATCACATTTTCTTCTTTTCCAGTTTGTATTCCTTTTATTTCCTTTTCTTCTCTGATTGCCATGGCTAGGACTTCCAAAACCATGTTGAATAATAGTAGCGAGAGTGGACATCCTTGTCTTGTTCCTGATCTTAGAGGAAATGCTTTCAGTTGTTCACCATTGAGAATGATGTTTGATGTGGGTTTTTTGTATATGACCTTTATTATGTTGAGAAGAAGTAATACTGTCACTGTTTGCAGATGACATGATACTATACATAAAAAATCCTAAAGATGCCACCAGAAAACTACTAGAGCTAATCAATGAATTTGGTAAACTTGCAGGATACAAAATTAATGCACAGAAATCTCTTGCATTCTTATACACTAATGATGAAAAACCTGAAGGAGAAGTTAAGGAAACACTTCCATTTACCACTGCAACAAAAAGAATAAAATACCTAGGAATAAACCTACCTAGGGAGACAAAATACCTTTATGCAGAAAACTATGACACTGATGAAAGAAATGAAGGATGATAAAAACACATGGAGAGATACACCATGTTCTTGGATTGAAAGAATCAACATTGTGAAAATGACTATACTACCCAAAGCAATCTACAGATTCAATGCAATCCCTATCAAACTACCAATGGCATTATTCACAGAACTAGAAAAATAAATTTCACAATTTGTATGGAAACACAAAAGACCCCAAATAGTCAAAGCAATCTTGAGAAAGAAAAAGGAGCTGGAGGAATCAGGCTCGTTGACTTCAGACTATATGACAAAGCTACAGTAATCAAGACAGTATGGTACTGGCACAAAAACAGAACTATAGATCCATGGAACAGGATAGAAAACCCAGAGATAAACCCACACACATATGGTCAACTAATCTATGACAAAGGAGGCAAGGATATACAATGGAGAAAAGATAGTCTCTTCAGTAAGTGGTGCTGGGAAAATCTGGCCAGCTACATGTAAAATAATGAAATTAGAGCACTCCCTAACACCATACACAAAAATAAACTCAAAATGGATTAGAGACCTAAATGTAAGACCAGACACTATAAAACTCTTAGAGGAAAATATAGGAAGAACACTCTGTGACATAAATCACAGCAAGATCTTTTTTGGTCCACCTCCTAGAGTAATGGAAATAAAAACAAAAATAAACAAATGGGACCTAATGAAACTTAAAAACTATTGCAAAGCAAAGGAAACTACAAAGAATATGAAAAGACAACCCTCAGAATGGGAGAAAATATTTGCAAATGAATCAATGGACAAGGATTAATCTCCAAAATATATAAACAGCTCATGCAGCTCAATATTAAAAAAAAAAAAAAAAACAATCAAAAAATGGGCAGAAGTCCTAAATAGACATTTCTCCAAAGAAAACATACAGATAGTCAAGAAGCACATGAAAAGCTGCTCAACATCACTAATTATTAGAGAAATGCAAATCAAAACTACAATGAGGTATCACCTCACACCGGTTAGAATGGACATCCTGAGAAAATCTGCAAGCAAGAAATGCTGGAGTGGGCCTCCCTGGTGGCGCAGTGGTTGAGAGTCCGCCTGCCGATGCAGGGGATACGGGTTCGTGCCCCGGTCTGGGAGGATCCCACATGCCGCGGAGCGGCTGGGCCCGTGAGCCATGGCCGCTGGGCCTGCGCGTCCGGAGCCTGTGCTCCGCAACGGGAGAGGCCACAGCAGTGAGAGGCCCACATACCGCAAAAAGAAAAAAAAAAAAAAAAGAAATGCTGGAGAGGGTGTGGAAAAAGAGAACCCTCTTGCACTGTTGGTGGGAATGTAAATTGATACAGCCACTATGGAGAGCAGTATAGAGAGTCCTTAAAAAACTAAAAATAGAATTACCATATGACCCAGCAATCTCGCTACTGGACATATACCCAGAGAAAACCATAATTCATAAACATACGTGCACCCTAATGTTCATTGCAGCACTATTTACAATAGCCAGGTCATGGAGGCAACCTAAATGCCCACTGACAGACGAATGGATAAAGATTATGTGGTACATATATACAATGGAATATTACTCAGCAATAAAATGTAATGAAATTGGGTAATTTGTAGAGATGTGGGTGGATCTAGAGATTGTCATACAGAGTGAAGTAAATCAGAAAGAGAAAAACAAATTTTGTATATTAATGCATATATGTGGTATCTAGAAAAATGGTTCAGATGAACTGGTTTGCAGGGCAGAAATAAAGACAGATGTAGAGAACAAACGTATGGACACCAAGGGGGAAAGTGGTGGGGGAGGATGGTGGTGGGATGAATTGGGAGATTGGGTTTGACATATATACACTAATATGTATAAAATGGATAACCAATAAGAACCTGCTGTATAAAAAAATAAATTAAATTAAATAAAATCACGTTCTGACCATCATAAAATTTATTTTAAGTTAAAAGTAATCAATACTAAGAGAGGAACTACACTTATTTACAACAATAGGTTAATAATAAAATATTAATATCTTAATAAAATGAGTCAATAGTATTTAAAGAAAGTTTACAGACGACGATGAACACACAACTTTGCATTAGCCCCAAAATAGGTACTTTTTAAATTTATTGTAATTGTTGCACAATTCATGATAGGTAAATTATTTTAGACATTTTTGTTGGTGAAAAATGTTTCAAAGCTATTTATTTAAAGTGGAGAAAGGGTAGTGGTGTGCCTTCACTTCCTCATGACCAAGAGAAAAGTATATGTATTTCCATTTTCAATGTCTAATCACAAAGTGTATCCAAATAGATAAGTAAGATACCTGAGACAAGTATAATTTCCTGAGTTAGATGGCCATAGGGAATTTATTATTATTTATCTATTATTTATCTATTCCTTTATTTTTGGCTTTTTAAAAATTTTTAATTTTATTTTATTTATTTTTTTATACGGCAGGTTCTTATTAGTTATCCATTTTACACATATTAGTGTATATATGTTAATCCCAATCTCCCAATTCATCACACTTATGTAACAAATTATTCCAAAACTTAGTGTTTTAAACGGCACCTAGAAAGGGTAAAGACGGAGATGCACCAAAAGAATTTAGTTAAATTTATAATTCAAAACTTATTAATCCCTTTGAAGTAATGTCTCATAATTATAACTGGGAAATCGACTATTATAGATAATTTTATAATAGGGAATTAATGAATATGCTGATTCATGCCTTGGTTAAGAAATTAACAGTGGTTGAGCACACTAATTTTTGCTTGAAATTTCTCATACAGGAATATAATTTTAATTCAATATATGTTTTAAAAAGCATAATAGAAGTAATTTTATAAAGCATTTATAATAAATAAGTACATTTAAGAAAGACTCAGTCTGTTATCTAAGTTCAAGGATATGTCATTATATTTTAAATTATGAGAATATTTAGCTTAGAATGATAATTGAGTTTCCAGATAAAACCCCCATTTTTTTAAAGATATACACATCTGCTATAACTTATTCTATGAGGCCAGCATTACCCTGATACCAAAACCAGACATAGATGTTACAAAAAAAGGAGAACAACAGACAAATATCTCTCATATTCTCCACCAATGAATGAATGAAGAAAATGTGGTGTATATATTATACAATGGATTGTTATTCAGCCATAACAAATATGGAAATCTTGCCATCTGCGACAACGTGGATGGACCTGAAGTACATTATGCTACGTGAAATGAGACAGACAGGGAAGGACAAATGTCGTATGATTTGGAATCTAAATACAAAAACAGAAACAAAAACGAACTCATAGATACAGATAACAGACTGATGATCTCTGGAGGTAGGGGGTGGAAGGTGAGTGAAATGGGTGAAGGGGGTCAAAAGTACAAACTTCTAGTTATAAAATAGATAAGTCCTGGGGCTGCAATATACAACATGGTGACTAACACTATATTATGTATTTAAAAGTTGCTAAGAAAGTAATTTTTTTTTTCATTTTTACTTTATATTGGAGCATAGTTGATTAACAATATTGTGTTAGTTTCACATGTACAGCAAAGTGGTTCAGTTATACATATACCTGTATCTATTCTTTTTCAAGGTTTTTTCCATTTAGATTTTTATAGAATATTGATCAGTGTTCCCTGTGCTATACAATAGGTCCTTGTTGGTTATCTATTTTAAATATAGCAACGTGTAAATCTTAAAAGTTCTCATCACAAGAAAAAAACATGTGTAACTATGTGTGGTGATCCATGTTAACTAGACTTATTGTGGTAATTGTTTTCCAATATAAACAAATATGGAATAATTATGTTGTACATCTGAAACTAGTTTAATGTTATATTTGTTAATTTAAGTAACAAACATAATAATCTGTAAAATTTTCATTTGAAAACACTTTCCAACCCTTCCAGCTATAGAAGAATGAATACAGTTCATAATTGGGAACTCTAACAGTCCTATTAGAAAAAATACAAAAGAATGGCAACTTTTATTTCCTTTGGATTCAAGAAAATATTGTAAAATATCATTGTTTCAGCAAGATTATCTCCATATGACAATGTCAAATATGGAAGGAATGAGAAAGTGTACTTTCAACCGTTACTGAAAGAAAAAGAAAACTTCATGAAATGAAGAAAAAAGACAGGTATACATTATTACTGTTTTCATATATGTTTCTTCACCTCATATAATCTAATATTACTGTTTACACTTAATTTGAAAGCCCTTCTCTTCTAACCAAGTTTGAAGTTTAACTTCCTCCACACTTTATGCAAAGAAAACCTGCTGATTTCATTTGGCTCCCATAGACAATATGCAATCATCCAGAAGTGATCAGCAAATTCTAAACAAAGGCATTCTTTGCTCAGAAGCAAGTGTCCATAATTCTATACAGGAAGGATTTATGGACACTTATCCAGTTGCAGTGGAACATAGACATGGAGTCCTCAAACAATTTTGTTTGAGCATACAATTAAAGAATACTTAAGTACTATGAATCTCCTCCAACATTTAAAAATATAAATATAAAACTTTTCTCCCCCATAAGTTTGAATTAGCAGCAAATGATACAATTTCAATATATTGTATGTTTTGCAAAAAAAAAATCCTCAACAAAATATAAACATATTGAATCCAATATTTTTTTAAAAAACAATCATACACAATAACCAAATGGGATTTATCACAAGCAGGCAAGGCTGGTTTAACATTAAAAAATTATCCCAACAGACTAAGTAAGAAAAATCATATGACCATATCAGTAGATGCAGGGAAAGCATGCAACAAAATTCAAAATGTATTTATGATAAAAATTCTAAGTAAACTAGGAATAGAGAACTTCTTCTACTTGATAAAGAACATCTACCCAAAATGCTATAGCTGACATCATACTTAATGGTGAGAAACTCAATGCTTTCTTGTTAAGACCAAGAACAACACAAGGATGTCCACTCAAACTACTGCTATTCAACTTCATACTGGAACTCTTAGTTAATGCAATTAGACAAGGCACAACAAGAAAATATGTGAAAACTGGCAAAGAAGAAATAAAATTATCTTTGCAGATAACTGTTAATGTAGAAAATCCTTAAGAATTAGCAACAAAATACTCCTAGAAAGAAAAAGTGATTATAGCAAAGTTTCATGAATTAATGAAAAATTCAATTTCTCATATACCAACATAAACAATTGGAATTTGTAATTAAGAACACAATACCATTTATATTAACACTCAAAATTTGAAATACTTATATACAAATCTAATAAAATATGTACAAGACCCATAAGAAGAAAACTGTAAAACTCTGAAGAAAGAAAGCAAAGATCTCCATAAATGGACTTGACCATGGATAGGAATCCTCAATATTGTTAAGTTGTCAGTAGTTTCCAATTTTTCTATAGATTCAATGCAATCAGAATCAAAATCTCAACAAGTTATTTTATGGATGTTGACAAATTAATTCTAAAGTTTATATGTAAATGCAAAAGACCCAAAATAGCCAACACATTATTGAAGAGGAACAAAGTCAGAGGCCTAAAACTACTACACTACAAAACTTTCTATACAGATACAGTAATCAAGATGGTGTAGTACTGGCAAAAGAATAGATAAACCAGTCAGAGGAAGAGAACAGAAATCACAGAAATAGATTCAAACAAATTTAATCAACAGATCTTGGACAACAGGGAAAAGTCAATTCAATAAAAAGTGAAAATTCTTTTAGTAACTGGTGTGGGAACAACTGGACGTCCACATGCAGAAACATGAATCTAGTTACTGACCTTGTACCTTCCACTAAAATTAACTCAAAATAGATCATAAATCCATTAAATAATTAAATGTAAAATGCAAACCTATAAAATATCAGGAAGGGAACCTAGGAGAAATCTAGGTGATTTGGGGTTTGGTGATGACTTTTTGGAAACAACCCCAAAAGTACAATCAATGAAATAAAAAAATTGATAACTTGGACTTCATTAAAGTTAAAAACTTCTGCTTTGTGAAGGACACTGTTCAGGAAATGAAAAGGTAAGCTACAAGACTCACAGATCTAGAGAACATTATCAGTGGGGAGAAGGAAGGAGGGAGGGGTAATATAGGTGTAGGGAGAAAAAGAGTTTTTATGGGATTATATGAAATAATGTGTGTGTGAAACTTTCAAAAATTTTAAAGCACTATGAATTTAAAGAATCTTTCAATAAAAAAAGACCAGCTACAGACTGGAAGATAATCTTTGCTATAAGCATATCTGCTAAAGGACTGGCATCTACAATATACAAAGAAGAGTTAAAACTCAGGAATAAGAAAACAACCCAATTTTAAAAATGAACAAAAGATTGGAACAGACATCCCACCAAAGAAGATATAAAGATATCAAATAACCATATGAAAAGATGCTCAACATCATATTTCATTAAGGAACTTCAAATTCAAAAAAACAATGAGATGCCACTACGCACCTAGTAAAATGGCCAAAATACTAAACACTGACAGCACAAAGTGCAAACAAGGATGTGAAGCTACAGGAATTATTTTCATTGATGGTGGGAATGCAAAATGGCACTGCCAGTTTAGAAGACAGTTTAGCAATCTTTTATAAAACTAAGTATACTCCTACCATATGATCTGTCAATTGCATTCCCTGATTTCCATCAAAAAGGTGTTGAAAACTCATTTCTACACAAAAATCTGCATGCAAATGTTTATAACATGTTTTTAAATCAATATCTTATGTTTTCAATGTACAAGTATTTTACTTCCTTTGTTAAGCTGATGCCTAAGTACATGTATATAAAGAGGATTTAAAATAATTATAATGATAATCTTATATTTGGTGATAAGAAATTGAGTATAAATCTCGACTCAATTTATTCTTAAACTGCAAGTACATGCAAAGACCTTCCAAATAAGTTCTTAATATTAAAATATTTAGTTTATTTTGCAGTAATTTGATTTAATTATAATGAATTACAATAAAATATAAATTTATAAGTAATAAATGGTTTTAAGTTTCCGTTTGTAATGTAAGAAACTTGGGAGAGGGCTTCCCTGGTGGCACAGTGGTTGAGAGTCCGCCTGCCTATGCAGGGCACATGGGTTTGTGCCCCGGTCCAGGAAGATCCCACATGCCGTGGAGCAGCTGGGCCCGTGGGCCATGGCCGCTGCGTCTGCACGTCCAGAGCCTGTGCTCCGCAACGGGAGAGGCCACAGCAGTGAGAGGCCCACGTACCGCAAAAAATAAAAATAAATAAACTTGGGAGAGCTAGTATAATGCGAAAATCTACTCAGAATGAAGTCAGGAACAGTTTGTACACATAGTTTATCCACATCTCTAGATAAGATGGCTAAGATGACTTAAAGAATTTTGACAAGCTCAATTTTCCTAAAATCCCTTATTCCACTGTCCCTTTCATAGTTTCATAATCATTCTGTTATTCATGTCTATGAATTAATTTAACCTCAAATCAATAAAATTAATTTATGTGAGAAGTAAAGAGAATACACGATGATCAACGCTTGGACTTGGCTCCTTGAGTATCTGTGGAGCCACAGTTCCCTGGAGCAAAGCTACAGGCAGAACCCAGTCAGGGAGAAGATATTTTTTTACATCATCTGGGGCTTAAGCTATTTTCTGAAAAACATCCAGAATAGGAGAAGAATAAGAAGAAATGGTTGCTACAAGATGGATAGAGCGGTGCTATGTATAAACTTCAATGGTTTAAATAATTTTGTCCACGGTTTATTGAGCAAAAATATAAAATGGTTTATCATCCTCATGCATGTATTACCAAGGAAAATGGTCAGTTTTAAAGGAATAGTAATTGACTTTTGTAGTGTTTTCCCATAAAAAGACAAAATATCCTCCAGGTTTCCCATATCTTTTGACCTTTTTTTTTTTTTTTTGCGGTATGCGGGCCACTCACTGTTGTGGCCTCTCCCGTTGTGGAGCACAGGCTCACGGATGCGCAGGCTCAGTGGCCGTGGCTCACGGTCCTAGCCCCTCCGCAGCGTGTGGGATCTTCCCAGACCGGGGCACGGACCCTTGTCCCTTGCATCGGCAGGTGCACTCTCAACCACTGTACCACCAAGGAAGCCCCCTTATGGCCTTTTTGATAATCTATTTCCAAATAGTTTCTTATGTTTTGTTGTGTGTATGCCACTACGTCTATTATTGCACTAGTATTATAACATAGGACAATTCAATTAAAGTGTTTGTTCAAGCTAGACTTAATTTATGAGCCTCAATATGTCACCTGCTTTATTTACTGAGCAATATATAACATAAACCAAAACTCTTATAATCCATTATACAGACAGAAATAAATCACAACTGTCCTACCGAAATTCTGTCAATGAATCATAAGGAAAAAAAACAGAAGTAGAGAATTTGATTTTATTCCATCTCTTCTCTCTGTATTTTCTTCTTTCTTATTGACTTGGGACATCATATTTATCAGAGAAAGAGCTATTAGAGATGTAGCCAAGATCAACTCTTGCACCTGCCGTTTTACAAAATCATAATAAAGGTGCCTCTATAGCTTTGAAATAAGAAACATACAGTCGATCATCATGACAAAATTTATTACTTGTGATTTAAGAATTTGATTTAAATTTGTGCTATTTGCCTCTGGAAAGTAAATCATCTTCCAATACTTACTTTAAAAGTAGTAGGATTTTGGTCTCAACAGCAATGTGCCTGAAGAAACCAGGATGCTTTCCAGCTTCTCAGCATTTTCACTCTAGCTCTTAGCCCCTGACTTCATCTCCCATATTCAACCATGAAGGAAGAGGCTTTCTTCCATTCAAAAGGCTTCTTAGCAGTAATGCTGTCATGACTGAGATTATAGTAGCCTCAGTCAACTGAGTCAAGCTGCTGATCTAGATGCAAGTAAAGGAATTACAAAAAATATAGTAGAAATTCACAGTGGACTGTGAAGCCCTCATTCTAAAGAAAAGGTACTATCTGGAAAATGCCATTATATAATTCCTTCTAGCTTGTCTTTAAGGACAAGTAGAAGCAAATACAATTAGAAGGCATGGATAAACATACACAGCTCTAGAGATATTTTGCTAGTAATCTGGCCTCTGATCATGAAGCAGGAGCCACTTTGCTTTATTTGTCCATTGGAATTTGACAAAACTCATTTGTGCTGATGTTGGAAATTTGGCATTGAAAGATAATTCAAAGAACTAGAAGACTGTTTTGTAAAAAAGACAAAATCAGATTGGATTTGAGGCTGGAGTGAATGATTCAACATGTATAAGGCATGTTTTCAGAACCCAAGACCATGCTTAGTCAAGCAAGAAGATGGAGTACACCCACAGTGCCTGCTGTGGTGGGTAGGTAAGTATGAGCAATTGTCTTTCAGGAATGAGAAGATACGTCTGGGCTATAAAAATGCAAGATTTCTAAATGATCCCCAAAGTGGCTATTTCAAAATTCTCAGAGATGTGGTTGGGTCTTTGTTCTTTTTCTGCATGCCCTCAAGTCTAACAAGAAATGCAAACCCAAAGTATAAACCATGTACGATGTCTGTCAAGCTTGACATTTTGACAATAAACCTTTGAGAAACTCTTGTCGTTTTATCCCTAAGGTCAGGTTTATAGAGTAGTTTGTGAAAGGCTTAATATAGGAAACATTATAATTATTTTACAGTACTGTGATTCCACAGGAGAGGGAACTCAGTAGAAGCAAATTTGAAACCGTCAAGGGAAATGCTTCTTTGAGGATCTAGACTTGTGTCTAAGTATTTTTTCTAGAAGCATAAATTCTATTTCTTTCAACAATGCTGTGCATTCTGCTTGATAAAAAATGTTAAAACATTAAATATGGTCTAACTAATAAAAAAGATGGCTAATTTTGCCAATACCAAACTGTTCCCTAGAATCCTCAATCACATATCTTGAAG
Source organism: Mesoplodon bidens (assembly GCF_964165515.1). Classification (NCBI taxonomy): domain Eukaryota; kingdom Metazoa; phylum Chordata; class Mammalia; order Artiodactyla; family Ziphiidae; genus Mesoplodon; species Mesoplodon bidens. The sequence goes on from NC_138160.1 coordinate 23,835,779, forward strand.
TCAGATATATGATCAGTCTTGCATGGTTACAGAGTCATGTAAAGAATTGTCAACCCGGGACTTCCCTGGTGGCTCAGTGCTTAGGAATCTGCCTGCCAATACAGGGGACATGGGTTCGAGTCCTGTTCCGGGAAGATCCCTCATGCCGCGGAGCTGTTGAGCCCATGAGCCACAACTACTGAGGCCGCGTGCCTAGGGCCTATTCTCCGCAACAAAGAGAGGCCGCCACAGTGGGAGGCCTGTGCACCGCAGCGAGAAGTGGCCTCCGCTCACCGCAGCTAGAGAGTCCATGCACAGCAACGAAAGATCCAGCACAGCCAAAAATAAATAAATAAATAAATTTATTAAAATAAAAAGAAAAATTGTCAACCCATAGAAATAGCGTCACACTGTTAATGTGCCTAGAACAGAAATAGTCTTCCAGAAATAGAATTTCTAGAAATTTACAAAGCTTAAATAAAGTGTGAATCATGAGCATTCCAAGTTTTGTTATCAATAATACTTTGATTTTATTTCACTCCAAATCAAAATATATTTACATATCAATAATCCATTATCCTTATGTTTTTTTCTGGTTTTGGTTTAATGCTCTACCAAAAATAAGGTAATAATTTTTTAAATTACATTTCTATCCAAAGTCAGAAGATATCTCTCCACTGAATTAATGGATTACTTTTGGGCATTATCAATAATTGTGTAGCTGATTAATTGGCAAAATACATAATGGTCCATACGCAGTTGTATTTCTTAGGTAATCTATTTCTCAGTGCAGCTATATATGCTCATATAGTGAAATATTAGTGAAAATAAATAGTATCAGCTAAACTCATCAGAAGACTGGACATGTAGCTAAATTTTTTTGGCATGCTTTACCATTTCTTGCTTTCATTATTATTCCATTTATTAAGTTCTTAATAAAACAGATTTAAAAAGAGGTAAATTTATCAACACATAGAGTAAGAAAAATGTGGGAAAAATGAAAGTCAGGAAACACTATCCCAAAATACTGTTTTTTAATAATATTTAAAAATTGATGATTTACACAGGTGCTTCATTAAAGCGTGTTTAACAGCTTTATTGAGATATTATTCATGTACCTTACAACTTACCAATTTAAAATGCACAACACAATGTTTTTTAGTATATTAACAGTTACATGCAACCATCACAACAATCATTGTCAAAAAAAATAACTTTCATCATCTCAAAAGGAAACGTTGTGCCATTTAATTATCACTCCTTATTCCCCCAAGTCCCTGCAGTCCTAAGCAACCACTAATCTCTTTTCTGTCTTTATATAGATTTACCTCTTCTGGACATTTCATGAAGATGGAATCTTATGTAGTCTTTCATGACTAGCTCCTTTCACTTTGCATAATATTTCCAAGGTTCACTTGTGCCGCAAAATGTTATCAGTACTTCATTCCTTTTTAATATTTGGATTATATTTCAATGTATGGACATGCCACATTTATATATCCATTCATCATTAATGGATTTGGAGTTGTTTCCATCTTTTACTATTATGGATACAGTTACTATGAATATTTGTGTGCAAGCTTTCTGTGGATTGCTGAGTGATGTATTAATGATATGTTTAGCCCATCTGAGTAACTGCCAGATGATTTTATAAAGTGGCTGCACCATTTTAAATTCCCACCAGCTGTGTATGAAGGTTCCATTTCTTTTCCAACACTTTTTATTATGTTCTTTGTTGTTATTGTTTATAGTGAATGTGAAGTTGTATCTTATTGTGTTTTTTTCATTTCCCTGATAACTAATGCTGTTAGGCATATTTTCATATGCTTATTGGCCATTTTTATAACTTTTGGGGGAAATATCAATTCAGATCTTTAACCCATTTTTAAGTTGGACTATTTGTCTTATTTTAATTGAGTTCTAAGAGTTCTTTATATATTCTAGATACAAGGTTCTTAACAAATATATGATTGCTAATATTTTTCCAGTTCTATAAGTTTCTTTTCACTTTCTTAATGGTATCCCTTGAGGCACAAAGGTTTTCAGTTTTGATCACGTCCAATTTATGTATATTTATTGCCATTGTCATTGCTCATAGCTTTTGGTATCATATCTAAGAATCCTTTGCCAAATCTGAGATCATGAGGATTTAACTCTATGTTTTTTTCTGAGAGTTCTATAGATTTTGTTCTTACACTTAGAACTTTGATCTCTTTTGAGTTAATTTTGTATACAGTATGAGTTAAAGTTAAATTTCATTCTTTTGTATGTGTATATCAAGTTGTCTCAGCACTGTTTGTTAAAAAGGCAGTTATTTTCCCATTAAATGGTTTTGAACCTTTGTCTAAATCAGTTCACCACAGATACATGAGTTTGTTTTTAGACTCTCAATTCTATTGCATTGATCTATGTCTATTCTTATATTAATGCAACAATGTTTTAATTACTGTTACTTTTTAGTAAGTTTGGAAATCAGGAAAACTGTGTTCTCCAACTTTTTTTTCTTTCTCACTGTTGTTTTATTGTTTTGCCTATTTAGAGTCCCTTGAAATTTCATACGAATTTTAAAATAAACTTGTCGAGTTCTACAGACAGCTGTGATTCTGATGGGAGATTGCATTGAATCTGCAGAACAATTTTTATTGCAATTTTTCACTATATCAAGTCTTGTGATCCATGATCTTGGGACAGTTTTTCATTTATTTTGAACTTTATTTCATCAATGTTTTATCATATTTGGAATATAAGATAAAAGTTTTTTTATGCAATTTTTCCCAAGTATTTTGCTCTTTTTGACGCTGTTTTAAATCAAGTTGTTTTCTTAATTTCTTTCTTTCTTTCCTTTTTGCAGACACTTTATATTAATTGTAAGTATTCCTTTTTAAATAGAAGTACTATTGAGACAGAATTCACATACCATACAATTCACCCATTTAAAGTACAATGCAATGGTTTTTAGTATATTCACAGAGCTGTTTTTGAATTTTTATTTGCATGTTTATAGAAATACAACTGACTTTTGTATATTGGTATTTTATCCTGCCATCTTCTTATGTATATTTATTCAATCTAATCATTTTAGTGGATTCCTTAGGATTTACTATGTACAAAATAATGTCATCTTTGAATTAAGATAGTTTGACTTCTTTTCCAGGATGGATGCCTTGTATTTCTTTTTCTTCCCTAATTGCCCTAGCTAGAACTTCCAGTACCATGTTTAATAGTAGCGTCAAGAGTGGACATCATTGTTTTTACTTTCTTGATCTTAGAGGAAAAGTATCTGGTCTTTGAACATTAAAAAAAATTATTTATTTTTTACTTTCTTATTTTTTTGGTCACACCCCATGGCATGTGGGACCTTAGTTCTCCTGAACATTAATATAATTAACTATGAGTTTCCCATAGATATCCTTTATCTGGTTGAGGAAGCTCTCCTTCACTCTTAGTTATTGAGAGCTTTTTTATCATGAAAGGAAGTTGTATTTTTTGTGTGTGTTTATTAAGCTGGGTTTTTCTTCTCTCCAGGATTTATTCCTTCAAGACCTTTCTTCCCAAGCAACTTGCCAATGCCTTCACTAGGGTATTTATAATACATTCCTCAATTTTCCTAGTTATTCTCAGCAGGAAGGTTGATTTGAATCAAATAAATTTGCCATTGCAAGCAAAATATCTCACAAATCAGTGTGTGTGTGTGTGTGTGTGTGTGTGTGTATGTTTTAAATTTCACATGTGGGAATATTTAATCCATGTTTTTTATTAATTTATGCTTTATTATAATTATGATCTGGTAATTATAATTTATACTTTTGAGGTTTTCTTTATGTTCTGATACATGGTAATTTTGAGGGAAATATTTTATATGTGCTTCTAGAGAATGTTGAATATTAGTTGAAGATTCTTACCCCTTTATATATCCTATAGCCCTTCCATTTGAGGGGAAGATATGTCAAATTATCTTAAGAATAGATTTTTTGTCATCCATTCTGTGGCAATCTACTTTATTTTCAGGTGGGCTCTGCAGAATCTTTTTTGTACAATTATAGCTAGATGGCCTTCAGAGGTGATGAAATGATTCAGAGACAGAGAGAGAGAAACAAACACAGAAAGAAGGGAGAGAGGGAGAAAGAGAGAATTGACCTTTTAGTAATAGCTCTAGGAATATTTCTGGGGATCACTATGACACTGTGATCAGGCTCATTTGTTCCAAATGCTTCTATCTAAGTCTATCTCTGTGTCAAGGGAAGTTGGTTGTTTTAATGCACTTGACTTGTTTTACCTTCCCAGAGAATTGAGGAGGGAGTGGGGACAGATAATTGTTGCGGGGGAGAGTTTTCCATAGATATTCTAGATAGATACTCTATGTTTACACATTTGCTGTTTTTAAGTATCCACATAAATGTGGAACTAAGTTATTTCTTTAATAAGTATTAGGTATTTGGACTCATGCACAGTGATTCTGAAATGAGAATACATTCAGCAAATTAAAGTATATGGGAAGTAGACTATCTCAAATATGGAATATTTTTCACTTTTCTAATTAAATGGTGCCATGAATAAAGTTCCTATCACATTGCTTCTCCATGGGAGATGTACTGTTATTCCATTTTTAAGTGCTATGTAAAGAGGTGTTTCTTCCTGTTAGCTATGAAGGTTAGGAAGCATTGTGTTAACTTGAAACTGAAAGAGAAAAGTACACTCAATATGTCTTCTTTTTATTTCCAATTTGTTCATGAAATTTCCTTTTATAACAGCATGGATATCTCTCATTTTTGTACCCTGAGAACCCTGATCAAGACATTCATCTTTTCATCAATGTCTTAACATCTTCCTTTCTTCACATCTGTATCTTTTGTGTTTTTCACCTCAACAGTACTGTCTTTGTCACCTTCCTAACTTTTCAATTGTTCTTAATAAGTGAATTGGAGTTGCATTTGAAAATTTAGGCAGAGATCAACTTTATTTCATGGCTTATTAATATGAAAGTATTTGAAACAGACCTTTGTACTGAAAAGCTTTAAACACTATTAAGTCAATTCAGTTTATTTAAATCAAAACAAACTGAAGAATTTACAACTACACATTCTCACATTTTGTTTATATTAAACATCCCATTTTCTGATAAATCTTTCATATTCAAATTTACATTCTTAACCCAATTCTTCTTCCAATTACACTTTTATATTTCCATTTTTACCAGTTTCTCTAAGCAATAGCCTTAACAATTGTTTTTTAATGCTTTCTTCCACTCTGTCTTAAACTGTTGTTTGTTAGGTTTTCACACTATTAATGGACCACCAGCAGTTAAGCTTCCATGATGTTACCATCATTTGCTAGTCCTAATCTTCACCTCTTGGTAGCATTTGACATGTTTCATTATTCCTTCCTGCTTGATACACAGTTTTCATTTGGGTTCCATGCGATCACACTCTCCCTTTGTTCTCCCTCATTTCTTACTATTTCTGTCTCCTTTTTTCTTCTTTTTTTTTTTTTTTGACTTTTTGATATAGAAATGCCCCAGGATCCATCTTTGTTCTTCTTATATGTTCTGTCTTTTCTGTCTTCTTTGTGATCTTATCCAGTCTAATGGCTTTAAAATACCATCTTTAGGCCAAGGACTTTGAAATTCACATCTTTAGCCCCCAATTCTCACACACATGTCTACTCTTTACTGCTACTTGAATATCTAATGGACATCTCAAATGAAACATGAACAAAACTGCTGATTCTCTCTCTAAAACATACTCCACTTACGTTTTTCCTTATGTCAGTTCATGGAAACTCCATACTTCCAGTGTCAGGTCAAATAGCTTGAACTCATCTTGACTCCTGTCTTTCCTCCTATGGTATAACCAAATACCAGGAAATACTATTTCAAAATTTATGCAGAAATGGTCCCTTCCCATACCTTCACAGCTTCCATTTTTATCCAAGACACAACAATTTATTTCCTGGTTGATGGCAATAGATTCTTAATTGTTCTCCCTACTTCTATCCTTAACTTCTAAAGTCTATCCTCAACAAAATAGGACTGCCATGATCCTTTTAAAACACTAGGCAGTTTGTGACTCAAAGTTTACCTGTGGCTTACATTTCATTCAGCATAAAAGCCACAGATCTCATTTCATTCAGCATAAAAGCCACAGTTCTCAAATTGGCTTGTAAGACCCTACATAATCCTGGCCGTCTATTGCTTTCCTATTTCCTACTGTTCACTCTCTTACTTTCCCTACTCCAATCACACTGGTATCTTTATTGTTCCCTGAATACACTAGTTATGCTACCTTCTTACCTCTCTTGTTCTAGTCATTCTTATGACTAAAATAGTCTTCTCCCAGATATTTCCATAGGTAGCACAATTAGCTCTTTCAAATTTTTATCCAAATTGTATTTTTCTTGTTTTGAAAACTCAATCAACTTTTCCAGTTTTATTAAAAAATAATTGCCATATATCACTTTATAAGTTTAAGATGTACAGCATGATGGTTTGATTTACATATACAGTTGACACTTGAACAACATAGGTTTGAACTGAGCAGGTCCACTTATATGCAGATTTTCTCCAATAAATATAGTACCTGTATTTTCATTTTATATATCTTTAAATTAACTGTAGTGGGGAAAAGTTTGTGGAATCAATAGAACTAGGATTTGAGTCCTGGTTCTATCCAAACTGTTTCCACTACCTGCCCTTAGGTGAGTCATTTATCAGTTCCGTTGTTTTTGAGGCAGAGATAACAGTATGGAATTTTCAACTGTGCAGTGTTTGGTGGCCTTAGCCCCCTTGTTGCTCAAGAGCCATCTGTATTGTGAAATGATTACTGCTGAAGTTTCATTTATCATTCATTATCTCATATAGAGATCGCAAACAATAAAATACTTAGGATACTTCAGAATAAGTTTAACCAAGTAGGTGAAAAATCTCTGCTCTGAAAACTACAAGACATTTTTTTTTGACCCTGCCATGTGGCATGTGGGATATTAATTCCCTGACCAGGGATCAAAGGCACACCCCCTGCAGTGGAAGGGAGGAGTCTTAAGCACTGGACCACCAGGAAAGTCCATGAAAACTACAAGACATTGATGAAAGAAATCGAGGGAGACATAAATAGATGGAAATGTATCCCATATTTATGAATTGAAAGAATTAATGTTGTTAAAATTTCAATACCACCAAAAGCTATCTATAGATTCTGTGCAATTCCTATCCTGATTCCAATGGAATTTTTTACAAAAGTAGAAAAAACACTCTTAAAATTTATATGAAACTGCAAAAGACCCATTATAGCCAAAGAAAACATGAGAAAGAAGAACAAAGCAGGAGGCATCAGACTTAGTGATTTCAAGTTATACTGTAAACTATAGTCATTAAAGCAGTATAGTACTGGTATACAAGGAAACATAATTGAATGATCACTAATTTTGTTACCCTTTTGTTTACTATAGATATTACCAATACCAACATAAAAATAAATTTAATAAATATACTATATTTTATTCAACGATATGAGAAGGAATAAAGTTGATGACAAATAATGCAGTGATTTTTACATCATAGGATTTGGGTTCCATTTTAGTCTGGTAATATTCATGAAATTTGGACAAATATATTAAAGTCACAGTTGCAAAAATAATATTTACTGGTCTACATGAGTTTTAGAATTTCTGAATTGCATTCAAGTATGGTGATAAGATTTCAAAAGACACAGCTGTGGAATAAAAATATACTTCACAAACAAGTGAAAAAGTGCATGCATGTGCATTGATTGTGAGTTTGTTTGGGGACTCATGAATAACTATAAGGCAGAAGTTGAGTAAGGCTCTCGAATCAGAATATATGGGTGTCAAACTTCTGCTCCCCAAATGAAGTGCCCTGTAGTTACTGAATCTTTTAAATCTTCAATTACCTTATCTGTAAAATAGGGTCTGAGTGGTGCCTATCCCATGGACTTGCTGATAGAATTAAGTAAGATAAAGCACTTAGAGCACAACCTGTTTCTCACATAGTAAGCATTCAATAAATTTTTTTTGTTATACAGAATAGAGAGAAATTTTGGATACATTTATACACAGTATGTTGAAGTTTCATGTTTGAACATTCTTTGGAGTATACAAGGTAACAGGATTTATCACACTACAAGAATTAACATTCAATCAAAATACACTAATGAATTGAAAAATAAGGGCAGTAGAGACAAATCAGATAAACATTTAATTTATATACAGTCAACTGTTCTAATCCAATATTAATTGAGAATGTATTAAGATGTAACATATAGGTTTTATACATCATTAGCCTTAAATGTGAGATAACTATTTAATCTGATTCCTAGTAAAGGCTATCTTTCATCACACATGAAAAACTCACTGTGTTAAACTTAACCATATTTATTTTGTTGCTTTTGAGTGTTTGAAGCCATTTTCCAAGATAATGTTGACTATACATAATTTACTTCATGTGCTCGCTCTACAATATAACTCAATATTTCATGCTCAGAAACTTATTTTGTGATGAGCCAGATGTATCTATAAACAGATGTTAAAATAAGATATTAGAGTTAAAATAGAGATAAAGAACAGAGAACCACCGTTCTATAATTTTACAGAATGGAGGAGGTTTTCTATGAAAATAGTACAATGGTAAGATGATTAGAATGGCACTAAGAAATATTATATAGAATACAATCAAGATAAAACCAACAGAATGTAATAAATTATGTAAACTGGAAATAATGGAAAGAAACAAGTTAAAAATAAAGTCTCAGATCAGATTATAAGTGCATATTTCACAGACTAAAATCGATACCTCAAACATGTTAATTTAAAGAATGTTCAATATATTAATGATTGCACAATTTTCGCATGTTGTATCTCATTTTCTTCTTTTTTTAAAATCACAATGTAACTTTCAATGGCAATCTACGATTTAATTCTATCTAAAATCTTTGCTTGGGCTGCTTGGGGAAAGTGAAGCTTCACAGTTTTATTTTTAAAACCCAGAAGCCAAATTTATTTACTCAAAGATCATTTATTATATAATTTTCTTTCAGAAGAAGCCTTACATTTTGAGAAGAATATCCATTAATGACTACCATGTATAATGCTAGATTAAATCCCAGAATTACAATTTTTAAAATGTTCTGCATACCAAAAAAAATCAATATCTCCTACACTTTTCCTTTTCTATGAGGAATATAAAACTTAAAGATTATTTTTTAAGGTAAGTGGACATGAATAATTTTCAATCACTTGAGTCTTAGAACTTATTTGAATTTATAACATACTTCTCTCTAAAATGTTATTGTCATTCTACTCCATATACCTTTCAAAATTTTAAACAACCTAACAATAGAAATTCAGTCTATTAAATTATTGCAATGCTTGAAAATAATCTTTATAACATAGTTCTAACTTTATCTTAAAAATCATTCTGCATGTTGTGGTAGATAATACTATAACTACTTGAGCAAATAAACAAGGGCAAATTAGAAAATATAAAAGTATTTGTAATTTATATAAACTAAGTCAAAAATAACAATGCACTTTAAAAGAATTGTAATCTTCATCATTCATAGAAATAAAATTAATTTATAAAACTAGCACATATATATGTCCTTTTTTGAATACACAAGGAACTTTGTGGATGATGTTTCTTCTAATATTACTGGAAAACTCGTTAGAATAGAGTAGAATTTATTATATGGAACATCGTAACAATGAAGCTATTAAATGAGAAAATGGTTGCCAAATATATCACAGTAAAACATCTCTGATCTGTACTTAAATTTAAATAGATGATAAAAATTTGTATTTTCAATTATTATATGCATGTTTATATACATATAATATATCTGAGCTTCAACCATAATTCATTATGTTGTAGAATCAGCAGAAGTATAAGTCTTGTTTGCCTTTTTTGAGCAATGATGCATAGTAAGAGACGACTTTAACTGTAAAAAGAGGCATCATGAATGTGCTTTATACAGTAATATACTTAATGTGTTCTTTCCTCTGCAAAACATTTTAAAAAGCAACAAAATGAAATTGAAAGAAAATGTAACTCTGCAGTTGTACAATCATATGCAATTTTTAAGTCTGCATAAAGCTAACTTTCAATATGAGATATTTTTATAAATTTACCATGGTTTAAGCATCAAAGATCTAATTTCCAAATGCCATTGATACTCGAATAAGTGAGATGTAAATTTTATATCCTCCTCTTTAGAAGTACTCTGTGTGTGTGTGTGTGTGTGTGTAAATATTATCTCTTGCTCTCTCTCGTGGGGGCTATACGTGGATCATCACATACAATGTTCAGTAGGTGTGGGACTCACAGAAGCAGAATTTCAGCTCCAGTTTCAGATGCAAATTCCAATGATATAAAAATAAACCTCAGTATCAGAATTTTGAGTCAATGGTGAGATGTTTTAGGAGACAGTGATAACTAATCCTCGACAGACTGAATTTCAAACCTTTGTTTATCCTGAATATATCTCAGTAAGATTAAGGAAACAAAAGATCCTTTCCAGGTTGTCCAATAAATAATGGAAACATGATTGAAATTTCAGTCTTTTAACTTCAGATATTTTAGAGCATTGTTTTTCTTTGGCTTTATCAGGATTCCTGAACCTAAAATAGTTAATATCAAATATAAACATCTTCCATCTCTCTAGTTAATACCATCTCACCTAGCCTTTAATTTAATAGGTAAAGTTGAATCAGCCACTAATAAACTGACACATACTAGTGGCATGTCAAAAATACTCTATAATGTATAATAAATACTGATATATCAGTAATAACATATAGTGTTCTAGTGTCATTCATTCATTCAACAAAATCTATTGAGGAGTTGTTATATATCAAAACACTCTATTAGCCTGCAGAGATGGAAAGAAGTGTCACGGTTTTCAGTTCATTGTTCAATTACTTAAGCAGGAATCATCCTACTGAACTCATATCATTAAGGTATTTTCTTTTTAGTTTTATTTAATTTATATGTTTTAATAGTGGCCCACATGTCCTCTGTTCACAACCAAAATCTAGATATGGTAACAGTTTTAAACAATACTTTGTTGCAGTCTGTCAAAATAAAATGAAGACCAGACTTAAAGATCCTGGAGCAGACAAAGCCCAGTTAAACCAGTAAGCAAGACAATTTAATTATTTCATGAAAGTAAATGAAATTTAACTTAGGTTATTTCTTTTAAATGCCTCCAATAATCATAAGCAAAACTTAAATCATATTTCTAAAATGGTATAAGATAATCACTTTTAGCCAATCCCTTTGCGTTCTGGAAACCCCCATTTAATAGCCAGTCATTATAAAGGTTAAACAACTTCATCATGTTCACTTTATAAGCCATCCTATAATGTCATGCTTGGGACTTTCATACTAGTTTGGAGTTTGAAGTTTCCTGGCTTGAGAACAGTTTGTTTATATTCAATAAAATATCCCCATCAAGTAAAGCTCTCTGAATATTCCTTTGACAAGTTGCATAGTCATTAATCTTATGACTGTGTAATACGTGTTAGATTACTACTTGAAATAAGTTAGCAAAATACAGATCAGCTCTACTCCAGAGCAGCATATATATATCAGCCAAACAATACAACCAAGATGAAATTAAGGCAATAATCTCTTTCATTAAATCATTTGTTAAAGAAATATTTGAGAGATTTTTATTTGTATACCTAAAGCAAATTTTTTCTACTCACCTTCATTGTATGACTTAATTTCTGAGCATCACTTTCCTCATTTTAAAAGGAGAAACATTATAATAACCCCCTCTCAGGATTGTTATGAGAATCATATGAAACACTTCATAACTTGGAACATTTTACAAATTAGCATTTATACAAAAGAGATTGTTCACTTATTGGTCTCTTAATTTGCACACCCAAAAACATTCCTTAAGGAGTAAGAACAATTTGCATTTTTTGAATATTTGCTGACTAATTAACTGAAAAGAAATATTTAATCAATAAATAATAATTTATTGCTAAAAGCAAGGATATTCTCTATTTTCTATCCTTCACGGGTACTGTCTGAATATATGTCATACTAACAGATAAAATCTTAAGAAAGCTGATGTAGTTCAAGGACACTTAACTAATAAATTCTGACAAAACATGTTCAAATATCAACTATTTTGCATTTTCTCTTATTCTACATTAATGTTTTCACACATTTCTAATTTAAAATCTCTGCATGAATATGAAATAACTTCGTGAGTGTTTTAAGTTGCTTGAAAGATTTTATTATAGAAATAAATAATTCAGAGTAAAAGGGTTATTTCTTTTTTTCTTTCATATGGAAGAAAACCGATAAGTGTAATGATATTTTAGCAACACATTAGTGAAAAATGGGTGAATTGGAGGATAGTTTCATAATTTTTTGACAGTCACAGATTTACACTACATCAGGCTGTTGAACAAAAAAAGAATTTCTTGTTTCCATCTACAGCTTTTGGTTTTTCCTTATTAACTCCCATTAGATACAGGTGGAGGGGAAATATAGACATGTAAGATATTTTTACATTTTTTACTTAGGAATATAGGTTTAATTGTATGAAATGATCTTTGGCAACCATCAAGGTGCCCATATGTTGATGTTCATTTTCCAATTTTGTTCATATATTTGACATTTCTGTATTATAGTTTGTATTATTTATCCATATTTTTATTTCTTAGGTAACCCCTACCTATGAACTTTCAGTTTTTAACACATAGTATCTGGATTATTCCCACTGATTATTCATAACTTTCACATCAATAGTGGCTATACAGTTGCATTTTGTAGTTTCTTTTTTTTCCAGAGTTAATTTAGCTGTATAAATGAATTTAGGAAATCTTCCATCTTTTTCTATGTTTTGAACCATTAACTAGTTCAGAAAATATACATTTATTGAATGGTTGATAGAATCCACATGAAGGGAAATCCAGGCCATGGATTCTAATTCATAATGTTTTTTTTTTTAATTTTCTTTTCATGTCTAGCATTATTCTGTTTTGGTTTGCTAATACATACTTTTTAAAAATCTAGTAAAAAAAGATTTTTTGCTTGATAATTTTAAAACATACATAAAAGAATCAGTATTTACTTCTGGTGAAGGAGTGACTTTATGGATATCATAAAATCACTTTTATATTTATCTGTGATGTTTAAATGCTTTCTTTACCTGAACACTTAATTTCTTGTTTTCTGACAGATTTATTAAGAACTAAAATTTCCCTCTAAATAATACTTCACCTGCATCTTGCCAGTTTATCATATGTTGAAATTTCTCAATACACTTTAAATTATGTAATCTCATGATTTTTTTTTTAAATTCTTTTTCCTAGATCTTTAGGTGGTGTTTAGCAAGATTTCTGCTACTCTTTAATCAGACATATTTAACAATATTCATTTATTAAAATGTACTTAGATTTTGTTGGCTGTTAAGCTGTCAATTGTACCAAGAGTCTACATCTGCTTGAAACTAATTTTTATTCCTGTTAAATACCATAACATTTTTCTTTTAAATGCATGTAATTTAGGTTTATTTTCACATGATACAAGTATATAATCCTATATACAGTGTTCTTTAAATTGGCCCTTTTACTCAGAGTTCTTTTAAAGAGGGCTGCATATATATAAAGCCTAATAATTCTAGTCTTTTATAAATGTTCTTATATTTTTCTACATTAATATAACAAAGACTATTATAAAATATTAAATTATAATTATTAACATATCTACATCACTGTATACTATTGATTAAATATACGACAATAATATTTTCTTGAGATGTTAATCTATTTACATAAATAAATGTTCTCTCATGGTTTTTCCTTAAATTTTACAACACCTCATATAACATGCCTCCCAAGTTTGTTTTTTAAGTATGCATATTTCTTATGTATTTATTTCCAAAAATATTCTATACATTTGATTGCAATGTATCTTTTTTAGACAATATATTACTTGACTTTCTTTGTTTACTCCATTGTCTAATCTGAAATAATTTATCTTTCAATCATAAAGTATAACTAATTAACATTTTTCTTAAGATGCTACTTATTTTCTCTTAAACTAAAACCATATTTCCTCTTCTCCTTTTTAAACTTATTTGCATGCCATTTTATTCTGCTGCTTTAAAATGTGCCCATTTTGTTTTTGTTCCTTTGATGGGTAATACTAGCTTATTAAGACTTAAACTCAATTTTCCTCTTATGTTGAAATTTACCAACATCTGTATCTTTCCTAGAACAAGAAAGTTGTCAACCCCTCTGGTCTCTCATGTTATTCCTGCCCTCCTTACGTTAGTCCAGTATTGGTTTCACCTGGAATAAGATATGTTGATTTCAACATTTATACTTTTATTATTTGGTCATTTTAAAAAATTCAGCCATCAGTATTATTAAGATTTTATTTATCTATTTTTCATGTCTTATTGTTTCCAACTGGATTATTTACTCCTCTTGCTGAGAATATCCCCAAAGTTATTTTAAAGACTGTTTTTTGGGGCACTATTCCTGAGATTGTGTATGCCTGAAAACATCTGTAATTCACTCTGGTATTTAAATGATAGCTTAGATCAGAGGTCAATAAATGTTTTTCTGTAAAATGTGAGATAGTAAATATTTGAGGCCTAGCAGACTATGTGGTTTTTCTCTCAAGTATCAACTCAGTCCTTGTAACTGGAGAGCATCCATAGACAAAATATAAATGAATGGGCAAGGCTGTGTTCCAATAATACAATTGTATGTACAAAACAGGTAGCAAGCTGGATTTACCCTGAAGGTCATAGTTTATGACTATTGCCTTGGATTTATATAAAATGTTGGGTTTACTTGTCTTGTTGTTCTAAATGCATGTTACTACATTGTCTCTCTTCACTGGTGGTATATTTGAGAAATAAATTTTATTTTATCTATTGTTTTTCTATGAGTGGTATCCTATTTTCTTCAAGAAATCTTAGATTTTTCTTCTTTTAAAAAAATCATCTCAAATTTCACAGTGTGTGTCTGAATTCTTGATATGGCTCTTCCAGTTTGTGTTTATTGTTAGTCTATCCTATCTTGTTCAGAGCTTTATGAGCCCTTTCAATCTGTTTTTAATAATTCTAAGAAATTATTGCTTGTTATTTGTATGGATATTAATCCCTTTCTATTTATATCATTCTTATCTTCTAGGTTCCTTAATGGTTGTTGGTAATTCTAATATGTTTTTCTCATTTTCTCCCTCATCTTATCCATCTTATTTATACTTCCTGGGTGAATTATTTTTCTATTTTTTATTTTTATTTTATTATTATTATTATTATTTTGTGTGTGTGGTACATGGGTCTCTCACTGTTGTGGTCTCTCTCATTGTGGAGCACAGGCTCCGGACATGCAAGCTCAGTGGCCATGGCTCACGGGCCTAGCTGCTCCATGGCATGTGGGATCTTCCTGGAGTGGGGCATGAACCCGTGTCCCCTGCATCGGCAGGCAGATTCTCAACCACTGCACCACCAGGGAAGACCCCTGGGTGAATTTTTTGATCCTGATTTCCAGCAGTCTCACAATCTTGCTGCTATATTATTCTGTCATTCACTTCTAACACTGGATTCTTTAGCTCAACAATTATATTTTATATATTTCTAATATCTTTTTATCAGTCTGAAGATATTGCTTAAATTGGGGCACTTTTTTCCCATTAATTCTGCTTATCTATGACAGTTTTCTTGTATCTGCTGTTTTTTTTTTTTTTTTTTTTCCATAGTGCTTCATCTTTCCAGGTGTCTCACTAGTTTTCCTTGTCATTTATTCTCTTTTTTCCTTTTCAGGGCTCTCTGCTGCCAAAGCCAATTAAATTTACCTAACTCTACTATGTGATTTTTCAGAATAGGTAATCTCAATTCATACGCTACTCACTTTCTTTCCTCCCCAACACTGGCCACCCTTGAATCTTTCATTCATGTCAAAATCTATTCCCCTAGCCATCTTCACATCTGTGGGTCTTGAGCTTTTGTCATTACCACAGCAGGAAAAGAGAGGAACCTCCAGGATTCCAGCCTGCCTTATTGCGTTTGGAAAACAACCTTGGCTACACATAGGAGGGATTTCCAAATGAAAATAACATAGTAATTTATTGAGATTTAACATTGATTAGCACTGTGCTACGGTTTACAAGATATATGCAATATGATTTTAATTATACAAATCTGGTAATTAAGTAAAAAAGAAGTTGAGATGCATACAAGGAAATGTAGAGGTGGTTGGTAGGAGAGCTTTATTTCAAATCTATGAATTCTCCTGTGGGAAGGCTATGCTTTTCTTTGGTATGTCTTTGTCACCTACTTGAGAACTTGATTTCCTCAGGAAGTGGATTGAATTAAAGTATCTGACCCTGTTGCTTATATTTGAAAAGTTCTATTATTCTATGAAACATAGATTTTACAAATAAAATGGAAAGAAATCATGTTTTCCTCAAAACAAGAGGCTCCATCTTTTCAAAGCTGGTACATGAAATGTAAAATGAGAATTAACAGGTGACAGGGGCAACACGTCTTAGTGGTCACATTGGTCTTTAGGTTTTGGGGAGTAAAATACAGAAAAAGAGTTTGGATTTGAATTAACTTAAGGTTAAAGCTGCCTAGTCATATCTTATAGTCAGAAATTATCTGAATTCTCTTGAATGTAGGCATCTTTCATCTTGTCATAAATTCCTTTATTAAACTATTTAAATAGATTTAATTGAATAAATTAAATTTATGTAAAAATGTGGTAGGACAAAATAAAGTTATTTCTCTTGCTACTATCTATTCCTACCTCACTTACAAAAAGTTCTCAAACTTTATTTGATCTTTTAAAAAAAATTATATATAAATATTTCAAATACTTCAAAGACCCTGAATTTCCTCTGAGGTTAGTTACTTTTCCCGCCTCAATTCAACTGCCCGGAGAATACCATTTTAAAATGTTATAAAATTATTTAATGCTGTCAGTGTATATGAACTCACTGAAAGCATATTTATGGAAGCATAAGTAACAGTAATTTGAATTAATTTATATTTGAAAGAATCAAGTGTTTTCACTGAAATTATTTTTTTCTTATATCCCATAATATAATTAATTTAATAATCCTTGAGCCTCTATGATCTTGAAATACCTGATGCAAAATATAAGGATGGACTTGTATTATATTAATTTTGACTTGAGAAGATGTATATTATTGTAAATTATTCAATTTTGTGTAGAATTTTCAGAACGTTGAAAATTGTATTTACATTGGATTTTAAATTGTGTTTTGAGAATTTATAGTGAAATATATTACAGTAACATTAAACTCCTACTGGTATTCAATATTTGATCATCTTCAACTAGTTATCAAGAGTGAAATATCATTGCAATTTATCTTCTATGTAATTGCCTCATCAAATTTTGATATGGTAATATTTTTTTCTTAGACTTTTTGTTGAAGCTTAGTCATGTTGCCTTGCTTAAATACTTGATTATTAACTAAAAAACATTACTGTGTGTTTTCTTTATACTGATGGCTAAGTAATTTATGCAGTTAATTAAAGAAGTGCTTCAATTTTCATTACATCCTTAAGCATACTTTCTTTTCAATCTAGATTAAGCTTAATGGAGTCATTTGCATGCACTTTTCACTGATTTGGAGTTTGTTTGCAAACAAATTGTTATTGTAAAACTTATTGACTTAGTTTCAGCTTATTTCTTCAATATTGATATATTGAAATACTTTCAGTGCTATAACAAGCTTTCTTAAAGAAATCTTCATTAAAATCAAAGGTTTCCTTCTCTCTTGTTTATATATTAGTAAATAAAATTCTTTGTAAAGACTGGTGAATACAGATATTTTTATCCAAGGCCCTAAAGTAAAAATAAAATAAAGATACAGAAATGAAAATTGTCTGTACTTCTTTCTTGTCACTTGATAGATTAAATAATCTTTATAACATACATATTATCTTATTCAGAATATGAATAATCCTGTCATTATATATAAGGAAATATTAAATATGATTTACTTATATTGAAATGATACCATTTTCTTTAGTTATTTAGGTTTTTTTGCATTCTTCATGTGGATTTGGTAATTTTCTTAGATAATATTTTCCTTCTAAGGTCCATTTTAGGATGCTATTTTTCCTTCTAGCATACATGTAAAGAAATAGATAATAAAGCAATTAATTTTTTAAATATAGCAGAAATAGTATAGTGACCTACATTGAAATTGCCAAAAACAATTTACTACTCTACTTAAGCTAAATTATAGAGTATAGCTCCCATAAATCACAAGAGTCACAATATACAATAACATTCTCTAGGAATTTCCTGGATAGAAGGCTCTTGGAAACATAGACTGAAAGTTGGTTTAGAGGTGGTCTACAACAGTCCTCTAAGTTATTTGAAAAGATGTTTTATGTTCTGTTTTGTATAGTCTTCTGCTCCTTTCTTGTTATAGCTTATGATCTTCACCATCTCATGTACTTTTGATTTCCCTGCTTGACAATCTGCTAATCTGATAATGTAACAATTTGTGGGTACTCACTCCTTTGCTTCTTCATCCCCATGAATAATAGGCTTTACAAAGAAAAGGGTCATCAGTGTGGTTTCCTACTTAATATATCAGACAATTTTTCCTAAATAGATTCTTTATTGAATAAGTGGAGACAATAGCTTTATTAATTTCATTAATTATTACAAATACGTGAAAGTATTTGTGTCAGGTGACTATATTCATTACGAATTGAGATACAAATCCTGCTCTCATATAAGTTTACATCAATTTCCAATAATTAGCACAGTCTTCTGAGTGTCAATCACTTGAAGTTTGTCTTGTTTAAATTATACTTTAAAAGTATCTGTCTTATAAAATATCATAGAATGAGGGAATCTCCACAAATTACTTTTGAATCAGTTTTCAAATTCATCTAGTTGTGATTACACATATGATATAGACAACGGTAATTGTTCTCCTGGATTTAATTTAGTTTACATTATTTCTACAAATGTATGGCCACTTTTGGAAAAGTAAAGGAATCCAATTGATTTGTTACTCTTAGGTATGTAAAACCCTTAGAGATCTTATAAAATTCCAAAATCTGATATAATAAAAATTAAATACAAACATTGAGGTGAACATGTCATTACAAAAATTTGCTAAGCATCTGAAAAACAGAAATTTTCTAAATATGCTATTTTTACTAGATCTTAATACTAAGCTTTTGAAGTTTATCCAAATTTAAGTATTAAGTCAAGTTGACTACTAAAATTTATTAAATCTTTTATTCTTTTTTTAGTAAACTTTCTTGGTATTATTAATAAAACCACTATTTAGAAAACATATTATGTTTGTAAAAGTAAAATTAAGTCATTATGACACACTAATCCATTATATCACTTATAGTATTATTGACACTTTCATTTGTCTTTTATGCAAGTACATAATGCTCTTTTTTGAGAGGCAATGATTTAGAATGAGATCATAAAAGGGATGAAATGAGATAATCAGAAAGTTAATATCAAATAGTCTTTGAGGTTAAGTTTAATGACTGTGATCCTTTAAAAATAATTTTAATTTCACACTACTCTTTGATACAATGTTTAATTTATTCTAACTTTATTTGATTGGCCCAGACACAAAAATAAGGTGACAATTGTGACCTTGAAACCACATCTTATGGAGATGTGGAGGTATAGAGTTACCCCACTCTCCGAACACTTTTATACAGAGAAATGGTTAGCACTACGTAAGAGATACTGCCTTTCTTGATTGGTCGAGGCTTTGTTTTCCAAATATCGAGAATGTGATCCTGATCTTGATTTACACTAATCGCTTTGACCTACGAACAACTATTGATCAAGGTCCCTCAATTCATTAGTGACAGGGACCGGTCTATGATCCTATGATTCCTGAATTCCAGTCAAGGATTCATTCTATTGTATCACTTCATCTCATCTTATTTTTCAAGGCACGTGTCAGCTAATGGATATCCTTTTAAAAGGAAGAAACGTTCAGAAGAATCTATGCATCCTCTATGTAACAAAAGTATGTTACTAAAAAGTTGGTTTTTACAACAGCACATGTGGTTAAAATTGTAGGATTTGAGTGTTCATTTCTTACCCCGGCCCTTTGTCAGTCCTTAATGATACTTGACAAGTTTTCATGCTATCCCTGATTGAAGAACTCCCAAGCAAGTATATTTATACTAGACAAAGATTGCATTTCCTTTATTCCTCCTCCTAGATATTAAAAATATATACTTTGATTTTTAGATTGTTGAGATTTTGCTGCATTCCAGTGGCTACAATACTGACTTGTTTTCTTCTCATACTGTTATAGATGTTATGAATAAGAATCATGGGGACAGTGACAGCAGCTCACTTAAGTGAGGTATTGTCATTCATCTGGAGCTATCACTTGTTGCTCCTTGAAGGTTGGACATTATTTTTTATAAGGCTGACCCAAAGACGTATTTTCACGAGCATGTAGGAATGCAGCCCCATCTCCTGCCTGCTTTATTTTTCACCTTCCTGACCAGTAAAGAGCTATGCTAAGCCACTATAAATTAAAGGATAAAGGAAAACTATGACAAAATTTTATAGATAAACCTAATTCATGCCACTCTTTATATTCTTCTCTTCATAGCTCACTAGGTAACAGCTTGGCATAAGAACAAAGGCATGGGAAAGAAAGTCGCTGGTGAAAGCACATAGTATTTGATCTTTGTCATAGGAAAAGAAAATATATTTAAATGGTATTTTAAAAATAAAACATGCTTGAGAAAAAAACGAAAAAGGCTTTTATCAGGGCTTCACATATGTTTATTTTAGTACTACATCTTTTCCAAATCTATAAAAAGAAATAAAATCCTATTTTATTTAATTGTTGTATGTGTTTTGTTTTTCCTTTTTATTTTATCTTATTTCAGTAAGAACACATAACATGAGTTCTACACATTTTAAAGTGTGCAGTACATTATTATTGATTATAGACACAAGAGAAGATAATTTGAATATTAAACAGTGATATTTTCTCATAGGCCAATAACATGATATAACAATGTGAATTGTGTGTGTGCATAGTTGGAAAGAGAGTAAGAGAAATGGAAAAAGTACTTTAAAATAAATAAAATGAATCTCTGAAGGTGATTCCATGTTCAAATATTCTGGGGAGTTATATTTTTCTGTTTGACAGCTTTTAGAAAATCAAACTATATTAGATGTATAATGAGAAATAACATGATGATATAGTGCTATCATGGAGTAATAAAGTAATATTTGTCATTATATGAACTTTTAATTATGAACATCATGTTTTACGATGAGTTGGCATTAACTGCTTTTTTGGGGATATTGAATATTGCTAACATTACATTCTTTGTCCATTTTCAAACTATCATGCAGTCAAATCCTTTTGATTTGATATAAAATAATCATTATTTAAATAAAACTAAATAATGTTTCTAAATATAACAATTTAAACATGCTTCATACTCTTCAAGTACTCAACAAAATATGATGGTTTCTGGCTGATCTTTCAACATAGTGGGCAAGTATTAAAATTATTTTATTAAAATGACACAGTCCAAAATCTCTGACTCTTTAAGCATTTATCTTACACACAATTTTTATTAGAGGTATATATTTCTCCTTAATTGTCTTGAAATTTTCTTTAACTGATCTCAAGCCAAGAAAATGAAATGGCTGATTTGTTACTGATTTATTCTACCTTTGGAAATTTAATGAAATTTAATGATAAACATAAACATAGCATATTTTAATTATTATAGGAGTAGTAAACTAATAGGTCTGTTATTTTGTAAGAGCAGTCTATTTTATAGACTACTGCATATTATTCTATCTAAAAAAGAAAGATTTCTACTAGTCAAAATGAACACCTAAGAAATTACTAAAGTGAGGATAGACCATTTTTTCACTATGATGTCCTCTTTATGTAAAAATCATCTATATTTTATTCTAAGTTAAAATGTAACTTTTTCAAAGTGTGCCTTCTTTCTAAAAATAGAGTTAATATGTAAAAAGAGCTTAGTAAGAACTCTACATATTTGTGTCTTTTCATTATCCATGTTTTGTTTCATAAGTTTTCTGACAGGATAATACCAAAATAGTATAATATATAGATAATATAATATGGTAATTATGATCTGATTGTTTGTCTTCCCCAAATTTTTACATTGAAACTTAAATATCCAATGTGATGGTATTTGGATATAGGGCTTTGGGGAGATAATTCGGTCAGTTGTGTGGAGCCCTCATAAATGGGATTGGTGTTCTTTTTAGACAATGGAGGGACCAGGGTGCTCTCTCTTTCCACCTTGTAAAGAGTGATACAGTGAAAAGTAGGCAGTCTGCAACCTTAGAAGAGGGTCCTCACCAGAACAGGACTGTGTTGCACTTCATCTCCCACTTCCAGCCTCCAGCACTGTGAGAAATAAATATTTGTTGTTTAAGCCACCCTGTTTATGGTACTTTGCTGAGTTGACTAAGACAGTAATAAAATGTCCCCAAAATAAAATATTATATTGAGTATGTGAAGTGTTTCATGTATCATAAATAAAAAATATAGATGGATGTCATCTATACACGCAGCTGTGACTTAATTCTGTGAAGTCTAATATAACTGTCTTAAAAATTCTCATACCCTAATTTCCTATATAGATTCCATAATTACTGGGCTTAAATTTAAGCCGTGTATTTCTGCTCACCAAGTGCTCAGAATTGCCTGTTACTTGTCTTGACCAAGAGTTAGTCAGGCTTCTCTCCTCCCCAAAGGTCCCTGAACTGTGCCTCAATGCTTAAGCTTAATCAAGAAAACATCTTCCTTTAATGGCTCATTCTGACTGTAGAAATAAATATTTCCTGTTAAACTGTCTTGATCATGGCTGCTCAATTCCGCCACTCACCAAATAAAAGTTCCTGCTAGCCATGCTGATCCCTCTCTCTATTAAAAAAGTGACTTTTTTTTTCCTGTTTGATATGTCTTAATTTGGTACTGCCATTTGCCTTCACTCAGTATCTTAACATTCTAGGTAGAAAGAATTTGCCACATGTGGTTAATAATTAAAGACCAAAGTTTTAAAACTTTGAGCAGGTATTATTTTGTTAAAAAATAAATATGTTGAAATGCAATGGGACATATGGCAGAATGAATCAGACAATTTTTTTGCTTGTACTCAACAAAATAAACTCTGACTAAGGCATTATGGAAAATTTCGTGCTCTCAAATTGAAGAGAAATAGAATTCAGATGATAGAGCTGTAATTAAAATATGGGAAATTCAAATGAAGTAAGTAAGGTGAAAGGAAATGACTTAACACCCTTTGGAGGCACAAATGCATTAAGGAACATGATAGAAAGACAGTGAAGAAGTGCTCTTCATTTACTCTAAGGAAAGAGAATAGGAAATAATAGGTCTATGGTCACACAGAATGAAGTTACAGATATAAATACTATTTACATATCCAAACGGAATACAGTGAAACATAGCAAATATCTTGGTTAGGAGAATTGGTTAGGTAAGAACAGAATTTTTTTTCTGAGATCTCAATGTTGATATCAGAATATTGCTCAATGTTGCTTTTAGATTAAGAATAACACAATTTAACAGCTTTTTCAAAGCCATGATTCTAAAACTTTTGAAGTGTGATATTGCTTTTTGAGTGGAATTCTTTTCTTTGCTTGCATCTTTAAGATGGTAATGGAGAAACTCCTGTTAGTAAGGAAACATATGTAATTATTATTAAGGAGGTTATTAAGTGTCATTTTAGTTTTAATAG
Source organism: Mesoplodon bidens (assembly GCF_964165515.1). Classification (NCBI taxonomy): domain Eukaryota; kingdom Metazoa; phylum Chordata; class Mammalia; order Artiodactyla; family Ziphiidae; genus Mesoplodon; species Mesoplodon bidens. Next base: position 23,859,550 of record NC_138160.1, read on the forward strand.
GGTAGTTATATCTGAATGAAATATACCACCACTATTTTTATTCTTCAGACAGAGCTAGGATTCATTTTCTTTGATTTATTGTCCTTCTATTGCTTATTCACCTTAAATTACATATCATTGTTTCCATCTTGAACAGTAATAGTGTCATCATCACGAATGAGTTTCTCGCATCAGAAAGTGTGTACCTGCTGTTTTCCATCTGCTTTTCTTGCTCTTTCACCTTGCTGGGACACTTAAGAAGATATATAATAAATCAGGCAAAACCTCCTAGTATAAGGTATCTCTCGTTACAGGATTCTGAAAGAAATCAAGTTAATTTGTGAAATGGGAAAAAGTTTATGTTTTTCATATTCAGCTAACATTTTCTTTTATCATTTACATTGCAGCATAACACAAAAAAATCCAAAATTCAAGTGTATATCATGAAGAATTTTTACAAATTGTATGAATTTCATAATCTATTCCAATAAAAAATTATAAATAAATTATAAGTTTGCAAGCCTAAAAAGCATAGTAAAAGATCTGTCTTCTAAAATTTCAGACACTGAGTTTACTTATGCTTTTCTACTAAAAATTCTGTTAGATATATTGCACTTCATTTCAAATTTCCCCAAAGCTTAATCAAAGGTGTGCCTGTCTTCACAAGTGCTCTGTTTTTAAGATATGATGCAAAAAATAAAAGAAAATTGTAAATGATTCTTTATTTGATTTGGATGGACCATTTATCCTTCTGGACTTTATTGCTCTAGGAATGAAAGTGAAGAACTAAACAGAATATATGCAGACTTTTGAAGTATTTTATTAATGCAACCATGAAATACTCTATCATTTTTTTGCTTTTAAAGGTAGATAGAAGTGAGTAGTGATAACGTAACAAAATTTGCATAGGCAATTCAATCAAGCCATTCCTCCCCCCTAGATTGTTCAGTCAGGCACTTTGAAGTTCATGAAGATATATTGTATCTATAAAAATAAATATATGTATATGAGTATATGTATATGATTTATATCAATACACAGTATATTCTAAATTACAGCATTTGAAAAAGCATTTCTTTTCTAATATATAGATAATTTCTGATCAGGTAAAAGTTTCACCTGCCAAACAAAAGTGTATTTTTTCAATTTACTAACCTTGCCCCACATTTGTCAAAACAAACTTCTGATATCAGAGTCCTAATTGGTCTCCTTGCCTCTATTTTTCTCCCAGAAAAGCATTCAAAATGTCAAATGTTGGCTACCCAGAACAATCTGTTGATAAAGCAAAGTGCAGTTTATTATTTACCACAATAGTTTAGGTCCTTTCTTGACAGAATTTTAGTAACATCTCAGAAGGAGATGGACATAGGTGAAATATATTAGAGGTTTATTGGGGAGTCTGATTTAAGATGAGTCTTTCAATATGAGGTCTTGATTAGACTGGGAAAAAATTAGTGATGTAATAATTTAGGATTGGTGGACACAGAGGATCAAGAGTCAAGGACAGGGCTTAGAGGCAACTTATGTAGAGTCATTAAGCCTATTTAAGCTACTCATTTTTAGTAGCTGAATACTTTCCAAAAGTTTTTGAAACAAATAATTAATATTATATACACTTTCATCTTCCTGAACAAATGTTTTCTGGAATAATAAGGCCATGTTAATTAATGTGAATAATTGCATAGTAAGTTGTGTTAATAAAGACATCAAAGTGTGTGGGTGTAGATAGATTTGATTCTCAGTGTTGCCTTTAACCGTCGTTCTTCAGCTTAAGCTAAGAATAGAACATTGGCATCTGGAGAAGTGGGCAATCCATTTCTTCATTTCTCGTGAAGTGTTGTAATCATATATTAGGTATTAGAGGGTGATTGTTTCAACCTCCATGGAAGTCAGATTTCCCTGTTCTTTTACTTGGAGGGTCACTTGCTGGATCATTTGACAGGACAGCAGCTGCACAGGAACATTTAAATTCTGGAGATCACACACTTGAACATTGCAACACAGAAAACACTAAGAGAGGGATTGAGGTCAGAGCCTGTGAATCAGTTTTTTAAGCCAAGGCTCAGGAGTGCCTACATTAAGTCAAAAGAACAGGATCTTAACTCCAACTGGAGAAGCCCACCAACACATACAGCATTACTATCTAAAATAACTACATTTATGATATTTGCGTGCTTTCTTAGATTTTTTTGTAGAATATTGTTTATAAGAAGAGCTTCTCAAGTCTGTGGGAAATGCCCAAGGTTTTGAGGGGGTGGATTAAGCACTCCTGCCTCAGGTAGTTGTTCCTTGAACACGTCCTGCTTGCAGCTTCACATTTGCCTAACAGACTTTCCAGAGAAGGTGGCATAAGCACGGGTATTGTCCCTGGAGCAGAGCCTTTGCCCTTGTACAAGTTCAGAGGTCTGAACCCACTCTCAGGTGGTGTTCCTGCATTTTCCACCACAAATTACCGCCAGGTTGATGTGTATACTAATTACATTTCAGGAGGACTTATTCTATTTATGTTGTGATTCCGTAGGCACAACCCTTATTAAATATTTTACATACTTAAAAAAAATCCATACATGCTAAATACCTTCTAGAGAAGCCAATATTATCTATGGAGGCTTATTCTAAACTCACTGATGTTCAATTTAATGAACCCTTTGGGCAAGGAGTTATGTAGCCTTGGCAGCTTTACCTACTTTTCTTGCTATTCTCTGTACTCTGGCAAGGAGTATTCTCCCTATGGTGCAGCCCTCTTCTAATGCATCATTTCAAGAAGCTTGAGGGAAAAAATCTAGAGTTCACCTTAAATTATTAGCATTTAAGATTCCTGGATGTCTGGCACACTATGGTGTTTGCCATGGAAAAAAATCACTTAGTGATTGAGCAGTTTTCAAATTATACAGGAAATCAACTGATTGTTAAAAGAATATAGTAACAAGGGAAGCTTGGTGGCTCCAAAAGCAAAAGGTGCACAAATCCAACAAGTGGGTTTCACAATTCACTTGGGCCAAATCATGAAAAAGTTGCAAGCAGTTATTGACTCATGCCAGGAAATGAATAAGAAGGCAGAATGCAATTTTTAAAATGTGTGACTTATAGGTAATAGATGTCTATTAATTGTCCAAAATTTTAAACTACTAAAAAGAAAAGAAAGTAGCTTGGAAAAAAGTGTGATTGCATATTTAAGCCTGTCAACATGTGGCTCTCCCTATCTGGATCTTATGTGGAACCTATCTACCTCCTGAAAACTATTTGCTCTGGAAGATTTCTAAGAGACTTCAGTTTGCCAATCTTCAAGTGATTTCAGAATCACTGTGTCTCTACAGGGCAAACACTGACCCAAGAATGAAATTTTTGCTCTTCACTGATGTGATAGTTGTTAACAGTATCTCATAAGGTCCTTTCTATCAGGGTTCAAATTATGTCTTTCTCTGATGTTGCTTCAGAGGCCAGTTCTGTAGATTCTGTTCATGCAGAGATTGTTTAGGAGGATGTAGAGGAAAGGCTGTCCACACCTGCGGGAAAAACATGAGTCCCATGTGACACGTGTTCATGTCTGTTTGACAGAATATGAAAATTAGAACTGGAGGTGCTATTTTCAGAAACATAGGATAGCCTTCTAGTCATTTTTAAAGGGAGAGATGAACCCAGAAGGTGTCGACCTCACTGTCATTAAAGGCAGTAACAATATCTTAGGTCCTAAGAGTCTCTGAAAGGTTTGCTGATTTTAGTTCCAGAATTCCATTTCCATTTCTACCTTTTCTAAAGATTGGAGATGATAGGGGAAGTTAGATGTCTTTTTAATTGCTAAGGCAATTAATATCTTTACAAAGATATTTATAATAATCGCTGTGTTTCTCTCATTAGAGTTATTTTGGAATTTCCCAGGTTGAGAAGACAAAATCCAGTAGTTTTTTACTGTTAGAGCTATAGTGCTCCAGCAAAGAAAAACTCCAGCTCACCCCAAGAATAAGTACACAATGAGAGGAAAATATTTAAAAAATAAATTTATGGTTACCAAAGAAGAAAGGGGCAGCGAATGATAAATCAGGAGTTGGGATTAGCAAATACAAACTATTTTATATAAAATAGATAAACAACAAGGTCCTACTGTACAACACAGGGAACTGTATTCAATATCTTGTAATAAAACATAATGGAAAATAGTAAATAAATAAAATATATTGCAAGCTAGCTGCATGAAATCCAGTAGAACTTGTTCAAAGGGTCCCCAATGTTTGGTTCTTGACAATGTCTTGCTTTTACAGTTTTGTCAGAATTATGGAAGTGACAGATAAAATCTGTATTTCCTAAAATTTCAGTAACATTTCCACATAAATATTAATTGAAAATGGTGGCCAATTTGTATTTATTGTGGTAAACAAACTAAATGACTCTGGTTAATAAATTATGTTCATGACCATAAGCAAAAATGGAAGACAGTAAAATTCTCAATTGAGTTTTAACACATAATAAGTAGTTATGCACTTAGGTATGTTCCTGGGTCAAAAACAGATTATGAACAATAAGGGCATTACCTCTTGACATAATACATCTTCAGAAAATTGTCACAAAATTTCACCATATTGTCCCTGATTGATGAGGATGCTGAACTAGAAGAAAGGGAGAAAGAGAGAAGGAGAGAAGGAGAAAAAGAGAGAAAGAAAGAAAGAAAGAGAGAAAGGGAGAAAGGGAGGAAGGAAGGGAGGAAGGAAGAAAGAGGGATAATTATTCTACTAATCTTTGTGATTGATCTTGAGTAAGTCTGTTATTAATTCTGAAAATTATAAAATCATTACAACATATATGTTTTAATTTAATGCATTCAATTTAAAGAAGACTGAATTTCTCTTTTGATTATAAATGTAATTAACAATACAGTTCTTAAAATAGTTTTGAGTTAATTTTTGGAGAATGTCAAGACAAACCTAATTATTTCTTTTATCCTTCCTTTTATAATATAAAGGGTCATCTTTGGTCATTTATAAAATTTAAAGTGGCAAAATAAATATACAACACCATTTTCAAAGACATTTGGACATTTTGTTATTTTATAGCTATATTTTAATGCTAAAGAATAAGGGTGTATTAAAACTCTGTATTGCCACAGTTTGTTTTTCCTTTTAAAAGCATCCAACTATTTATAGATTATTTATCAATTACTCAGTTTTATGTTCATATAGGATATTTATATTAATTCCCTAATTTCGTTTACCTTTAATATGTAAATGTTCACATATATATCAGTTTGTCTTCTGAGGTTGGCAAAGAAATTATAGTAAGATGTTGATAAAATAAGTAGCCATCTGGAAAAAATAACTTTAGATTCGTATTTTACTCCAGTTGATGTCTACAAGCCAAAGACCCCAGGGACACACATGAACACACAGGAAGACATAAATGAGGTTGGGTCTATCACTTGCTGAAGTAAAGGACACCACCCCATGTAAGAAACCAAGGGAATGTCTGGTCAGTTTTGTGTTTGTGTAGTACCTTTGTTTCTAGTCTCTAATTATAAATGATTATGAATTATCATTTCTGTTGCTGTTGTATCCATGTCACAGAGAGTTCTAGTCAGATATTTATTTTCTGTGAAATTACTAATGTCAGGAGGGAAACCTATCCAGGAGAAGTTGGCCAGCTACCAGCTGTCATGTGTCAAGTATAATTATTTCTTCCCTGACAAAAATTCTACTGTGTTGAAGATAAAATACAAAAGTGAATCAATTAGAATATTAGAATAATAGCTATACATGTATTTACTCTTATCAGGACAGAAAACCAAATAGTCATATGAGACTGAACATTTTGACTACACACAAAAATCAAAGATGCCTGCACACACACCAAAAAGAAAACCATGGCTAAATATCACATGGGAAAATGGATGGAAATATCTGTAGTAGGGAACATGGATAAAGAATTAATTCTAACACGTATGAATTGCTATAAGTAATTAGAATAGGACCAACAATCTAACAAACAATGGATGTGAAATGACAATTTATAGAGAGGGAGCTATAGTGGGCTGAAAAATATATGCAAAAGTGCTTACTTTCTTACAAAGAAAATTTAAAAGAACAATAAGATATTAAACAAATTCAAACAACAATAAAATATTATTTTCAGTCTTCGTTGAGTTGCCAAAATATTAGGGAAACAGTAATTCTTATAGGTGGTATGAATTTATTTGTATTAAAATTAAAATATATTCAAAGTAGTTACAAAATATGAAATATATCACTATTAAGAAATCGTGTTATTACTAATGATTTTATTCATTAAAAAATGTGACAGGATGTTATAAAATGTCAATGTTGTTAACTGTGTATGATGATTACATAGTTGTTTTATATTATTTTTTATTATAGTGTGTTTCCTACATTATTTTTTATTTTTAAGCAAATTTACAATTCAGTATAGAAAAAAACACAAGGTTGGATTAATAGAGAAAAATCAGTCTCAATGAAATAGAGAATTTTCAGGAGGCAAAAGAGCTGTTATTTTAGTTGAATGATATTCACATATTTGTTGAATTTGTTTAAAATATAGTGTAAACCACATTTTGCTTATCCATTCATTCATCAATGAATACTGTGGTTGCCTCTACATTTTAGCTACTGAGAATAATTCTGCTATGAACACAGGTGTAAAAATATTTCTTGAGATATTACATTCAGTTCTTTGGGTATATGTCTACAAGTAGAATTGCTGGATTACATGGTAAGTCTATTTTCAATTTTTTAAAGAATCACCAAACTATTTTACACAAGGTTGTAGCATTATACATTGCTTTCAGCAGTGCACTAGGGTACCCAGTTTCTCCACACTTTCACTGACTTTTTTTTTATTTTCTGTTTTTTATGGTAGCTGTCTTAAAGGGTGTGATGTAATATATCACTGTAGTTTTGATTTACATTTCCTTAGTGATATTGGGCATCTTTAATGTGCTTACTAGGCATTTGTATATCTTCTTTGGAGAAATATCTACTTAAGTCCTTTGCCCATTTTTGAGTTGGATTATTTATTTGTTGTTGTTGAGTTTTATTAATCAGTCTTAAAAAGGAAGAAAGTTCTGACATATGCCACAACATGTATGACCTTGAGGGCATTATGCTAAGTGAAATAAGCCAGTCACAAAAAGACAAATACTGTATGATTCCACTTCTGTGAGGTACATAGAATAGTATAAATCACAGATACAGAAAATATAAAGATGGTTGCCAAGAGCTGGGGGAGGAGGAAAATGGGGTGTTAATGTGTAATGGCTGTAGAGCTTCAGTTTCACAAAATAAAAAGAGTTATGGTGATGGATGTTGGTAATGGTTGACAACATTATCAATGTATTTAATATCATTAATACTTCTTTTCCTTTTCTTCTGTATGAATTTTGGAAGTGATTAGGGGACCAGAAGCAGTCATAATATTATTAAAAAATAGTGTTATTTTAAGTACTGTCAATATACAGTCAAAACCTATGTGCCTCACTAAAGTTATGTCTTCTTATATCATTAAAGATATAAACCCATGAGGAAGCTACTAAGACCACTGAACTACTGCTTTAGACCCATATGAAATGCCTAACAGTATTATTGCTTGAACTAAAATGATTGTTTTGATATTAACCATTACTGAAATCTTGATAGCTTTTTCATGACTTTGATAATATATTAACTGAAATATAAAATTTTGCTACTCATAATATAAGTAGAGAAATAAAGAGAACTCAACCAGTTCTGCAGATGCTGTCAAAAGATGATGATGATGATCTTAAAAATAACTCAAGAAAAAAGTTAGGAGAATGAGAGAGAAAGAAAGAGAGAGGAGAATATCAAAAATACCACCTATAAATTTATAGAATTTCATTTTAGTCTGATGATTTTTCTCTTAGGTAACAGTAAATACTGAAGCTTCAGGAAGACAAGAAGCCTAGCACACTAATTATCTGTCTATTCTCCCAACATTATCCCTGACTTAATGAAACCTATAATTTTTAGGGAAACATTTTTACAAATGGTCAACAAGATTCCCATCTTCTCTGCTCCCTTTGCTAAATTCCTTCAATTGTTCATCCTTGGTTCATTTGTGTGAAATAGGAAAAGTATTATAAGCATGCCCTCAGAATTCTGTTATCTTTAATTATTCATACAATTCTTGTTGATTGTCTTGAAATTCAAAACTATGCTGATGATTTAGATTTTATCTAACTCTCTTTTCTCATGACTGTAATGTAAATACTAATGGTGTAATCCTCAGACAAACTGCAAATAGTTTACTAAAAATAATAAAATAATCTACATTTTATGCTAACTATATTTTATGCAGGAGTTATTCTTTTGAAATAACCATTTAACATTGTGGGATTTCAAAGTGTGTTAATGCTAAATACCAAATTCAATATTTTTAACATATTATTTTCAAATACTATCAACTATAAATGACAGCTGAACATTTGCACATAAGAGATTAAACAATTCTTTTTCAAGAGATTTTCAATAAACCTGATGACCACAGCAGCGTCTGTAGCTAAAATTTTCAAGCAATCTATGTGTGTGTGCTGTAAGTGGTGTGAGAATTTAGCATATGTAGTGTTTGATGTTTTAATCATAAGACTGAGTTATTAATTAAACTTTTTACTCTAGCCAAGTGGAAGACATATTGCTATAATTAGAGTAACAAATGACATCTTAGTAACATTTATTCTGCAGATAAATAAAGCTCTTACTAAAGGAAGTTACCTTAATCTATCTGGTGTTAAAATACCAATCTTCCATTATCACAACTGTAGCCTCAAAATGTCTGAAATTTAATATTTGCCAGCACTTTTTTGTACCCACAAATAATTGCCTATAGACTAGATGAGAATATCTGTTTCATCCTAACCTTAATTTTTTAAGTGCTAGTTCAATGTATGATCTTGCCTTGATGTGAAGTATGTTTCATAGGACATATCTGAAGTTATGTTCATGTAGACTCAGTCAGTGACTGTTCTGTCAACTGCTTTTCAAGCATAAGTAACTCTAGCATTTATTTTCAATCACCTATATTTTGATAGTTAGTACCTCTTCAGTCTGCCAAGTTTGACATCTGCTGCATCTCTCATTCATTGAAGAACTACTCAACACTTTATGCGCTTAAGAAAATGAATGAATCAGATGAAGTCAGGTTAGTTACCTCTCTTTGATTTATACGTAAGAGGAGAGAAACAGTGAGATAGAGAGTTTTAAGTGAAGTGATGTGTGAAGAAGGACAACTATGGACTCATTTTAATTTGTATAACAATTACACATGAATGTTAAAACAATATGATAGAAATTTAAAGTAAGAAAAAAATACATATAGGAGATAAGTTACTCAAAAATCTTCATCTGAGTACTTTTATATGGCATATGTAAAACTGGAAAAAACATGTCTTAAATGACATGCTAAGCTGTTTTCTAATTATTACTTTATAACTATTTAATTTTTCTATTCTTAATTTGAAGTATAATCTGAAATTAATGTCAATGACTGTTTAGGCTATAATATTATATAGTAATTTATAAGTCAAATTAGCACTGCCATCTAAATGTGACACAAATAGTTCTGCTATTTTCCTGGCCTGTTACCATAATTAATTGTATTGTGACACATAGAAGTGAGTTTAAGAGCTTATAAATAGTTGTTACTTACCATTGATAAATATTATACAGGATATAAGAATACTGTCTGAATAAATTCTTTAGAGCACACATATTGTTTTTTTTTCATTTTTCCGTCTACTCATTAAAACAAAAGTTCTTAAGTCTATACTCAGAATGAGATGGTTAATACTTCGTATTTATCAACTTCAACTTTGTATCACACCACAGAATATAATAACAGAGAAATGACTTAAATAATTATTTCCAAACCTTCCAAACGGTGTGACTTAACATCTGACAAATTTACAAGGGAAATACATTAGAATTTTTATGACATAGAGTCTCCACTGTAACTAACGTTTATGAGCTACAATAAGGAAACATGTTCTGGTTCTCTACTCTTCTTCCTTCATGTGGATAACATTACTGGAACAAAAAGTTTTGTGTAGCCATTAATAAGTAAATAAATGTAGATACATACATACATGATATAGCAACATTTTAAATAAGACTATACAGCTGTCAAAAAGATTTTTTGCATATTGCTTAAGCAAAATGTTGATATGACTTGAAAAATAGATGCTAAACTTAAGGGAGATCTTGGATATTAAAACATGGATGAACAATAGTGAATATGTACTTCTCAAAATGGGAGGATGGCTGTTCAAATCATCTTTTTATAATAAAATTTTAAATACTTAATACATATTTGAAATATATCACACAAAGCAAAAAACAAAAGCATCACAAATTAATTTGTGATAAATTTTCTTCTATGAATTTGTATGTGTACACACATGTGTAACATTCTCAAAATAAAATATTCAAATATAATCAGTTTTATTAGTCATTTTTCTTAAAAATAATACAACTCATTCCTGAAAACTTTGCTTGAAAACACAATGTAGGGAATTATTTTACTCTGAATTAATATTATATATATATATATATATATATATATATATATGTAATATATATATGTGTATATATGAAACATCACTTTTTTAACTGTGGATGAACTACCTTCACTGATATTGGGAAGATGTACTTCTAGACATATGCTTCTGCAGAGGAACAGAAACCAGATAAAACTAATGAAAAATCAGATCATCTAATTGGAAAGTGAGCTACCTGCTCTCACTCTCACTCTCATCAATGGAGATAACAATTGAGCTACTCTGATCATCAACTTGTCATACAACACTGAGAGCTGAAGGGATCAATAAAGTAAAAGAAACAGTCATGCTTCCTTTTCAAAAACCAGCTAGCCCCAAATACCGAAGATCATGTTTTATAATTATTCTTACGTTTTACCATTTAAAACTATCAAAGACTTTTCTTCTTTCCCTTAGCAGTTTTTATTTCTTTTAACGACATTTAAGGGAAGCATAATGACGGTAAGTGATTTCCGTCACCTGTCAAATGTGTTAATAGTATTTTAAGTTGAATTTCCTGTGGAAAATCTGCATCTGGAGATCCATCTCCATAACCTCATAAATATTTAATCCAGGAAGAGGAAATAGATCCAGTTTCAAATCCTTGTCTTCCATTAATTTTCTGCATTGATTCATACATTTACATTTTGTGGATAATAAATGCACTCCAAAACTCTTGTGTTTAAGAGTTTTTTTTTTTAATAATGAAATTCATACTACATTAAAATAATAAAATATTCTTGAATAAATAAAATTTATTACTAAATTACATCAATCCAATGGATAGAATTTCATTTAAATTCTCTAATTTTTTAATGCTTATTATAGTGCTATGAACATGGTTTGATTAAAATTTAAATTTAAACTACCACACTAAATTGTTATGTTATAGTACCTATAGTTTTGTTTGGCATTTTCTCTATGAAAAGATGCAATTGCTTGTCAGATGCCATATCATGTGGTTCAGTGGTTCGAAATCTATGTTGTTTGAAGGAACAGATAAATGTAATAGCAATACTTATTTATACACAGGTGGAAAGATACATAAATAGATAAGGAAAGAAAGATGTGTATTTAAACTATTTACATTATATTTTAAAGTAAGATACATTTTACCAATATTTATATCACGAAATCATAAACTATAATTCCTTTAGGAAAACACGTTGTAGTGGGCATGGTTTATTCATGTCTTCTTCTAAAGAACCATGTTATTATTGTGCGAGTTGACAAAATTAAAAATCTACACACATAAGTTTGAATAAAAATAATTTCATTATATAGACATTGAATTATTCAAAACACATTTCTTTTGTATTCATCAAGTGGGACTTTATTTTCATATTGAACAAAGACGAAACTCAGAATGAGATGAGCACATTTTTCCTATTCTTAGAGGATTATGAAAACAGTTGCTGTTATGTTGATGTTTTTCTCACTGCCTCATTCAGTATCATTACTGTATTTAAGAAACAATGAGATACTTGCTTACTATTCAAAACTGTTAATGCAATAGTTATAGTCAAGTGTATGTATGATCAGTTATAAAAGCTATAAAAAAGAGCAAAGTGAAATTTCTGTGTCAGTTTAAATTTAAATGTAAGCAGTAATATGAAAAATATCTTAACTACAGAGTTCCTTTTTAATATTTCAGAATTCTTAATATTGTATCTGTTTGCATATGTAGTTTTTTTATAGTCTCTTCTAAAAATTACATATGTTGAAAAACCATGTCCACTTTGTGAAAAAAAGCATATCTATAAAATACAAAGAGCCATATGCTGCTTTTCTTCTGCAATTTCTTGTGCTTCTTTTAAATTGAGTCTTTTTAAACACAGTGGAATCTCACTTTAATATTAATTATAACATTTTGCACTTAGGTAGTGAATTTCCTCTGAAGAAAGCCAAAGCCTTTAGCTGTGAAAAATCTCAGCCATCGGCCAGGACAGATATGTGAGGAAGAACTTCATCAATGAAAAGGCAATTTAAACTTGGAAGTGATTTGAATTCATACCCCTTTCAATCAGGCAATGGGAAAAGAACCAATTTTTCACCAACCTTCAGGGTTTGCTGCAGAAGAGAAAGTTAAATTCCACTGCTGGAGACCTGGAGGTTCTAAAGACATATGGGAAAGAGGGAAGAACAAGAATTACACTCTAAACCTGTCTACATGAAGCTGATAAAATGGATTATAGCATGCTAGGCATGGCCTGATTCATTCCAGGAGCAAAATGTCATCAGTGATACATTTCTGGGCAAAGTATACTGATCAAAAAGCTCAGGAGCACAGCAGAAAACATACACACACACACACACACACACACACACACATGACATTTTCTATTCTATTCTGTGTATCAGTGGTAGTTAAATGTACATCGTTAATGTCAGAAATAACTTTGTTTACATCCTTATTCAGTCCATTGCCACTTTAAAAGTTCACAGCCTTTATGCCTTCATCTGAAAAGTGGAGACAATGACATATTTCTTGACAGATTGTGAAATTATAATGAAATAGGATATATAGTTTTTAAGTTAGTGTTAGTTCATTGTAAGTATTTGGTAAATGATCAATGCCATCAGTATTCTTACGCAAATATAGCTTGTCAAATGACAAAAATAATACAATTTAGGTAAGAGTTTGATGTCCTTTATTCAAGAGAAAATAATCCATAGATGAGGGAGCACAGTGCCTTAAGGACTGGAGCACTCTTCCCAAGGGACTTTGGCAAAAGAGAGTATATAGAGAGCATTAGAAAAGGTAATGCAGAAACAGGGCATGATTGGTTAGGAGGTCAGGGATTTTCCTATAAGGCTAACAGGTCCTCTTTTCTAGGGTAAGGTAAACTAGCTAAAGCTGAGTTGAAGGACTGTGATAGCTCTTAGGTTTCCTTGACAATGTGCTATTTCCCATAAGTGCAGGCTGATATACGTTTAGATCTGTGACTTGGGCCAGACCACTACAGCGGCCTCCATTTGGTGGGTCCCAATATACAAATTCACTTTATCAAGCTAAACTAAAACTGAACAGATTTCATCTTTACCTCAATTCAATATCCCTCATAGAAACACATATTTTGTTGCATATTTTAAATAGATATTTATATCTACTTTATTAGAAAATAAAGATTATTTTAAATAGTGTTATGATCTCTTCCTGTTACCAATTTTTCATAAGTTCATTACTGGAATTTTTTTTTTTTTTTTTTTTTTTTTGTGGTACACGGGCCTCTCACTGCTGTGGCCTCTCCTGTTGTGGATCACAGGCTCTGGACACGCAGGCCTAGTGTCCATGGCTCACAGGCCCAGCTGCTCCGTGGCATGTGGGATCTTCCTGGACCGGGGCACAAACTCGTGTCCCCTGCATCGGCAGGCGGACTCTCAACCACTGTGCCACCAGGGAAGCCCCATTACTTGAAATTTTTAAGTACCTTTCTTAAAAATCAAAACTCAGAACTAATTTTACTCCATGCAGTTGTTTTTTACAGATAAAAATTTTAAACCTGAATTTTATTTTGCATTAAGTATAAACCTTTCTATATATAGTCACTTATTTTAATGCTAGTTTAATTTGAAAATTCCTCTGAAATATAAAATGTCTCAACTTTTCCAAGAAAAATATAGTACCAAAATATATTATCAATAGTAATGAAAACTGTTCATATACATTTATCTCTGTGAATTAAGAGTGGTTTAATGTTAAGAGAAGTAGTATTTTGTTTGGTACTTTAAGTAAAATTATCCAAAAGAAAAGAAAATCACCCTAAATTTCTTACATATATTCTTAAGAACAAAATCATCTCTCCTCTCTTGATATTCTTTCAATCTGTAACAGAGCCTGAGGATGATTTTACCCTTCCAGTCTTCATTCTAAATTCTGTTTCTTCCCATTGATACCATTGATCAGATTGCCTTGACTAACCTGAAAATTTGATGTAGAAATTGCATTACCTCCATGATACCATATTTGGACATCACCTATGTTATCCAGTATTTGCCTGTTTCCAATTTGCCTGTTCACTCTGGTAGAAAAAAAAAAGTTATCTATTTATTTCATCATTCTATTTTTATCTTATTCTCATTCTGTCTTACTCCTCCACACATCCCTGTATTGACATACCATCTAGCCACTTTTAAATAAACAAACAAACATCACTTGCATTCATGATATTTGTAGGAGCTGCTATTTTGGGCCACAGAATATTAATCATATTTATGATGGTGGTCAATGCCAACTCTAACTTTCCATGGAAGTTAGTTTAGAGCTTTCATTTCTCCATATTTCAAAACACTAATTTCCAAAACACCAAAAATACAGCAGACCCTTATAGTAACTACAATAACTGTATTGACTTTGATCCAGGTAGAAACTTCAGTTTAAGCAATTACATTTGACATATTAGGTCACACTTCAGTATTGAACCAGTTAACTCTCTCCCTCTGTAATTCAGACCTTCTCAATTTCCCATGGCAAGTGCACATTTCCCAACTAAAATGATGGAGGAGAAAGAATATCAAGAGGTTCACCCTGAAACCCTATCCTTGCTGAGCAGTAGTGAGCCAGTGAAACCTGTTGATCGCAGTGCAAAAACAGGCTCTAGAATGAACCTCTAAATCTCTGAGGGGAATGCAGCTAACTCATGTAAATATATCCAGTAAAATGACTGTTGTCTTAAGACAAATGTACATTAAAAGTTTATCATTTTTTCCCTTGAGGCTTTATCTGGACACCCATTACTATTAAGTTCTTCATCTTCCAATTAAAGAAAAGGATATTTTAGCCATAGGTTTCTGATGATTCATCAGATGTTGGTACATAACACTGGATGAAAGATTATTCAATGTTAGGTGATTTTTTAAAAAACGTTACTGTTTTTTAAATATATAACAGATAGCCATTATATGAAAATAATCTGATCATCAAGGGAAATTCTGACTCAGCTTGAAAATCAAGATTCCTATTTCCTGGGGTATTTTGTAATTATAAAATACAATTTTAATTATAGGAAACATTTTATAATATACTTAATAATACAAATTAGAGGGCTTCCCTGGTGGTGCAGTGGTTGAGAACCCGCCTGCCGATGCAGGGGACGTGGGTTCATGCCCTGGTCTGGGAAAATCCCACATGCCGCGGAGTGGCTGGGCCCGTGAGCCATGACCACTGAGCCTGAGCATCCAGAGCCTGTGCTCCGCAAAGGGAGAGGCCAAAACAGTGAGAGGCCCGCGTGCCAAAATAATAATAATAATAATAATAATACAAATTAGAAAATGGGCCAAGTAACAAACAAAATTACCTGCAATTTCCTTAGCACAGTGGGTAGCACATGAGTCACATAATCTAAAGGTCCTACATTTCACAATGCTTAAGAATAGACAATATTTCACCAATATTTATTGGACATAAATTGTGTACTAGATTTTACTCAGTGAATAAGTGTCAGAAGATCACTACTTTTATGACATACATATTTCAGTGGCTATGAGGGTGAGGGGCATTTTAGTTGGAGGATGGAATAGAAACAGTATTTCTTAAAATAAATATTCAAACCTTATTTCATATCTGCATTTCCATTTTAGCAGCCATATAAAATCTATTTAAACTTAAACTTTCAAGAGACTTCTGTTTCTGTCTAGCAAGGTTATCAAAGAAGATAAGACCCACCATCTTTTATTTTTTTCTTGTTTGAGGATATTTGAGGTTATAATAATGCATTTATCTGTACAAGATCAAAAAGGAGGTGGTCGCAATATTAATGTTTGTTATTAAGCTTTTCAGCTATCTGGTAGCTCAAGTGGTCTGTAGTTGAATACATTCTAAAGCCAGATGGAATATCAGAAAATGTGTATGAGGTTTTAATTATCTGAAAACCCGAAATGAACTGTTACTCGTGATACCTGGGGATTTTAATGAAGAGCATACATATGTTCTTCTTGCTAATTGAAGATGAGCTTCATTTTAACAGATTTAATCTCTTGAGTATTTAAAATATAAAAAAGAGAAGGATTGAAAAGAATTTTAAAAACCCAAAGTAAACTTTTCTACAACTCTGCATGTTGAATATAAAATTATTGGAGGTTTATATTTTTATATCACAAATGATTTTGTTGAATATGTAAAATATCAATGATATAGAAGTTCATGAAATGATAAGTATTAATTATTTCACAGTGAACAAACAAATGATTCAACCAAAACATTCATGATATATCTGAATAAAGCATTACATTTACATATTTAAAGCTGAGTATAAAATACATGAAAAATATCGGACTATACATAATACATTAATAATAGCTAGTATTTAGAGTTAGAAAATTCTTAGATGTAGAGTTTAGAATAATTGAAGTTTTATTTTATAAGTACCCCTTGGAGAAATTATAACAACTTTAAAAGAAGAAAAAGAAGGAGTGCTATTTGAAAGTGAAAACAATGAATCAAAGTTGAGAAAGCAAAATAAATTTAAATACACTTTAAATGTGATAAAGATATATACTGAGAGATTATAAAAGTGAGCTGGAAGCCACGTGCTGAGCTATGTACAAGTCACAGAACTGTATCAGTGGCTAATCCAA
Organism: Mesoplodon bidens; assembly: GCF_964165515.1. Lineage (NCBI taxonomy): Eukaryota > Metazoa > Chordata > Mammalia > Artiodactyla > Ziphiidae > Mesoplodon > Mesoplodon bidens. Next base: position 23,876,654 of record NC_138160.1, read on the forward strand.
ACATTGCCTTGGGGATACAAATGTAGAGAATTGCCCATGAAAAACTGGAAATATAAATATGAATAAATCTGAGAAGAAAATGAGGCAGGACAGAAGATCTTTTGTCAGAAGAAAAATAGTTAATATCACTACAAAGGAGTTTATGGTTTAAACACGAGGGATAGTCGTGAATAGCCAGAGAAAGGTTCAAATCAGTATGAAAAAGAGTGGGGAGGGATGGGTGTTTGGCAGGATCTACCCGAGCACCACCCAAAGTAGATAGGGCAGTGCTGACCCACCTGGCAAGTATGTTGCTTAACTTGTGGTAGATAACAAACGCCATGGCAACTTGATGCCATCACACATTTGCTTGAAGCAACTGTCAATATTCTGATTGCCCATTCACCAACTACAGACAGTGACAGATACCAATATGCTGACTGTGCTTGACACATATTTTTATTGCAAACTGTTTTGTTTTTTGCAATTTTATAAATTATTTTCTCCAAATAACATAAGTGCATACCCTGAATCTGCTCAATCCTGGGCCCCTGATGAGATCAAAGTTTTAGCTGAAGGCTTGGATTTTCAGCCTTAAAGGTAATTTCACCAAGATAATGCCAACTTGTGGGTACCTGTCCCATATGATCTTGACCAGGTGAGAGACTGAATAAAAATCAAGTTGTTATCTTTGTTTTGAAAGAATGTCATTGTCATCATGATGTTTTGTTTTAACCTTATTTCTTCCAAACTTCTGCTTTTAATATGTCAAAGCACATCAACGTTCAAATTTCAAATTTGCTGATCACATTATGGGGAGCTCTTATAGTTTGGAATGATATGCAACTTAGAATGAATTTAATCTTTTCTAGAAAAAAATGATTTGCTAATTTTAATGTAACTCTAGAATGCAGAGCCTATTGTTAAAAGAAGGCACATTTCTCCTGAGCGATGGTTCAGAGGACTTACCTGTTGAAATTACTGAATGCTGCATTATATGTCTAAGGCTTGTCATCTACTCATAATGACATGCAGTAATTAAAGGGAAGGGGTTCAGGGCCTCGCATAAGCCACCCAGCAAGGAAGAAAAGAAAGTTTCGTCTGACAAGTAAAATATATGTTTTAATAAAAATTAAGTAGTTGAACCCAAAACAGGAGAGGATTCTGTCAGCAGATATGTTGAATAAGGAAGCAGGTAATTAAAAATTGTCATATTTGGGAGTTCAATAAGTGGAAAAGTAACTTGGATAACTGCCTGAGGATTTGTTGGTTTTGAGATTCCAAATGCAGATTAAATGATCTATCCCATTCTTTGGATTGGGGTACCAAGCATAACATACGTTATGCAATGATGCAACGCAATTATTGCATTAAGAAGTGGTACAATTTAGTGTTTACTTACTAGAACTGTTTATTTCCAAAGCATTTAAAATAAAACATAGGATGATACAACCCGGACTGAGTACTAATCTGAACCTGTTTAAATACTGTTTAACTTGAGTTTGAATTGGTTTACAAAGTAGAGTAATTCATAAATTCTAGGACACCCAAGTAAAAGAAATTAGGAAAACAGATGACAAGATAATGAATTCAGGTTGATAAAATGTTGCAATAAATTTTACATATTTTCAGCTCTTTTAGAGGGCTTATTTCAACTTAGTGTCTAACCATCTGAGGAAACAAAATTGGTTTATCATTCTAATATTATTATATGACTGGAGCAAATAGAAAACTCAAAGTTTTGTTTTTTAAACCTCTTCCTGGTTAGGTGTTATAAATCCATGACCTGTCTTTTTATCATTTTGGTTAATGCATATTTGTTCCCTGGCAATTGCTTTTTTTAAAAAATTAATTAATTAATTTATTTATTTTTGGCTGCATTGGGTCTTCGCTGCTGCACGCGGGCTTTCTCTAGATGCAGAGAGTGGGGGCTACTCTTCGACGTGGTGCACAGGCGTCTCCTTGTGTGGCTTCTTTTGCTGAAGAGCACAGGCTCTAGGCATGAGGGCATCAGTTGTTGTGGCGCATGGGCTCAGTAGTTGTGGCTCATGGGCTCTAGAGTGCAGGCTCAGTAGTTGTGATGCACTGGCTTAGTTGCTCGGCGGCATGTGGGATTTTCCTGGACAAGGGCTCGAACCCATGTTCCCTGCATTGGCAGGCAGATTCTTAACCCTTGCGCCACCAGAGAAGTCCCAGCAATTGCTTTTTATTCCATCTTCTCTGGAAAATATATTTCATTTTGTTTGTTTTTACATAAACAGAAATGTCATAATCTCCCACATCAATATGCTTTCTTAAAGCCAAATATATGAATATATGTTTATACAATTAATAATAGGTCATTTTAACTTCCAATAAAGAATATATTATAGAACATCTAACTGCATAATTTCCTTAAGAATAAGTGTGGAATCATTTAGTCCTATAAGTTTTCTCTCAGTTTTATTGGAATCTTTCTACAAACCCTGATTTTTTCATTAAATTATAACTGCTACTGAATCAACATGAGGACATTTCAAGCACAGACAATATGACAATGAAGGACAAAGACAGAAAATTATTACCAGGATAATAGCCTTCTTTGTCATGGTGAGGAAAGTGTCCATATTGACTTAAGTTGCATTATTGTCGCTACTGAATCAACACAATTGTAGGTCAGGAAGGCCAGTCTCTGCTAAGAACATCCTCCTGAAGGGTTGGTTCATTTGAAGGTGAAAGAGGTCCTGGAATAAGTGCTCAACTTTCTCACGAGAGGTCAATAACTATACTTGGTATTGTGGTTTTCACTTTTCCCTTATTTTAGAAGAAGCAATTAAGCACACACTGTGAAAATCTTTAAGATGTGAACATTGTTACACTCAGGAGTTAACTCCTGTTTAAACACAAGAGAAGGGCAGAAAGTGTCAGTTAAAACCTTTATATAATTTTTGCTATATGATCCTCACTGATTTCATTTGCCTGAATCTTACTAGAGAAGTATACAGCTGTGCACGGTGGTGGGTTAACATTAAATTCATGATGAAAAATCTCAAATTCATACTCACAACTGTCCTAAAAATGTTTCTCATTTTTCTGGTATTGTCATCAGTGTTCTTCATATACTTCAATATACCCTGGTGTTTGCTCTTACCTTCTCTTGCCTCATAAGTCTGAAAAATTTTTAAATAATAAAAATAAATAGAAGCATTCAGACAGGAATTATTTCCTCTGACAATTATATCCAAGTATATATCAATCGATACTCATTTTCTGTCTTATTACATTGTACCAAAAGTCAATTTCTCAACTTGTATTCAAAACCCCATTCTTCGTAGTTTCTCAGGAACTTTGTTACTGGAAGTATATCTTTTTACTGGATCATCAATTGCTAGTCAACAACTCCATTAATATATTAATATGGATGAATATGGTATTTCTTCCTTATCATAAGATATCCTCCTTAAACTAAATTTCTTCACAGCAATGCCCAGTTCTTTATCCTTTTCACAGTAAAACTTCTTGAGAGTTCTTTAGGTTTGTTGTCTCATATCCTCATTTCTAATTCTCTTCTCAAAACATTCAGATTCTGACTCCACCTCTTTGCTCAAACTGCCATATACAAAATTTCCAGAACTTTCATGTCTTTGAAATCTTTCTCCACTTCTCAGAAATGGTAACTCAGTGACCATGTCTTCTTCTCGAATCTTACTAATATTTTCCTCCTACCTCACAGGCTATGCCTTCTCAAGTCTCCTTTTCAGGTTTTTGTTCTCCAACACTCATGAAATTGATATGGTTAATTCTCTCCTCTCTCCATGATCTCTTCTAGTCCACTAGTCTAATGCTTTCATCATTTATGTATTAATTATATTCCCATTGATATCTTGGACTCAGATATTCCTTCTGCCTTCCAAATTCATGTACACAACTACATGTAAACAATGTTCTCATATCATTTCCTTTCCTCCAGTTACTATCTTCTTCCTCTATTTTAGGTTAATAGAACGTATAACTGAAAAATGATATCAGTTTTCCATTTCCAGTTTATTTTCCTAATTCTCCCCACTAGAATATGAGTTCCATGAAAGCAGGGACATTTCTGTTTTATTACTACTAATTTACTAACTTCTAGAAAAGTGACTGTCCCATATCAATAGCTCTAAAAATTTTTGTTAAACAAATAAAGGTATAAATAAAACTTGAGAAGTCCTTCGTTGCCTGGAAAACTACTTACTTATAGAATAAATGTGTTTTAGCTAAATAAATGGGGATACATACATGGCTATTTGAGTAAAGACCTGGTCCTTGGAATGGATTGGATTTGTTGTTCCATGGGTATAAAGCTTCAGTTATGAAAGACAAATGAGTTTGGGAGATCAATTGTACAGCATAGTGCCTGTCCTTGACAGTGTGATACTGTTCACTTAAAGTTTTTTAGGAAGGTAGATCTCATGTTAATTGCTCTTATGACATATAAAAAATAATAAAATAAAATAAATACAAAGGGGTATGAGGAAACTCTAGGAGGTGTTAGATATATCTATTATCTTGATTGTGGTGATGGTTTACAAGTGTGTGGAAATATATATATATATATATATATATATATATATATATATCCAAACATCAAATTTTATACATTAAACATGTGCATTTTTTGGTATACAATTATATATCAACAAAGTATAAAAAATAGGAAACATCCTTTGCAGGATTATTTCTTTTCAGGGTGGTTAATTTCTGTATGCTGGGGTACATTTTATAAAATATCACATAATATCAAACATTATAATGGCTAAAATATGTTTATAAATTTCATCAAAAATATACATTAGAAAATCTTTCCTAAATCTGATCCCTTTTTTCCCTGGAAAGTACCTGCCTGCAAAATTGATAATAATAGTTAATGTTTATCAAATATTTATTATTGATGATATAAACATGACTACTTTTTATAAATTATTTCATTAAATACACACAAACTTACTTTGATAATTAACCAAAATATATATATATGGAGACTGAGGCTTAAAGACATAAATTCTTCAGGCTAAATCTTCCAGCCAGTAAGTGCTGGGAATTATAACTTGAGAAAAAGTATACAACACTTGCCTAAAGACTAGGAATTGTTGGAGAACTTTTTTCATTGGATTATTTATTTAATACATTACGGAATACACTATGGATTCCTTTCTATATAACAAATTTTCCAGTAACACATGCATCCTTTTTACTGCTCTTTAGATTCACATTGTTTTGCTTTCTTCATATTAAATGCCAAATGCAGTTTTCAAAACTACTAATCATTTTCATTTATTTTACTTTTCCTAGAGAATGTCCTTAAGCATATGTAATTCTCTCTCTAATGTGGCTATTTAAATACTTCATTTATTTAGGTTCCCTTCATGAATCTTTAGCACATATTTTAGGGAAAAATTATAACTCAGCTGCAAACTGCATTTTATATCTGTGTATAGATGGGGTTTTTATTAAAATTTGGAGTTTGTGTTAAATGTTATTTTATTATAGCAATAAAACTTCATTAGCTTTGATCAGATGACTACACAAATAACCTAACTGAAACTTCCAAAGTATGCAAAAGAAGCAAGCTTACAATGCCAAGATAATAAAACACTTCTAAACAGGAAAAAAATTCAAGGTTGGTAGAAAGGAAAGTTATGTGTAAAGCAGTTTAAATAATACTAATATTCTTTATTTATGGAAATACCACAGAGTTGGCAAATTAGCAGAAAGAGATAAATAAAAGCTTAATATGTAAATGTATGCTTGGCCAGTAAAAGAGCACAGCAGCATGTGATATGAACTTCTCATTTAACAGAGTTGGAGCCTCTGGTCTAGAGAAGCTGGATGGACTTTGGGACCTTAAAGACATGACTTCTAGCAACAAGTCTGGTTGGCTTTTCCTAACTCAAAGGTACCTTCTTTTAGGAAACAGAAGATGTATATTTACATGACACCACACTAGAAAAAAATAAATGCAGGCACAAATTGTTTCACTGGTTGTTCTCCATACTTTTATGAAATTTACAGATGATACGACTTTTATGTTTTGTGGACCACATAGTTTCTGTCTTTACTATGCAATTCTACCTCAGAAGCATGAAGGTAGCCAGGGACAGTGCCTATATGAATGAGTGTGGCTGTGTGCTAAAAATACATTTATGACACTTAATTTTGAATTTCATATAATTTCAACTCATCAGGAAAATTTAACTGCGTTCAATCATTAAAAAATGTAAAAACCATTCTTAGCTTGAAGTCCTTACAAAAACTATGGTTGCCTGGATTTGGCCAGCAGATCGTAGATTGCAGACCCTCATCTGCATGAGTGAAACCACTACCACTCCCGATCACCTCCCATAAGAAAGAATGGGTTTTGTCCTTGTTGTTTCTTGTTAGATGTATAAGCAGGTATTTTATTTAAACAGATAGATTATTTAAACAATTATTTTGAGATTTGAAAAGGCACATGTTCTAAGCTGTGAAGAAATTGAATTAATTTTGGTAGTCTCTGATTGTATTTCTCATTATTGAGATTGTTTTACATTTAATATGCAGGTGACTTTTATTTCAGAGAAATTACCATGACTAATTATGTCTAATTTACTTCTAGCTTATGAATTTTCTGAAATTGGACAACAGGTCTTATCAAATATGGTAGCTTCTCAGTATTTAGTATAATGTTTTACATCTTGCCACTTAAAATGTGGTCTTCAGAACAGTCTCAGCATCACCAGTATCTTATTAAAAATGCAGAATCTCAGCTTCCAACCAGGCAGATACACTTAATCAGAATCCTCATTTTAACAAAGAATTCCTAAGCCCAGTACAGTTGAGAAGCTCTGTCCTATCATACAGTGAACATTATGATATAAAAAAACAAATTGCAAACAATATGCTCTATGGGGGTAATTCCCTTAAGTGTTGAGCAGATAAGTTTACATACAAAATATTGTAACATTATGGATTATTTAAGATATACAAGTAGCAAAGCCACCTCTACTCCAGGATCACCTGTGTTATAGCATTGGAACTGACATTTGTATCTTGTAGCCACTTTGTGGACAAAGGGAAATGTTTAGTCTATGAAAATATTATCATGAGAATTCATGGAAATAATGTTAACATGGCAGGCTGAATGATGTCTCAGGACCATCCTATCCCAAATGGCAGTATTCTAGGGGTACATGGCAAAGCCCCTCTGCTTTTAGAGCCATATCTACCTAGCATCTTACCTTAAACCTTACTAAATTATTTTCAGGAATGAGGCATTCAGGTCACACAGAACCCAAATATTTGTAAAAATCATTATCAATTTCTTCCTTCCTTCAATTCTCTGAACTGGAAGGAAAAGACTTTCCATTTTCTCTTCCTCTGTGGCAAAGTATGATTACAGTCACATTCTACCCTAAGTTGTCCCTGGCTTATGATCTAATAAAATATTATTATATGATCAGTTATCCATATGACCTGTCCTCCATATGCTAACAAGAGCTACATTTATTCAAAAATCTCTCTTCTTCCTTTTCTTAATAAATCTCAAAAGGACGATTTTATTATGGAGCTAACAGGATATTGACTGATCTTAAACATAAGTATTTTTTTTCCATAAACTGATATATGCCATTGATTAACTATTAGGAAGACAATGTAACAGGATTTTGAGGAAAGGAAAAATACACAGAAAATGTAAATGCCTATGTAATGGCATATTAGATCATTCTAAAAGTTAAACTAAAACTAAGATTTAAGGACAGCAATTAAGTTTTCAGAACTTTGATTTTCGGTTGCTTAGTTTCTAATAAAAGTTGAACTTTTGGAATTGAAACAGATGGAAGTTTCTTTGATAGACTCTTCTTATTCTACCATTCCACAGTCATTTGTGCAGATTTTAATGGGTTTGCAGAGCTGTATGAAGCAACATATATTATGATGTAAATGCCATCATTATGACATATGCTTAAACTTCTGCTGAGAAATAAATAAAATATCGTGAAATGCCTGCTGTTTATCCCAGCTGTTTATTTCTCACAGCCCATAAATGGAAAAGTCACACAGTTTAGCATTTATATGTTACAGAGGCATTTGGAAATAATTAAAATTCTTCCAGAGAGTCCTTTCTTTTGTTCTGAATTAGAATTAACTCATACTTTCAAGAAAAAAGGGCAAAAGCATTATTTGAGACTAAATAAAGTGTATGTATATTTTCCCAGGATTATCAAGATTTGCTTTTTTTCTCCCAGATTTCCAATAGTGAGATAAGTAAGTGAGAGGACATAACTGGGGACAAGTATAGGCCACCCAATCTGTATGCCTGGCTACATTTCCAATGAAGAAACAACTACCAGTGGGAAGCTTGCTTCTGTGGGTAAATTAGGTTGATTGCAATGATCTGACTTATATTGATGCTAATACACACAAATAAGGGAAAGCCAAGGGAGTTGCATTTCCTTCATTAAAAAATGGTGAAATATCTTATGAAATTAAAAACCAAACGTGTTCAAATGTTCTACAAATGCAATCTAAAAATATAATATTTATATATAAATGTTTTAATAATTATTGTTTATTTTTTCATGAATGTGCTACAGCAACATGCCCATTATATAAATATTTCATTTTGTTTAACATAAAATTTAAGTTACTTGATTTTTACGGAAAATGTGACAGTACATTTTGAATTTGTTATTATGACAATGGCTAAATTTTAAAACATGGTATAGTATCAGTTTTTTTTTAATTTTTAATGTTGCAGAAACAAAAATACTATGAAGAACTTCTCAAACTTTTCACTCATAGTTGATAAACATAACCTAGCAATCAAAAAACATTCTTATTATACAAAATAATTTGAGAGAAAATAATATTTGAATTATTTTTGCTGTCAAATTGATCTCATAATTATATCCCAACATTTTTATTTAAAACAATTTTGATCAACCAAATTATATATAAAATAAATACTGTATATCTAATTTATACTAATATTATAACTGTATGAAATACATTTGCATATATTATATAATTTATATTAATATTAGAAATAATATGTTACATTTAAATGATCCTTTAAGACATATTAAACTTAATATGTTTAATATCTTCCATGCCTCAATTCATAATTATCTATTTTCTCGTGTGTAAGCAGGTCAAATAATTGATATTTTAATGTGAAAAGCAAATCTTCCACCTAAAAGTAGTTTGTTTTGGATGTGTGTCCATGTGTTGTGGTGACTGTGTCTCTGCGAATAAAGTAAATGGTTAGTGTTTAGTATAAATATTTACTGATTTTTAAACATTAAGAAAGGCATAAATGAATCTTTGCTAAATCTTGCCCTTATTCTTCATCTGGTAAATAATGGCATTATTTTTTCACTCATATGAGATTCACAAATGGTGTGCCTGAAAACAGTCTCAAGGAAAGTCCTATTTAAAGTTCAACAATTATGTGTGCTCATTTGTTGAAACTTTAAAAAAGAGCACAAATTACTAGTTTTTTTTAAGTTTTCCTATTTTTAATAATATAAAAAGTTTAGTTACACAATCTTTTCTTCAGTAATTTGTCTAAAGCAACAATATGGAGACAGAACTTAATCTCTAGGAATATTTACACAATTCCACGTGGGCATCACTATTCAGTCATTTTGAAAGATTTCAAAAACTTTAAAATGTGTAGTGTTTGAGCTCAATGTCTGAACAACTAGAGAAAAGTGTCTTTTATATGCAAAAGTTACAAAGGTTAGAATTTGTAAACATGGCATATAAATAGTGTCTCTGTGTTTCTAATAATTTTGTCCTTAGAAAACCTAGGAGACTAAATTTACATCCTCTCTAAAATAAGAGAAAATTGAGACTGAATCACTTATTATCATAAAAATGCTTAAAATATCACTAGACTTTATAGTGTAATCATGAATGCATTCATTTTTCAAATACTCATGTTAAGATAGGCAGTAAAATTTTCCAAAATTTGTTATTTAAAACCATTCTGATTACTGGTGGAATAACGTTATATTTATTGGTCAAATTCAAGAATATTTTCAGTTTAATAAATTATATTTTTCTGTTTATCCCTGTAATAAATGTTTAATTTTTAATGTGTATTTTCAAATCATTAGATTATTTCTCTTTTTAAAATATTACATTTTAGGGGTGTGTGTGTGTGCGCACGCGTGCGCGTGTGCTTTGGGAGATATACCTTTGTTGACTAAGTTTAAGGAGGAATTCAAATCATAACTTGTGGCAATATATTCTGGCCATTTCAATTAAGGGGGATTGATTTTGTCACAATACTAACCATGCCAACTGAGAGAACAAATCTTGTGATCTTAATCTTCCTGAAACTATTAAAATTATATGGATAGAGCATTCCCTCTTAGTATTTAAATATTTCTACAATATGGACTTCTCACTGTATCCAACACCTTATCCTAAACTACCTTCAGCTTTCATCTAAGCTAATAGAAGGAACTCTCTAAACCAACAGACTTTGGTTGGTTTTAAACATAATTTTTTACCAAAATTAAAAATAAAATCATTCCATAAAACAAATCATATTCTGTTCTTCACTTTTTTTGACATTTTTATTGGAGTATAATTGCTTTACAATGGTGTATTAGTGTCTGCTTTATAAGGAAGTGAATCCGTTATACATATACATATATCCCCATATCTCTTCCCTCTTCTGTCTCCCTCCCTCCCCCCTCCCTATCCCACCCTTCTAGCTGGTAACAAAGCACCGAACTGATCTCCCTGTGCTTCACCTTTTTTTTTTTTTTTTGCGTTACGCGGGCCTCTCACTGCTGTGGCCTCTTTCCTTGTGGAGCGCAGGCTCCGGACGCACAGGCTCAGCGGCCCCGGCCCACGGGCCCAGCCTCTCCGCGGCATGTGGGATCCTCCCAGACCGGGGCACGAACCCGCGTCCCCTGCATCGGCAGGCGGACCCCCAACCACTGCGCCACCAGGGAAGCCCCGTGTGCTTCACTTTTAATTTAAAATCCTTTCATGGTTTCTCATTGCTCTTAGGCTTTAAAAAAAAATCTTAACATGTTCTCCAAAGATCCCTGTGTCTGGGCCCTACTTACTTCTTTCTCCTCCTCTAACAAGTTATCTCTTGCTTTCTTAATTTTAGCTCCAGGGGTCCTCTTTCATATTCTTAGATCCATTCACCCCTTGGCCTTTCTACATAATGCTCCCTCTTCAGACAATTATTTACGCTTATTTTTACCAAGATAAAATTGAATCATTAGCCAAAGGGTCATATTATTAGTCAAACAAACAAACAAAACCTTTCTGATCTCCATAACCAGGTTTAATCTTCCTCATGGTTTTGTAATATCAGGTACCTTCTTTCAAATATCACATATGTCATTTCACTGTGTGTGTGTTTGTGTGTGTGTTAGTGTGATCATGTACTTACTCTCCCCTAACTGAACTGCAAATTCAGGATCTTTATTTTCCTTAATGTGGTTTCCCCAACAGAGAAGTTGAATAGGAGGGACAGTGACAAAGAAAACAATCTTAAACAGCATGAGACTGGGTAGCACAGAATGGAATAATTTTATAGGAGACCAGCAATTATAATGACAACGTTGTATGTCAAGAGGAAATGGACTCCGACTCTAGATTAGAGGAGTGGCAAAGATTTGGGACTATCTATATTTCACTGTGGAATGGCCTCTGCCTAAAGCTTACATAATCCAAGCGCAAATTATAAACTAAACCTCAAAAATCTCATCCAGCCATGGCACAAGCTCAGGATTCAGGCACAAAGTCAAATCATCTAATTAAGACTTCGTGAATGGGTCTTTTGATACAAATCTTCAGAAACAGAGATCTGTGACCTAAAAAACCAAGTGATCTTGAAACCATCCCCACACAATGTACAAGGTGAGATAGTAAATTAGTATCCTGTGGCTGCTGTAACAAATTCCACTTGAGATTGACATGTATACACTAATATGTATAAAATAGATAACTAATAAGGACCTGCTATATAAAAAATAAATAAAATTAAATTTAAAAATTTAAAAAAAAACAAAAATCAGGCAAAAAAAACCCAATTCCACAAACTTTTGGGCTTAAAACAATGGAGATTTTTTCTTTCATAGTTGTGAATTTTGGAAATCTGAATTTTGGCAGGGCAGTGGTACTTCCACAGTGTCTCGGGGAGAATTTGTTCTCCGTCTCCCCCAGCTTTTTGTGGTTGCAGACATTCCTTGCCTCGGTCTATATCTCTTTCTGCCTAAATTTTCATCACCTCCCCCTTCCACGTGTCTCTCTCTCTCATCCCCCTCTGTCTCTGTCTTATAGGAATACCTGTGAAGACATTTACAGCATACCCAGATAAGCCAGGGCAAGCTTCCCCTCTCAAGATCCCTAACTTATTCAAAACCTTTGCCCCAAAAGACAGATATTACTTTTTGCCATATAAGATGATGTTCACAATCTGGGGATTAGGATGTGGATATATCTTTGGGGTGGGGGAGACCATTCATACCACTACATATAGGAAAAGGAAAGCTGCAGTAAATACTCTTATTTAAAAAAAATTGAAACAGAAGGCATATAACTGGCATTGTTTCATAGTATTTTTGAAATTGAGCCTGGCACATGCTACCAATTCCCCCTGCTCTGAAGGAAGGTAGTGAACATTGCTTAGGGTGCTGTTCTGATCCTTCAGAATAGTTGTTGTAGGTACTTTGCACCAACCTTGGACTCCTACTTCTGTCTTATTATCTATTCTTGTTTTCTTTTATTATTTTTTTTCCACAAAGAAAGCCCTATACTTTGGGCTGATTAGTTTTCTCATCCTTTGGAAACCCTGAGGCTCCTTTTCATTTTAAATTGCCTCTATCTCTTTTAGTATAAACTGATGGTACTTCTGTCTACACAATTCTCCTAAAAACTCTGTGGATATCTTATTTTTTCTTTTTGTAGTTATAATAAATGTATTTTATTTCAAAAATATGTTCAGCATGTTTTATAATGTTTTAAATTAATATTTATTGAAGTATAGTTACTTTACAATGTTGTGTTAGTTTCCACTGTGCAGCAAAATGAATCAGGCATACATATACATATATCACCTCCCTTTTGGACTTCCTTCCCATTCAGGTAACCACAGCACATTAAGTAGAGTTCCCTGTGCTATACAGTATGTTCTCATTAGTTATCAATTTTATACATAGTATCAGTAGTGTATATGTGTCAATCCCAATCTCTCAATTCCTCCCATTCCCCTCTTTCCTCCTTGATATCAACACATTTGTTCTCTATGTCTGTGTCTCTATTTCTGCTTTGCAAATAGGATCATCTATACCATTTTTCTAGATTTCATATGTATGTATTAATATATAATATTTGTTTTTCTTCTTCTGACTTACTTCACTCTGTATGACAGTCTCTAGGTCCATCCATGTCTCTACAAATAGCCCAATTTCGTTCCTTTTTATCATTGAGTAATATTCCATTGTATATATGTCTCACATCTTCTTTATCCATTCCTCTGTTAATGGACATTTAGATTGCTTCCATGTCCTGGCTATTGTAAATAGTGATGCTATGAACATTGGAGTGCATGTATCTTTTTGAATTATGCTTTTCTCTGGGTATATGCCCAGTAGTGGGATTGCTGGGTCATATGGTAGAAAAGACAACCCTCTGAATGGGAGAAAATATTTGCAAATGAAGCAACTGACAAAGGGTTAATCTCTAAAATATATAAGCAGCTCATGCAGCTCAATATCTAAAAAACAAACAACCCAATCAAAAAATGGGCAGAAGTCCTAAATAGACATTTCTCCAAAGATGACATACAGATGGCCAAGAAGCACATGAAAAGCTGCTCAACGTCTCTAATTATTAGAGAAATGCAAATCAAAACTACAATGAAGTATCACCTCACATAAGTCAGAATGTTCATCACCAAAAAATCTACAAACAATAAATGCTAGAGATGTGGAGAAAAGGGAACCCACATGCACTGTTGGTGGGAGTGTAAATTGATACAGCCACTATGGATAACAGTATGGAGGTTCCTTAAAAAACTAAATATAGAACTCTGGGATATCTTAATGGCATTCTCTCCATTAGACAAAAACCAGAACAACAAATCCTTCTGAGACAGGCCACTTTGGGCTATGGACCAGGGCACTGTGTTATTTGTTGTTTATAATCTTTGCAGTCTTTTTAAATAGCTGACTGTGTCTATAATGCAATATTTTAATTTTATTTTTTAATAAAATGCTTTATTAAAACACCCTTAACTTTACCTTGATATTTTGCTGGCAGTGCCCTGGATTAGGTCTTTTTCTCCCCCTAAGGCCTTGCTTTACTTTGAAAATTATTTTCCTATCCTGCTAGCAAAGCTGAGTGTGAGAAATAGCTTTATTTTGCAACATCACAAGAACTGAGTTAGATACATTTTCTACCATTCACAATAAATAGACATAGTCTTGTCAACATTCCTGCATACATAACATAAACCACCTTATTTTCAACCTCCCCAAACAATATTCTTATTGCCTTTCCAATGTCCTTTGTTTCTTCACAGGCAATGCAATGTAAAATTTCTTAGATTTTTGTATGAGATAAAGTTCATTCAGGGAAGCAGAACATATATGAGTATTATGGGATATGGAATTTAATATAAAACCTTATATAACTGTTTCAGAATCTGGGAAATGTGGAGAATCAGGGAAAAAAATCAGTAAGAAGACTCCTGAAAGAGGAGTATAGGTAGATAAGTCAGAAATTGAAGGGGAATCTGGGAAACCATGTCCATCCCCCTGCTGAAGCAGGGAGATGAAGGGAAGGTTGTGGAAAAACCTATAGAAATACATCACAACTGTAGAGCTAACACATTTCTAGAACCACAGCTAACTGTCCAGTGGTGAGTTTAGAGCTGCTATGGTCAATATATATATATATATATATATATATATATATATATATATATATATATATATATATATATATATATATATATATATATATTTTATCATGCTAAATATGTGGTTTCTAGTAAACATCAATTTGGAGAGATCTAGCAGTCAGTTGGAAATGTATTGCTGGAACAAAGTCAGGGGTAAAGGCATTGATAAGGGATTCAATATCATAAATAAGTAATTGAAAGCACTGCTTATTTGGAATAAAAACAATGGAAAGCTAAAGTCAGAAGTAAAGGAGAGCAATACTTGAAAAAAGAAAAGGAAAGGAAGCTAAATGGATCAGTGAATTAAAATAATTAAGGGAGGCATCCAAATTGAAAAGAAAGAAGTAAAATTTTAACTCTTCACAGATGGCATGGTCTTATATGTAGGAAACATTAATAATTCCACAAAAAAATCTGTCAGAACTAATAAATGATTTCAGCAAAGTTGCAGGATAAAAAATTAACACATAGAATTGTTGTGTTTCTATACATTAAGAATGAATAATCTAAAAAAGGAATAAAGAAAATAATTTCATTTACAATAGCATAAAAGAGAATAAAATACTTAGGAGTAAACTTAACCAAGGTGGCAAAAGAATTGTGCACTAAAAACTACAGAACCTTTCTGAAAGAAATTAAAGAAGACAAATTAATAGAAAAATATTCCATGTTTATGGATTGTAAAACTTAATGTTATTAGATATCAATATCACCCAAAGTGATCAATCTACAGATTCAATCCAATCCTTCTCAAAATTCCAATGATATTTTTTTGTAGAAACAGAAAAAAGTCCTAAAATTTATATAGAATCTCAGTGGACCCCAAAGAATCAAAACTTTGAAAAAGAAGAACAAAGTTGGAAGTTTTACACTTCCTAATCACAAAGCTACAGTAATCAAAACAATGTGGTATTAGCATAAAGACAAGCATATAGACCAATGAAATAGAATAAAGAACCCAGAAGTAAACCCTCACATGCATGGCCAAGTGATTTTTGACCAAGACCATTTACAGGGAAAAGGACAGTCTTTTCAACAAATAGTGTTGGGAAAACTATATATCCTCATAAAAAAAAAAAAAAAAAAAAAAAAAAGAAGTTGGAACCTTACTTTAAACCATATAAAAAATACTAATTCAAAATGGATCAAACGTCTAAGCGTAAAAGCTAAAACTACAAAATCCTTAGAAGAAAACATGGATAAAAGTTTCTTGATATTGTATTTGGCAGTGATTTCCTGTAGCAGACACCAAAAGCACTGGCAATAAAAATAATAACAGATAAATTGAACTATATCAAAATTTAAAACTGCACATCAAAGGATACAATCAGCAGAATGAAAAGGCTTCCAATGGACTGTGAGAAAATATTTTCAAATCATATAAAATAAGAGGTTAATATCCAGAATATGTAAAGAACTCCTAAAACGTTGAGACTAAAACTAAAAGATGAAAAAAAAAATCCAGTTAAAAAATGAGTAAAGGACTTGAATAAATATTTCTCCAAAGAAGATATACAAGTGTCCATGAAGCAGGTGAAAAGGTGCTCAACATCACTAATCATTAAGGAAATGCAAACTAAACACACAATGAGATGTTACCTCATACCCATTAGGATTGCTGCTATCATAAAAACAAAAAATAACAAGTGTTACTGAGAATGTGTAGAAACTGGAACCCCTTTATGCTGCTGATGGGAATATAAAGTGGTGCAGCTGGTATGGGAGGTAGTATGGTGATTTCCCAAAGAAATGAAAATAGCTTTACCATATAATCCAGCAATGCCACTCTAGATATATATCCAAAGTAATTGAAAGCAGGGACTCAGGCATGTATACCCATGTTCATAGCAGCATTCTTCACAATAGCTAAAAAGTAGAAACAACCTAACTGTCCAACAATTCATGAGTGGATAAACTAAACGTTGTACATATAATGGAATATTTATTATTCAGCCTTAGAAAGGAAGGGAATTCTGACTCGTGGTACAGCTTGGATGATCATTGAGAACATTATGATAAGTGAAATAAGCCAGTCCCTAAAAGACAAATACTGTGTTATTTCACTAACATGAAGTAATTAGACTAATCAAATTCATATAGACAGAAGGAAGAACGGTGGTTGTCAGGGGCCGGGAGAGTTTGGAATGGGGAGTCATTGCTTAATGGTTATAGAGTTTCAATTTTTTGAAATGGAAAGAATTCTGAAGATTGGTGACATATGTGAATATACCTAACACTACTGAACTGGACACTTAATGGTTAAAATGGTAAATTTTATTTGTATTTTACCATTATTAAAAATAAGGAACTCTTCAACAGAAATAGAAGAATTAGGAAAGTGATATTGTGGAAATCAATATTAAATGTGTTATTAAGAAGTTAACTTCACTGTACAGTAGAAACTAACACAACATTGTAAAACAACTATACCCCAATTAAAAAAAAAGTTAATAATGAATATGTTTTCAGGAATAGTAGGACTCAGGGGTCAACTTCAAATCCTTTTTATTGAAAGACTATATATTTATCTCTAGATATGCAAACCGTTAAAGAATAAATGCATACCTAAAATATTTCCAAGAATTAATATAGTCAGAATATTGAAAATAGAAAATTATCTTTATCAAAATAGTTTTAGTGGTGAACTAGAAAGGGAAATAAAGGATGTAATTGTTTGGGAAGTGAATGGGGGTTAGAAAAGAATATAGTTTATTATGGAAACTCTTAGTATAGAAATATGGAATAAGGGAGCCATAAGTGTAAAATCAGAGGCAAATGTTACTCAAAGCTTACCTAATTGACTAGGACTGTGTCTTACAACTTTTTTTACAGGCTGCCAATGAATGTTGCTTAGATGGCATTTTTTTTCTGGGAAGTAATAACTGACCTTTCCATTGTCCTTGATTTGGCTAGATCATCCTGACATGTTCTCTCTATTTAACCCATCATAGAAATTATTACAAGCCTCTGTAATTTTTTGCTGATTTTCCCCCCAAAAAAGACTTCTGCAGAAGACAGAGCTTATGTCCATTGTGGTTAGCATTGTGCCCACCAAAACAATCAAACCAAAGGACATGAACAATTATGCTTTATAGTTTAAAGAACTATAGGCTTGAATTTAAAAAGCAGAAGGAGATTTCTGGAAATATACATTTAGTTATAAGAGATTTTTATGCTGGGGCAAAGGATGAAGGGGAGAGAGAATTAAGAATGTTAATGAAAAGGTGTACTAAATTATTTTCTATATGTACAAGGTAATCATGGCAGGAAACAAAACTTGCTGTCAGCTGATCAAAGACACTAATTTCTTTCAAAATCCAGTGAGAGGACAGTACAATTGAAAGACTTTGCCTACAGTTGAAAGTGAAATATTAATAGAAATTCTGATTTATGACTTGGCCATGGAGAGTTCAGCTAAAGTTACAAACGTTTAATGAAATAGATATAAAGGAAACTAAGAACTAGGAGTGGAGAGCATTACAATTGTTATACATAGAGGCATTAAATTCTTTAATAAGACAACAAGAGTTTTAAAACCCAACCTCCTAGTTTTCCAGCGGTGAATATTCAGGTTTAAATAGGCTTAGATGACATGATTAAAACCACTTGAAATATCTGTCATGTTTAATATACCACTTATTTTTATGAATATGATTCTTTGTCCAATTTTTCATGAATCATTTTATATTAAGAGATTTAAGTTTCTTTTTTGTCAAGGGTCAGAAAAATAACACATTTTACCCTTTTTAAACCAAGTTTTTAAAATTAATTTTTGTATTTAGGCAAAATACTAAGAGGAAACTCAGTCCTAAATAAAACAAGAATATCCTTCCTTCTGACACTAATTGCAATTTCAAGATTTCCTAGAAGGACTCAGAACTCACTAGAGGCTGCTAATGGTTCATCACAAAGAATGGATACAGATTAAAATCAGCCAAGGGAAAAATCACATAGGGCAGCATCTGGAGAAGTACTAAATGCAGAGCTTCCAAAATCCTCTCTCTGTGGAATCAGGAGATATTTCTTTCCTGGTATCCCTGTGAGACAGTACCCTAAGGTTTCTGCATTATGAACCAGGGAAGCTCACCCCAGTATTCAGTCGCTACTGGGGTTCTACTTGCCCCCTGGTTGAGCTCAGTCTCCATTTCAAGTGATATTGTATGACCCAAAGCCCTACTCTGTATCACATTGTTGGTCTTTCTATCCTGGTCAACCCCTGCCTTAATCTGGTGTGGTCAGACCCCTATACAAAGATGCTCCTCTCAGGCATGACCTTCCAAAGGATATATCTCCCTGAGAGCAATGGCAAAGCCCAGACCTCTTTAGGGTAAAGTTAAATTCCCTACAATACAAGTACATTTACCAAAGTCACATTTATATTATCATTTTAAGGATTTGCAATAGTGATTCCAAAGTTCAGACAACGTTTTAAAGTCTCTTGTCCTTTTATTCTGTTGAAATAATGACACCTGCTTACTAGGAATATGAAAAAGCTCCAACCAAGGTGACACTTGGACAAAATTTCACTTATATGCCAGCTCTAAGATGTCGCTTGTCTGCTCAGTCTCCTTAATTTATCACAGAGTTAATTAAATTTTATGCTCTTCTTGTATAATCATTTGTGCATCTTCTATGATTAACCTTACACAGTCATTTTTCCACAATAATTTAAAGAAAATTTTAGTGTATTGAGCTCATTTTTATTGTATGTGTTATGTGATATTAGGAAAATGTCACTTAATTTATGAAATTAAATCTAAATATGTTTATTATCCATAAATCTTATATTTATTTAGTATAGGCCTTGTCATCATGGAATGTTTTTCTATTAGAAACTTTGATAGATGTGTTGTAAGCATAGGAATTATTTGCAAGACAGCAGGAGTAGTCAAAATAGATTAAATTAATGTGTTAGGTTTAGTGTTCACATGGCATGCTTTACTTTAATTGATTACTCTATGGCCAAACTTAAATTAGTAGTATCAGTGCTGATAGAAGAAAATGAATATTTAATAAAACACCCTTTGTATCATAGTAGCAGATTAATCTAAGTAAAAAAGCTATCATTTGTAATAAGCTTTTAAGGCTACTTTGATATCTTGAATACGTGCAATGTTAAAGAGCTTATAAATACAAAGAGCAAGATAAGTTGTGATAATTTAACAAAATGTCTCTGCAATTACCTTTGAATTTTGATGCATTTGGATTTAAAAATTAAGCAATACACTTACATTGAGAAGAAGTGGCAATACATTTTTTCTAGCTTCGAAATTGCAACAGATTCATTTATCACTAAAATTATATCAACAAAAATAACATAATGAGTAAATGGTAAATGATTAATTTATGAACTTCATAACTAACTCTTAGAGTCATCGATGTTTACATGTAGATAATCTTAAGACAAATAATTCATGGGTAATGTACATTTTATTCCCCCATCATCAATCATCATCATTGTCATCGATACAGCAGAGTTTTTGGAATAAAATTCAAATGAATAACAATAAGAATATCACATTACTAAAATGTAAAAAATTATATAACTAAGAAAAAACATTGTAAGTTAATATTGAGAGTAAAAATAGAATAAAATTACAGATAAGGATAAAAGACAAATTTTATGCATTCTTTAATATATTCTTTAAATCCTAAACATAATTTTGACTATTAAATTATATAAATTCCTTAATCTGGAGATGCATTACAAAAAATAATCCTGTATACACTATAAAATCAGAAGTATATAATACCTTCGTGGTTTATTATGACTGTTGAACTTCAAATGTGTCTTTATCTCCATGGATTTTATTCCATTGTATGTTAAAATTGAAAATCAGTGATTGCAAGAAAAAAATTAATTCCCGTTTTTTTCCCCATGTTTCTCCAAAGTGGCTGAAGTAGAAGATGGAAACATTACCATTGAAAAAGAAGGTACAAGAAGAGCCAGCTTTATGGGCATGCACCAAGTGCATCCACTCAGACCCAGACAGAAGGACTACACACTTGGTTTAATGCTCTATTATTGCCATCTTGAAATTCTGAAGAAATTTTGAATAAGGAGCACTGCATTTTCATTTTGCACTGAGTGTGCATAGCCATAAATAAAGTCAAACCTGTTAGTGATGTCAATCTGGAAAACTTCTATCTGGGTCAAGGAGAGACTGACTGGGCAAGGCTGCCAGGCATGTGCTTAAATGAATACTTAGAGAGACCATATATAAAATAGATAAACAACAAGGATTTACTGTCTAGCATAGGGAAATATATTCAGTATCATATAATAACCTATAATGGAAATAACTGAGAAAAAATAATATATATTAATTTATTCATACAAATGTATAACTGAATCACTTTGCTGTACACCTGAGACTAACACAATATTGTAAATCAAATATACTTCAGTTAAAGAAAATAATACTTGGAGAGAATATGACTATTCTCTGAAACTTGGAATAAGCCTATGACCTTGGGTTTTATTCCTTTCCTGTACAGCTTGTCTGTGTTGAAGAGATTTTGACTGGCAAATGGTGAAGGGACACTTCTTTACTTGATAAAAGCAAACAAATAAATACCAACAATAACCAAAAAAAAGGAGGATGGGCAATATCAATATTAAAATGGACAAATTCATGATCCACAAAGAATATATAATAATATGACAGCAAACACTTTTAGGATAATGAGAAGATGATTAATATTGGTCTTATAATGTAAGTGGGAATCTTTGACTCATCTCTGAAAATGATTTCAAGCAAGTCCATAGAAAAATTTTAAAATGATATAGATTTTGAAGAGTATAAGTACAAGTCTGAATTAATAGGTTTATACTGAAATTTAAAATTAGACTAAATAGACATGCAAAGATCTCCCAAATATCTGAAAAACGTTCAAAATTTATGTTCTCAAAGCAATAACTTTAATCATTTATTAAAAATAGAAAACAACCAGTTTCTGGCCTCAGTGTAATAACAGTGCATTTCTTTCTTGAATTTATTAGGCATTTAATATAAGCACTTTGACAGAATTGATGAGTATTTAAATGAATGAATGAATGAGTGAATAAATGAATAATCAAAAGTAAGTTTCTTTCTAGAAGTTTAGAATCTACCTCTACCAAACAAGCAAGGCACAACAATTAGAGATACCGCAGCATAACAACATATATAATTTAATACATATCTTCTTTACAACCCATAGTTGACCAGAACAATGTATAGTTTGCCTTGACTGTGATCAAAATTAAGAGAAAAATCTATTCACACTGAAAGACAGAAAAACATTTTACTGTATTGCTCATGTTTTGTTTACATCATGAACCATTTCCTGCAAAATGAAGAATGACAAATTTCAAATTACATGACCTGTGAAATACACTATAATTTATAGCAAGCCTTCCTTCAAGGATTTTATATAGTAGGATAAATAGGTTGTCAAAAAAAAAAGAAGCAACTTATAAAACTGTCATGTAGTTGAGTGGCAGGTTTTTGTATGAACACTCTTTTTGAATAAGAATGCTGAGTTTCATATATATATATATATATATATTTTAATGATCATGGGTACTAACTCTAAATCCTTACAGAGAAAAAAAAACATGCAGAAAAGGGTATCTGTTTTGAAAATGTGAAGTTAGCTCATATCTTGCTTCATGTTGTAAATATATTGAGCTTGAATTTGCACAAGGACTGAATTTGAAAGGAAAAGTTTAAGGTTATCATTCCATTTCTTAGAATCAAATGAAGAGAAAAAAATTTTTTCTTTGTACAATTGGGAATGGGAGATGAAAGAATGAATTCTTTCTAAATTCCATTTTAAATAATTTTTCAGTAAAATTTATGTAAAATTCACA
Organism: Mesoplodon bidens; assembly: GCF_964165515.1. Classification (NCBI taxonomy): domain Eukaryota; kingdom Metazoa; phylum Chordata; class Mammalia; order Artiodactyla; family Ziphiidae; genus Mesoplodon; species Mesoplodon bidens. The sequence continues at coordinate 23,899,423 of NC_138160.1, forward strand.
CTCAGGAATAAAACAAACAGTGAAACTGTGTGGAAAAATTAAATAAAATGGGAAATATGGAAACCACAATTTCAAAGTTCTTTAGTGACACTGTATAGAAGGTGTATATAAACAAATAATGTGTAATGCTTTGTACTAGTATATAGCTCTAGGAGTAATTTGATCCAAAAAAGTCCTTGTTTTATAGAAATCCATGAAATTTTTACATTTGAGTTCTGCTTTAAGGAATTTACAGTGAAAACCTTGAAATTGCCTTGAGGATGAATTAAATTAATATATTATGTCAAAATTTGAGGAAGAGATTCCATAAATGAAACTGGAGAATTCATTTTACTTATTTTACTGGCTCAGAAGAACACACACATAAATTTTGAAAATTTGAATGACAAGAAAAATTGTTTCTTTGAGAACTCACTTGACCTCCTCTTTCTTTTTGATTACCTTGGAGACCTGATATAAATTCACAGACATATTTTCAACCATAAAATCCACCTTTTGGCAGATTTCTTAAAGTGGCTTCCAGTTTATAATTAATAATTTGTACCTTAAAATGTAATGTGTGAAGAGACAGTTTTAGCCCTATGTAGGTCAGTGGAATTTGTTGTTTGGTAGACTTAGGGATGAACGGTGCAGAAGGGATGTTCAGAACGGTCTTGAAAGCTATTGGTTGTCAAGTAAATGCACACGTGATCTCAACACCAGAACATCACCTGCCTTGGTGACCCCTGACCCCTGGAATTGGAGCTGGTGTTTCAACCTTTTTATTCTAATTCAATATTAATAAATTTCTTCTTCTGTTAGTTTGATTTTTATGGAGTTGTGATTTTTTTCATGCAGGACCGATTGATCAAGTAGATGAGAGAAGGGTGGAGTCAAGATGGTGTACTAAGAGGACACAAAATTCGTGTCTCCTCACAACTAGGGCACCTACCAGGCAACAGTGGGGGCCACAGACACCTAAGAGGATAGGAGGAACCCCCAGTAACTGGGTAGAATGTGGGGCATGAAGGGAGTGAGGGAGGAGGAGAAGTGGAAGCGAGTTAGGACTGGCACCCCTGAGGGGCAGCTGGGTGAGGGGAGGAGTTCCTACACCCGGTGAGACCCACTCACAGTTAGGGGTCTAGAAGCGATGGGGGGGAGACCCTGGGGGAGACCATGGGGGAGGGGCATGAGGGAAGGGAAGGGAACACGGCTGGAGCTTTCCCTGTACACATAAGCATCAGGAAGCCTGTTGGGCTCCCAGGCCTAATCCTCTGGATTCAGAGCCTCCCTCCTGCAGCGCAGAGCACAAGCCCCGCTCCTACACCCTCACCCAGGGCCACACCTCTACACTCAGAGACCCCCTCCAATGAGCTGGGTCTAAACCCCACCCACACACCCTCACTCAGGGGCCTACCTCCAAACTCCGGAAGCCCACAATGCAGAGGCCCTCCTTTCCATGTGCTCCCTCTCCCCTTCTGCTCAGGTCCTAAGCAAAGGCCCCATACCACACTTTAAAGTCACACCCCACACCCACCTAGGCCCCACCCCACGCTTGGACATCGCCCCATGTAGGTCCCACCCCATGCTCAAATGTCACCCCCTGACCCTAAACACCACCCCAGCCTAAGTTTCCCCCCAAGCTCCACCCAGAGGGCCAAGGTTGTTTTTCTTTTGTTTTTTTCTTTTCCTTTTTGCTCTATCAGATTGGGGTTATGTTTTACCTTGTTGATTCATTATTGTTGATTCTTTTATATTTTTATTTTTCATAATAAATCTTTTATTTTTCTAATTTTATTTTATTCTTTATACTTTGTTAGTGATCTTTACTTTTGGTATGTTCCCACCTCCAATTATTTTTTTCTTTTTTCTGTTATGTATTTATTTTACTTTGTTACAGTTGTTTCAATTATAGTTTTATTTATCCTAATAGATTTTTTATCTTTCTAATTTTATTTTGTATTTTATTCTTTGATATTGTACTGCTCCTTTTTTTCTTTCTTTCTTTCTTCCTTTTTTTTTTTTTTTTTACTGTGCCATGAAGCTTGCAAGATATTGGTTCCCTGGCTGGATGTTAAGCCCAAGCTCCAGTGGTGGGATCTCTGAGTCCAAACAGCTGGACTAACAGAGAACCTCAGAGCCCAGGGAATATCAATCGGAGTGAGGCCTCCCAGAAGTCCTCATCTCAGCACCAAGACCCAGCTCTATCCAAGTTCCTGCAAACTCCAGTGCTGGACAACTCAGGACAAACAACCTGTAAGACAGGAATACAAAACCACCCTCCCCCCCAAAAAAAAAGAAACGACAAAAAAATATGTTACAGATGAAGGAGCAAGGTAAAAACCTACAAGACCAAATAAATGAAGATTAAATAGGTGACCTACCTGAAAAGAATTCAGAGTAATGATAGTAAAGATGATCCAAAATCCGGGAAACAGAATGGGGAAAATACAAGAAACATATAACAAGGATCTAGAAGAACTAAAGAGCAAACAAACACTGATGATCAACACAATTACTGAAATTACAAATACTCTAGAAGGAATCAATAACAGAATAACTGAGGCAGAAGATGGAAAAGTGAGCTGGAAGATAAAATGGTGGAAATAACTGCCACAGAGCAGAATAAAGAAAAATGAATGAAAAGAATTGAGGACAGTCCCAGAGACCTCTGGGACAACAGTAAACAGGCAAAATTATAGGGGTCCAAGAAGAAGAGAGAAAAAGAAAGTGTCTGAGAAAAATGTTGAAGAGCTTAGAGTCGAAATTTCCCTAACATAGGAAAGGAAATAGTTAATTAAATCCAGGAAGCACAGAGAGTACCATACAGGATAAACCCAAAGAGAAACACACCGAGACATATATTAATCAAACTATCAAAAATTAAATACAAAGAAAAAATATTAAAAGCAGCAAGGGAAAAGCAACAAATAATATATAAAGGAATTCCCATAAGGTTAACAGATGATTTTGCATCAGAAACTCTGAAAACCAGAAGGAAGCGGCAGGACATATTTAAAGTGATGAAAGGGAAAAACCTACAACCAAGATTACTCTATGCAGCAAGGATCTCATTCAGATTCTATGGAGAAATATAAATCTTTACAGATAAGCAAAAGTTAATAGAATTCAGCAACACCAAACCAGCTTTACAACAAATGCTAAAGGAACTTCTCTAATCAGGAAACACTAGAAAAGGAAAAGACCCACACACAAAAAAACCCAAACTATTAAGAAAAGGGTAATAGGAACATAAATATTGACAATTACCTTAAATAAATGGATTACATGCTCCAACCTAAACACCTAGACTGGCTGAAGGGATACAAAAATAAGGCCTGTACATATGTTATCTACAAGAGACCCACCTCAGGCCTAGGGAAATACACAGACTGAAAGTGAGGGGATGGAAAAAGATATTCCATGCAAATGGAAATCAAAAGAAAGCTGGAGTAGCAATTCTCATATCAGACAAAATAGACTTTAAAATAAAGACTACTAGAAGAGACAAAGAAGGACACTACATAATGATCAAGGGATCAATCCAAGAAGAAGATATAATAATTGTAAATATTTATGCCCCCCCAAATAGGAGCACCTTATTACATAAGTCACATGCTAACAGCCATAAAAAGGGAAATTGACAGAAACACAAAAATAGTTGGGGACTTTAACATCCCACTTTCACCAATGGACAGTTCATCCAAAATGAAAATAAATAAGGAAACACAAGCTTTAAATGACACATTAGACAAGATGGACTTAGTTAATATTTATAGGACAATCCATCCCAAAACAACAGAACACACTTTCTCCTCAAGTGCTCATGGAACATTCTCCAGGATAGACCATATTGTGAGTGATAAATTGAAATCACATCAAGTATCTTTTCCTACCACAACCCTATAAGGCAAGATATCAATTACAGGAGAAAAACTGTAAAAAATAAAAGCACATGGAGGCTAAACAATATGCTACTAAATAACCAAGGGATCACTGAAGATATCAAAGAGGAAATCAAAAAATACCTAAAAACAAATGACAATGGAAACACAATGACCCAAAACGTATGGGATGCAGCAAAAGCAATTCTAAGAGGAAAGTTTATAGCAATAGAGTCCTACCTCAGGAAACAAGAAAAATCTCAAGTAAACAATCTAACCTTACACCTAAAGCAATTAGAGAAAGAAGAACACATACACACAAAGTCCCAAAGTTAGCAGAAAGAAAGAAATCATAAAGATCAAATCAGAAGTAAATGAAAAAGAAATGAAGGAAACAATAGCAAAGATCAATACAGCTAAAAGCTGGTTCTTTGAGAAGATAAACAAATTTGATAAACCACTAGCTAGACTCATCAAGAAAAAAAGGGAGAAGACAAATCAACGGAATTAGAAATGAAAAAGGAGAAGTAACAACTGACACTGCAGAAATACAAAGGATCATGAGAGATTACTACAAGCAACGATATACCAATAAAATGGAAATCTGGAAGAAGTGGACAAATTCTTAAAAAAGCACAACCTTCTGAGACTGAACCAGGAAGAAATAGAAAATATAAACAGAAAAATCACAAGCACTGAAATTGAAACTGTGATTTAAAATCTTCCAACAAGCAAAATCCCAGTACAAGATGGCTTCAGAGCTGAATTCTATCAAACAATTAGAGAAGAGCTAACACCGATCCTTCTCAAACTCTTCCAAAATATAGCAGAGGGAATAACACTCCCAAACTGATTCTATGAGGCCACGATTACGCTGATACCAAAACCAGACAAAGATGTTACAAAATAAGAAAACTACAGGCCAATATCACTGATGAACATAGATGCAAAAATCTTCAACAAAATACAAGCAAACAGAATCCAACAGCACATTAAAAGGATCATACACCATGATCACATGGGATTTATCCCTGGAATGCAAGAATTCTTCAACATATGCAAATCAATGTGATAAACCATGTTACCAAATTGAATAATAAAAACCATATGATTATCTCAACAGATGCAAACAAAGCTTTTGACAAAATTCAACACCCATTTATGAAAAAAAAAAACTCTCCATAAAGTGGGCATAGAGGGAACCTACCTCAAAATAATAAAGGCCAAATATGAAAAACCCACAGCCAACATCACTCTCAATGGTGAAAAACTGAAACCATTTCCACTAAGATCAGGAAAAAGACAAGGTTGCCCACTCTCACCACTATTATTCAACATAGTTTTAGAAGTTTTAGCCACAGCAATCAGAGAAAAAAAAAAAGAAATAAAAGGAATCCAAATTGGAAAAGAAGAAGTAAAGCTGTCACTAATAACAGATGACATGATACTATGCATAGAGAATCCTAAAGATATTACCAGAAAACTACTAGAGCTAATCAATGAATTTGGTAGAGTAACAGGATACAAAATTAATGCCCAGAAATCTCTTGCATTCCCATACACTAATGATGAAAAGTCGAGAGATAAATTAAGGAAACACTCCCACTTACCACTGCAACAAAAATAATAAAATACCTAGGAATAAAGCTACCTAAGGAGACAAAGGACCTGTATGCAGAAAACTATAAGACACTGATGAAAGAAAGATGATACAAACAGCTGGAGAGATATATCATGTTTTTGGATTGGAAGAATCAACATTGTGAAAATGACTATACTATCCAAAGCAATCTACAGATTCAATGCAATCCCTATGAAACTACCAATAGCATTCTTCACAGAACTAGAACAAAAAAATTCACAATTTGTATGGAAACACAGAAGTCCCCGAATAACAAAAGCAATCTTGAGAAAGATAAATGGAGCTGGAGGAATCAGGCTTCCTGACTTCAGACTATACTACAAAGCTGCTGTAATCAAGATAGCATGGTACTGGAACAAAAACAGAAACATAGATTAATGGAACAAGATACAAAGCCCTGAGACAAACCCATGCACCTATGGTCACCTTATCTTTGATAAAGGAGGCAAGAATATGCAATGGAGAAAAGAGAGCCTCTTCAATAAGTGGTGCTGGGAAAACTCGACAGCTACACGTAAAAGAATGAAATGAGAACACTCCCAAACACCATACACAAAAATAAACTCTAAATGGATTAAAGACATAAATGTAAGGCCAGACACTATAAAACTCTTAAAGGAAAACATAGGAAGAACACTCTATGACATAAATCACAGCAAGGTCCTTTTTGACCCACCCTCTAGGGAAATGGAAATAAAAACAAAAATAAACAAATGGGACCTAATGAAACTTCAAAACTTTTGCACAGAAAAGGAAACAATAAACAAGATGAAAAGACAACCCTCAGAATGGGACAAAATATATGCCAATGAAGCAACTGACAAAGGATTAATCTCCAAAATATACAAGCAACACATGTAGCTGAATATCAAAAAAACAAACAACCGAATCCAAAAATGGGCAGAAGACCTAAATAAACATTTATCCAAAGAAGTTATACAGGTTGCCAACAAACACAGGAAAGGATGCTCAACATCACTAATCATCAGAGAATTGCAAGTCAAAACTACCATGCAGTATCACCTCACACTGGTCAGAATGGCCATCGTCAAAATATCTACAAACAAATAAATGCTGGAGAGGGTGTGGAGAAAAGGGAACCGCACTGTTGGTTTGGAATGTGAATTGATACAACCACTATGGAGAACACTGTGGAGGTTCCTTAAAAAGCTAAAAATAGAACTATCATATGACCCAGCAATCACACTACTGGGCATATACCCTGAGAAAACCATAATTCAAAGAGTCATGTACCACAATGTTCATTGCAGCACTATTTGCAATAACCAGGACATGGAAGCAACCTAAGTGTCCATTGACAGATGAATGGATAAAGAAGATGTGACACATATTTACAATAGAATATTACTCAGCCATGAAAAGAAACAAAATTGAGTTATTTGTAGTGAGGTGGATGGACCTAGAGTCTGTCATACAGAGTGAAGTAAGTCAGAAAGAGAAAGACAAATACCATATGCTAACACATATATATGGAATCTCAAAAAAAAGGCAAAAAAAGGCTCTGATGATCCTAGGGGCAGGCCAGGAACCAAGACACAGATGTAGAGTATGGTCTTGAGGACATGGTGTGGGGGAAGTGTAAACCGGGATGAAGTGAGAGAGTAGCACTGACATATATACACTACCAAATGTAAAATAGATTGCTAGTGTGAAGCAGCTGCATGGCACAAGCAGATCAGCTTGGTGCTTTGCGACCAGCTAGATGAGTGGGATAAGGAGGTTGGGAGGGAAACACAGAGGCAGGAGATATGGGGATATACGTATGTATACAGCTGATTCACTTTGTTATACAACAGAAACTAACGCAACACGGTAAACAATTATACTCCAGTAAAGATGTTAAAAAAGAAAAACATTAAAAAAATAGATTTCAAAAACTGCCTTAAAGGTAGGAATTAACATATACACACTACTATATATAAAATGGATAATCAACAAGGACCTACTGTATGGCACAGGGAACTCTACTCAGTATTCTCTAATAAACTGTATGGGAAAAGAATCTGAAAAATAGTAGATATCTGTATATGTATAACTGAATCACTTTGCTGTATACCTGGAACTAAACTGACACAACATTGTAAATCAACTATACACCAAAAAAAAGAAAAAAAAGAAAAAAACTAAAAAAAACTACCTTTATGCCTAACTGTTGCAATTATTTGTATAATTAGTTCAGTAAGATAATTTTTTTTCTTCCTCTTCAGAAGCTTAGTCATTATATCCAAAGTCACATTTGTTTTCACTTTCTTCTTCTCAAATGAGGAAGGTTTCATTTACAGCTTTTTCATGTTACCCTGTGTCTCACATTTGACCTAAATATTACCCTTACATTTTAACAGATGGATTCTTTTAATCTGTCTTCTGTAAATAATGCTGATTTTTCAGTCACGGTTCAGTCAGGAGATAAACCATGTGGCACGTGGAATGGGTGCAGTTTATCAAAAGAATTCATACCTAATAACAAGTGAATGGAGTAAAGAATGCAGTATTACCTAATAGAGAAAGCAGCCACTACTCTTAGGGGTGATATCAGTGCAAAACTTCCTCCCTCACTCCCACCCCCAAAACACCACGCCCCACCCCAAACTGAGGCTCAGACCCCTCTGGTGGTGCATGGCTGTAGCCCAGCAGATAGTGGAGAAGTTCATTGAAGTTCCACAGGAGGATGCCAGCAAGCAGAGAACTGCCTCCTTACTATGTAGAGGAAACTCATGGGGAGCTACATTTGGGGTAGGTGGGGTGGGTCCTGGACTCGAAGGGAAGTGGCTGGAACACCCGTTGGGATGTTGCTTAACTGATGTCCCACAGTACTTGCTGGGAAGCTGCCTGCAGGATGCACTGAGACTCACTCCAACTTTATTATTTAAAAATTTATTTCTGATTACAAATGCAATATGAGGTCAATATTGGAAAAATATGGAATCAGAATAAGATAAAGTAGGGAAAACCACAGCTCTCAAAAGCATTTAAAAGTAACTTTTACAGAGTATATATATCCTACATGTAGATTGTATAGATTGTACAAAAATTGTGTTTTAGAGGATGGTAACACGATATGTGTTTATATTCAATAATGTAAGTCATTCCATTTTTTTTCTATTTAATAAGGTAGTCTTGGCTATGTTCAGCTACTTGATTTTTAATATAAATATTCTACTTGTCAGTTTTCACACATACCAGCACACAAACACAACTGGATTTCGAAACGTCTGGCACTTTTTGGTCACTTAACATTAAAGGAAATACATTTGATGGAATTTGTTTTTTTACACACTCCTTATATATTACTTTAATAGCATTAGAATAATATACTATGTGAAATAAAAAAAATTACTAATTCCTAGTTTTGAAATTCTGTTTCCAGGTTTTCACTTTGTAAAACTATGATGAACAGTTCTATGCATAAAGGTGATCTGAACTGTTTTTAAGATTCTTCAATATAGTGTCTATAAAGTTGAACTGAGAGGCAAAAGGCATGCATTATCAAAGCTCATAGAAAATTGCTGTCCTGTGTATCATTTCAAAATATTTTTCATTTTAACCATCAGTATGTGTGAGTATACCACAGACTATCTCTAAGAGAGTATGCCTTAACATTAATTTTTCTTTTGTGTTGTTGTTTCAAAACATCATGTAAGTATAACCTTTCAGACTTTGAGTAGAAAAGATATTGCAGTAATGTGTATGTGTGTGCTTGTGTGTGTGTGTTTTCTGTGCTTGTGAGAGCAAGAGCGACAGAGACAGAGACAAAGACAGAGAGATACTAAGGATTGTAAAGGCGGCATGACTCTATCTCATTTTCAGTTTTTAGCTATATAAAGAATCAAAATACTAATTATATTCTGAAAAATCAAAATTATGCCCTAAATGATACAAATTATACTTTCATAAACTTAATATAATTTATTATTTTTATTGTTCTCAATCCACTCAGAAATTGCACATATAATTATAGGGCTACTGTGCAAGGTTCTTTTCAGGACAGCAAGGACTAGATGATTTCATAGCAACTAATTGTAATGCAATAATTCGGAAAGTTTTCTGAAAGCACAAATTTGAGTATGTTAAAATAGTTTCAAATTTTATTTTCCTTGGATAAAAGCTTCTTTTACAGTGCAAATGTATTTTAATTATAAATCTACACTTTAAAATCGTATTAAAGGGAAACAATTTTTACTGATACATGCCAGGGGGTAAATAATATTAATGCTAAATACATACCTTTTAATAAAAGAATAAAATGGACTATGATATGTCTTTGTTTAAGCACAAAGTTCCAAAGCTCTCCAATTGTCCTTTGGATGAAAGTTGAATCACATTTTCTTTGCTATAGAATCAAATCTGAGCATTTCAAGAGGTAAACAGTGATTCTTTGATGCTTTACTTCAAAGCATTCAGAGGAAATTAATCAAATTAATCCATCCTTCTTTCCACTGGTAACAAAAATTATTCATTGCTTTGGACTCAGGGCATTTCACAAGACCCTAATGAGTATTGGGAAGGGGAAAAAAAAAAGTATTAAATGGTGGCATTAAGGAGGAGATTGTAAAGCACTGAACATTCTTTTTTTTAATGCCAGGTTGGAAATGTAATTGAGTGAATCAGGCCCCGGGTGGTTGGAAGCATTGCAAAGTGCATGGCCTGCCTAAAGGTGGCAGCTGCTACCCAGCAACCATGGATCATTGCCACATTGGAATTTAGAACCAGGTTTGGCAGATATTCCAGTGTTTGTGGAAAAGAAAGAAATTCATATTTTAATGTGAGCTCTCTAAATTTTTGAGTGTTGAATGTTAACAAAAAAAAGGTCCTTGTGAGCTGAATCAAATAAGTCAGGAAGTTCCTCCTTGTTAAATGAACAGAAAAAGCATTATGTACTTGACCTTGGTCTTGCCCCTCCCCAATTTTAATCAAAGTCCTTAAAAGCATTTAGAAAATATTTAAGTGACAATTATTTCTTATGCCAATTTTTCCTTGAGGAGCATCAAGAGAAAAATTTATTTTCTTCCAAAAGCCATTGGTTGAAGACCAAGCAACTCTAACCATTTGGCTAATATGATTGTTTATATATTTCCCAATAATCAAATAATTGTTTCTCAGTTGATAAAGGGGAAGAGTATTTAAAAGTTTATTTTAAAATTACAGCAATACAGGTATTTTTTGAAACAAAGGGATATTGCTTTCAGTACATTTTTTGCTTAAAATAGATGGTCTCTTTCCATATCTCTTCCAAATCTCTGAACGAATTCTCACATTTTTTCAAAATTGTCACTGTAAGCATGGTTAAATTATATCACCTCTATAGCCAGATTCTCATATTCTGAATCCAGTTCTGATGTTACTAGATACTTCACCTTGTGTGTCTTACCCAAATTTCTTGAGTCCCAGGTTCTTCATCTAGAAAATAATGGTCATTTTGGGATCAACTTCAGAGGCTTACTATGAGGATTTTGTAAGGAAATCTTTAAAGCTATCAGTGATAGAAAGTGTTCCATACATCTTAGTTATCATTATGTCCTTTGAAGTCATTCTTTTTTCCTGGTTTACATGGAAATACTGCTGCAGATGTCAGAAGAAACATTTTTCTCCCACCTGAAACATTGCACTTTTGTAGCAACCATCTTCACAGAGGAAAACAGAATTCTTATTCACTGCTGCACATGTTTAATGTATTTTTGAGATTACTCTACCCCGTTTCTGGTCTTTTTAAAGTTATCATACAATTATAAGTGTCTTTGGCAACTATCTAGTTACTAGACACAAAAGTATCAATACATGGGAACTCAGAGAGATTGAGTGATTTGCCTGGGATAAATAAATAAATAAATAAATAAATAAGAAAGTGGCAGAACTGGGACTAAAATTAAATTTTCCATTAAATTGGAAAAAAAAGTTACATTAACAAGAGAAAACCATTATTTTTATAGGGAAATTTTGTCAGTTAAGCTGCAGTATGCCAAACATCTGTGTACCTGTCAACCAATTCTACATGACTGACATAGTTTGCATTCATATACAGATATTCCTGCACTTTGAGATCTAGTTTTACACATTGACATTTTAATATAAATGATTGATAGAAAATCATATTCCACGGGCATCATGAATGAATCAACAAATTTATTTGGTTTACTCTAAATAAATATTTCTTAAATGTCACATTTGCACAGCATTAAAAGTTTTAAGCAAATACTTGTGAAGCATGCCCCTGTGACACTGATGATTGAATATATTATCTTGTCTCTTTCTAATGAAGAAAACAGTGCAGTTGCCAACTTTATATGAACTAAGGGAAGTTCTCTGACCACATGAGATGTCATTTCAAAATAGATTTCCTTGGGAAGGATGTTATTATGCTAAAGTAATATGAGATTTATTTTTATTGCCCACTAAAGAAATAAGGAAAATACAATGCCATGGAAATTGTTATTTTAACGCTGTATTCAAAAGAATAAAAGTTCAATATAGAACTTTGAATTGCTTTTCTTCTCTCCTCACTAGTAGTATATGTTCGTATTCTGGAGATTGGGAAATTCAACTTCACACAACACATCCAGCTAATGAGATTGCAGAAACATTGTGCTCTCCATCATTTCCTTATCAGTGACAGTCCATTAAAAGCTCTAATCCCATGACGTGAATTTCAGTTTTAAACTTTTGCATTCGGAAAATGGTCTTCCCAAGACCATTAATAGATAAGATGGATGACACATTTGTTGACAGTTCAAGATACTTTTACCCTACTAAAACTGTTTTGAAACCAACAACAGACCTATTATCTTCTTTCACAAAGACATTTTATAGTGCTATTTTAGTGAACTGGAAAACTCTGAGGGAAATTTTACTTTTATTTACCTGTGTTTTTGTTTCCTTACACAATGTAGTAAAATATGTACAATATGTGTTTGTAGTCTACATTTTAATTGCATCCTTTCTGAAAAATTGTATAGGTCTACTAAAAACAATTTTCCTTTCGAGTGTGGCACTCTTTGTCCTTCTGAGAACAGAAAGATGAGGATTTATTCCTGGATTCTTAATAGTTTTGGTTGCAAGAAGTTAGTCATGATCACAATTGAATGTCAGGATTGTAAAATAATCAAAACAGCCTTTCCAAAGTTAGTGTGGAGAAACTGAACAAACGCAAGCACAAATATATGACTTTACCTCCTGACAAAGAAGGAGAAGGAGATTCCTGCCCAGACTGATGTCCCAAAGAAACAATCATGATTGTGAGGCATGGCATCCAGGGGGAGTTAAAGTCTTACTATTTTAGGTAATTTTTAAAATTGAAAATGTGTACAAGTTTCCTTCTATGAATGTAGTTAGAACATGTCAAAAAAGAATGGAATTCAACTCTCTGAATTCAGTCTCAGAGTTTTCAGAACATAATAGGGATAGTCACCTGAAGCAATTAGGCTTTTGAGAAGAATGGCATAGAGGCCACTGCTCTAGCTGTCCCTGAATGGGGATTGGAGACAAGGGCATAAATCTAGGTTTCTGGAGCTGTCCAATCAATAACTAGTGCCTTTGAAATATAAAATTCAGGAAACAATAAATGTATACTTAGGATCATTTGGTGATACAAAAAGTGCAGAAATAAATATGCCTGGAGATGGAGATACAGCTACTGATCTACAGTGCACAGAAAACTGGATACACTAAGTAGAGTGACAAATACATGGTGTGCTGAAGAGAAGAGCTGTGTTGTCCTGTCAGGTACTGAGATTAAAATCTGTTTACAAAAAATAAGTAAATAAATAAGAAAAAATCTGTTTACAACATTCAGCAAAAGAGGGTTGGCTCCCTTTGGAAATTTATTTGTACTTCAAAGGATGCTAAATAGAAACAGGATCGAAGATATATTTGAAAGAAATATGCTGTATTTGAAGTGGAATCATCTCCCGTCTTTAGTGAAAATAGCTCTCATAATATTCCAGAAGCCAGGAGCACTATAGAGAGATTGTTTGGGTGGAATTACCAAATACACTTACTTACATTAAATTAATATCAATAGTAGTCAATACACTTTGATCATTTTCTATGTATAGTAGTATACTTTATGTGACTTATGTTATTTAATCTCTTCAATTAATCTATGAGGAGTCACTCAATGTTTGTCAATGTCACAGATTAATAAATTGAGTTTAATACAGATTGGGTATATTTTCTCAAGATTATGAAACTAGAAAGCATCAGAATAAGAGTTTTCAAACCCTTATTTAGCAAGGCAGTATATACTTCCTAATACATATGATTAAGAAACAAGTTATCTCATACTTTATGTAAATGTTATTTGATACTAAGATACTCAGTCAATCCTTCTGAGGGTACAGGTAATGGTAATGCTTTTTCTTTCCACTCAAAATCTTCAGATAAAATGTTTTTAAGTCAATTGACTATAAATAAAATTTTAATTTTATCTTAACAATATGCTAGAAAGATAGTTTAAAAAGTTTTTCATAACTCAAGATGATTTATATAACTTATATAATGTTCACATTAATTAAAACATGGTAACTGGGGTATACGTATGGATAATTAGAGTAAGTTGGTAAGCTAAATATTCTGTCTAACATAGATTATAAAATTGAGTGGACAAGAAAAATATGTTGCAATATCCATTTGAGCAACAGCAGCTTCTTATTACAAACACCATGCTTAATATAACTATCCCTAGATATAAGTGAAACATATCTGATTATCACAGTTTTGCTTTTTTTAGTAAACAAAAGAGATATTAAGTTTCAGAATGGTGAGCTCAACTTTCTTATTCCATGTGTCATTAGGATGTGGCATATAAATATTCTCCAACTTTGTTCTATATCTTCACAACAAAGTGCAATGATAAACTAATGCTTTGCAATCTGAAAATTACATTTGTCACTTTTTTCCTCTAAGGGTGCCAGATTGAAAAACCTTTCTGATTTATGATCTGTGCTTCAATTACAGTTGAATTCAAGACTACATGAAATAACTTGGTTCTGACAGTAGTCAATTTTCACATGGATATGGTTTTCCAAGACACCATAGTTTTCTGCTCCTTGTCCTTAATCATCTGTCTACTTGCCTCTTAGATTAAATATTTTCAACAAATATGCTTATTTGAAAGGGCCTTGTTTGAATTTTAGTGTTATTATTTTGCTGCCTCATTTATACATTATACTTAATTAAATTGCTACTCTCCACTCCTGTAGCTTGTTACAAAGTCTCCATTGTGGATTACAAAAATGTTTCATAATATCTGACCCTGAGGTGGCTAACATGATTCCAACATAGTATCTACAGGATAAATCCAAGCACCTCAAGGATAGATAGGTATAGAAAGATCAAGTTAACAAAAACTAACACTTATAATATGAAAAAAAAACTAGAACAACATGCAGTGCTTAGCAAACAATATACTGAGAAGAATAAGAATATTACAGTGTCTATATTTGTTGTCACTCACATAGAAGTGTGGTGTTATCATTAGTCATTGAATTAGCCTAGCTAGATTTTGATGGCTAACAACACTTTCCAAATAGGCATCTTGATTTTTTCCACTGAGATGGGATTGGAATTTCAGTTCTCCAACTAAGAGATGTTTTATATCAACCCAACTTGACATAATTAGCCAATTCTCAATTTAATGTCATCCAATCTCTCCCCACTGATGTTCATAAATTTTGTATGCCCTCTGATTTCATTGGATTAGTCATTATTTTTGACTTGACTCTCTGTTCCAAGGCAAAAATAAAAGGTTTTATAGTACATTATAGTAGTTGCTAGATCAAATACCTAAATTTTAGCTTTTTTTCACATTTATAATCATAAATCTATTAAATTAATTTCCAGAATATTTTGAAATATAGGTGGATTGAGATACACATTCTTGTCATGTTTAGATACGTCTGTTGGTACTTATGCTTTCTTTGAATTTTATTAAGCATTTAATTGATTTTATCAAGTATAAAAATATATTCTCTCTTAAGATTTAATTGCTATATGCTAGTGATATTTGAGATTTGCTTTTTTTAAATAATGCGAGTCAGTCTGTGGTTTGACACAGCAAAGTCTATTTCAATTTATAGCCCAGAACTATTTAAATAATATGAGAATTATTTGATTTTAGGTAGATGAAAATTTCCTTTCTAAAGACCTGTGATTCTTGTACCTTTCAACATGGTAGTTTTTGTAGATCTTTTAAAAAATTTCTTCATTATTATGGTATTATTCAGTATTCTTCTCATACGTTAATCAATGAAGCTAAAGTATCTTAATATAAATAATTGATTTTATTTAGTAATTAAATAAATTACCATAGAATTATTTAAAAAATACCTTATGATTTTACAACATTTATATTAGGAGCCATCAAGCCCTAAAATATTTTTTCCTGAAGATATCTGGTAAGATTTTATATAAATTTTGAGTAAATGCTTTTTTTGCCTTTTTTCTACTTTATTTCATATTCACACCACAATAGTGACTCTTTTAATTTAAAATATAAACCATAGAGGTTTCCTTAAAGGTGGCAAGGGAGGACTGGAACTGTCAAAGACTGAGTGACAGGTGGGGTTGAGAATCAGTGAACGGTCTTGACGGACTCAAAGTTGCTGGTGGCTTGGAATTGCACCTGGTAGGGCAGTGGATGGATCTTGCAACTGTACACTTTGGACATAAACTGGTTAGTGGGCTACTTGGGCCGGCATTCATCATGCACCATGAAGAGCATTGTGAGGGAAACTTGTACCCAAGTAGGGGCCGTCCGTGTGGTGCTGCCTCGATGGTGTCTTAGGTGTGGAAACGTCCATGAACTTGGGGCAGTAGAGCTTCACCAGGGCCTCACCTGGGGTGTCAGAAAGGCTATTGGAAAGCATTGGCTTGTTCTCACAGCACACATGGGGCAGTAGCCAAACACTCCCTGCTGGTACTTTTCCAACATCTGGGTGGTGCCATGGTTTGTGAGTATATAGGTGGTCTGGGTGAACCTATACAACATCTTGGCTGACTGCTTAATCAGGGTTCTCTGGTTGGGGTTGTCTTCCAGCTCTTCATCAGACTCCAGGTCCAAGATCATGTCTAGAGCTTGTCTACTGTGAGGCACCTGCTCATTGAGTTGACTGAGGTTAAATTTGTCCTGGATGGAGTCTTCATCCACTTAACAGAATAATTCATAGTCATGGAGCCCATAGAACCAGTATAAATAACACTTCCTGAGGTTTAAATCATTTTTTTAAAATTTATCATTTATTTTTCCTTACTGATTTCCTGATGCTTCTTTGTCTCTGTAATTTTGTTTTCTTGAGTGATCATAAAAGTCTTTGAAAGTAGGGGTCTTTTTTTCTTTTGTTTTGTGAAGCATGTCATGATTAAAATGTGTTTCTGGGCTTCCTTGGTGGCACAGTGGTTGGGAGTCTGCCTGCCGATGCAGGGGACGCGGGTTCGTGCCCCGGTCCGGGAGGATCCCACTTGCCGCGGAGCGGCTGGGCCCGTGAGCCATGGCCGCTGAGCCTGCGCGTCCGGAGCCTGTGCTCCGCAATGGGAGAGGCCACAACAGTGAGAGGCCCACGTACCACATAAAAAAAAAAAATGTGTTTCTACTTATTTTAATGAATTAATAAATAAAAACATCATGGGAATGATATTTTTAATTTCTATGTGCTTTTAAGTGTTTATTGAACATAGTATCGGTAAAGACTAGTGACCACATCAAAAGAGTTCAGCTCAATGGATTGATTTCACATGTCAGAAGATACCTGCTTAGTCAGACTCAGATCAAAAACAGAATACCAATAACCTAGCACATTCTCATCTCAGTAAAAACCATTCCAGTTAACTGCTCTCATGACTTCTAAAACCAGAGATTAGTCCTGTCTGTTTTTGTACTTAGTGTTGATAAATTATGCATTATGTACATTATAGATAGTCAATTCCCATTGTGTGAATGTTCCACAATTCTTAGGGCTTCTCCTATGAGTGGACATGTATGTGGGTAGCTTCCAGTTTGGGCTTACAAATAATGCTATAATGAATATTCTAGTGCATGCCTTTCAGTGAACTTATGAATGCACTCCTGTTGGGTTTAGATATATATATAGGAGTGGAGCTGATTGTCTTTGGAACTGTGTATCTTCAGCTTTTGTAAATACTGCAGATTTTCAAAATGTCCTTATGCTTGAGTTTTCTTTTTTTTTTTTTTTCTATTGATACCTTTTTTTTTTAGTACATCTTTATTGGAGTATAATTGCTTCACAATACCATGTTAGTTTCTGTTGCACAACAAAGCAAATCAGCCATATGCATACACATGTCCCCATATCCCCTCCTTCTTAAGCCTCCCTCCCATCCTCCCTATCCCACCTCTCTATGTCATCACAAAGCACCTAGCCAATCTCCCTGTGCTATGCTTCTTCTTCCCACCAGCCAACTATTTTACATTCGGTAGTGTATATACATCAATGCTACTCTCACTTTGCCCCAGATTCCCCCTCCCACCCCATGTCATCATGTCCATTTTCTATGTCTACCTCTTTATTCCTGCCCCGCAACTAGGTTCATCAGTACCATTTTTTTTTTTTTAGATTCCATATATATACATTAGCATATGGTGACATACTTCACTCTGTATGACAGACTCTAGGTCCACCCACTTCACTACAAATAACTCTATTTCGTTTCTTTTTATGGCTGAGTAATATTCCATTGTATATATGTGCCACGTCTTCTTTATCCATTCCTCTGTCAATGGACACTTAGATTGGTTCCATGTCCTGGCTACTGTAAATAGTGCTGCAATCAACATTGGGGTGCATGTCTCTTTTTGAATTATGGTTCTCTCAGGGTATATGCCCAGTAGTGAGATTACTAGGTCATATGGTAGTTCCATTTTTAGTTCTTTAAGGAACATCCATACTGTTTTCCATAGTGGTTGGATCAATTTACATTCCCACCAACAGTGCAGGAGGGTTCTCTTTTCACCACACTCTTTCCAGCATTTATTGTTTCTAGATTTTTTGATAATGGCCATTCTGACTGGCGTGAGGTGATACCTCATAGTTTTGATTTGCATTTCTCTAATAATTAGTGATGTTGAGCATCTTTTCAGGTGCCTCTTGGCACATGTCTTCCTCGGTGAAATGTCTATTTAGGTCTTCTGCCCATTTTTTAACTGGATTGTTTGTTTTTTTGGTATTGAACTGCATGAGCTATTTGTATATTTTGGAGATTAATCCTTTGTCTGTTGTTTTATTTGTAAATATTTTCTCCCATTCTGAGGGTTGTCTTTTTGTCTTGTTTATGGTTTCCTTTGCTGTGCAAAAGCTTTGAAGTTTAATTAAGTCCTATGTGTTTATTTTTGTTTTTATTTCTGTTACTCTAGGAGGTGGGTCAAAAAAGTTCTTCCCATGGTTTATGTCAAAGAGTGATTTTCCTATGTTTTTCTCCAAAAGTTTAATAGTGTCTGGTCTTACATTGAAATCATTAATCCATTTGGAGTTTATTTTTGTATATGGTGTTAGGTAATGTTTTAATTTCATTCTTTTACATGTAGTTGTCCAGTTTTCCCAGCACCACTTATTGAAGAGGCTGTCTTTTCTCCATTGTATGTTCTGGCCTCCTTTGTCATAAAACAGGTGCCAATATGTGCATGGATTTATCTCTGGTCATTCTGTCCTGTACCATTGATCTATATTTGTTTTTGTGCTAGTACCTTACTGTCTTGATTACTGTAGCTTTGTGGTATAGTTTGAAGTCAGGGAGCCTGACTCCTCCAAATCCATTTTTTTTTTTCCCTCAAGATTGCTTTGGCTATTCGGGGTCTTTTGTGTTTCCATACGAATTGTAAGATTTTTTGTTCCAATTCTGTGAAGAATGCCATTGGTAGTTTGATAGGGATAACACTGAATCTGTAGATTGCTTTAGGCTATATAGTCATTTTCACAATATTGATTCTTCCAATCCAAGAACATGGTATATTTCTCCATCTGTTTTATGTCATCTTTGATTTCTTTCATCAGTGTTTTATAGTTTTCTGAGTACAAGTCTTTCGCCTCCTTAGGCAGGTTTATTCCTAGGTATTTTATTCTTTTTGCTGCAATGGTAAATGGGAGTGTTTCCTTAATTTCTCTTTCTGATGTTTTGTTGTGGTGTATAGGAATGCCAGAGATTTCTGTACATTAATTTTGTATCCTGCAACTTTATCAAATTCATTGATTAGTTCTAATAGTTTTCTGGTGGTATCTTTAGGATTTTCTATGTATAGTATCATGTCATCAGCAAATAATGACGGTTTTAATCCTTATTTATCCAATTTGTATTCCTTTTATTTCTTTTCTTTTCTCTGATTGCCATGGTTAGGACTTCCAAAACTATGTTGAATAGGAGTGGCAAGAGTGGACATCCTTCTCTTTTTCTTGATCCTAGTGGAAATGCTTTCAGTTTTTCACCATTGAGAATGATGCTTGCTGTGGGTTTGTCATATATGGACTTTATTATGTTGAGGTAGGTTCCCTCTATGCCCACTTTCTGGAGAGTTTTTTATAATAAATCGGTGTTGAATTTTGTCAAAAGCTTTTTCTGCATCTACAGAGATGATCATATTGTTTTTATTCCTTAAATTGTTAATGTGGTGTATCACATTGATTGATTTGTATATGTTGAAGAATCCTTGCATCCCTGGGATAAATCCCACTTGATCATGGTGTGTGATCCTTTTAATGTGCTGCTGGATTCTGTTTGCTAGTGTTTTGTTCAGGATTTTTACATCTCTGTTCATCAGTGATATTGGCCTGTAGTTTTCATTTTGTGTGATATCTTTTTCTGGTTTTGTTATCAGGGTGCTGGTGGCTTTGTAGAATGAATTTGGGAGTGTTTCTCCTTCGGCAATTTTTTGGAAGAGTTTGAGAAGGATCGGTGTTTGTTCTTCTCTAAATGTGCTCTTCTGTAAATGTTTGATAGAATTCACCTGAGAAGCCATCTGGTCCTAGACATTTTTGTTGGAAGATTTTTTTTTTTTTTTGTGGTACGCGGGCCTCTCACTGTTGTGTCCTCTCCCGTTGCAGAGCACAGGCTGCGGACATGCAGGCTCAGTGGCCATGGCTCATGGGCCCAGCCGCTCCACAGCACGTGGGATCCTCCTAGACCGGGGCACGAACCCGCGTCCCCCGCACCGGCAGGTGGACTCCCAACCACTGAGCAACCAGGGAAGCCCTGTTGGAAGATTTTTAATTATGGTTTCAATTTCATTACTTGTGATAGGGTTGTACATATTTTCTAATTCTTCCTTGTTTAGTTTTGGAAAATTGTACCTTTCGAAGAATTTGTCCATTTCTTCATGGTTGTCCATTTTATTGGCATATGGTTGTTTGTAGTAGTCTCTTATAATCCTTTGTATTTCTGCAGTGTCAGTTGTGATTTCTCCTTTCATTTCTAATTTTATTGATTTATGTCTCCTCCCTCTTTTTCTTGATGAGTCTGGCTAAGGGTTTATCAATTATGTTTATTTTCTTAAAGAACCAGCTTTTAGTTTTATTTAACTTTGCTATTGTTTTGTTCATTTCTATTTATTTATTTCTGCTCTGATCTTTATGATTTCTTTCCTTCCTCTGACTTTGGGTTTTCTTTGCTCTTCTTTCTTTAGTTGTCTTAAAAGTAGGATTAGACTGTTTATGCGAGTTTTTTCTTGTTTCTTGAGGTGAGATTGAATTGCTGTAAACTTCCCTGTTAGAACTGTTTTTGCTGGGCCCCATAGGTTTTGGCTCACCTTGTTTTCATTGTCATTTGTTTCTATGTATTTTTTATTTCTTTGATTTCTTCAGTGATCTCTTGGTTATTTAGGAGAGCACTGTTTAACCCCCATGTTTTTTTCTGTGTTTTTTACAGGTTTTTTCCTGTAATTGATTTACAATTGATTTACAAAAGCATATATATGGGTCTTTTTTTTGTATCCATTCAGCCAGTCTGTGTCCTTTGGTTGGGGCATTTAGTTTATTTACTTTCAAGTTTATTATCTATATGTATGTTCCTATTACCATTTTCTTAACTGTTTTCAGTTTGTTTTTGTGGGTCTTTTTCTTCTCTTTGTGTTTCCTGCTTAGAGAAGTTTTTTTAGCATTTGTTATAAACTGGTTTCATGATGCTGAATTCTCTTAGCTTTGGTTTGTCTGGAAAGCTTTTGACTTCTCTATCAAACCTGAATTAGATCCTTGCTGGGTACAGTAATCTTGGTTGTAGGTTTTTTTTCTTTCATCACTTTAAGTATATCCTGCCACTCCCTTCTGGCTTGCAGAGTTTCCACTGAAAAATCAGCTGATAACCTTACGAGGATTTCTTTGTATGTTTTTTTGTTTGTTTGTTTTTCTCTTGCTGTTTTTAATATTTTTCTTTGCATTTAATTTTTGTTAATTTGATTAATATATGTGCTGGTGTATTTTTCCTAGGTTTTATCCTGTATTGGGATTCTCTTTGCTTCCTGGATTTGGGTGACTCTTTCCTTTCCCATGTTAAGGAAGTTTTCCACCATAATCTCTTCATATATTTTCTTAGACCATTTCTTTTTCTCTTCTTCTTCTGGGATGCCTATAATTTGAATGTTGGTGCATTTAGTATTGTCTCAGTGGTCTCTGAGGTTGTCTTCAATTCTTTTCATTCTTTTTTCTTTATTTTTCTCCTCCTCAGTTATTTCCACCATTTTGTCTTCCAGCTCACTTATTAATTCTTCTGCCTCCACTATTCTTTTACTGATTCCTTCCAGTGTATTTTTCATTTCAGTTATTGTGTTGTTCATCTCTGTTTGTTTGTTCTTTAGTTCTTCTAGGTCTTTGTTAAACATTTCTTGTATTTTCTCAATCTGTGCTTCCATTCTATTTCTGAGATTCTGGATCATCTTTACTATCATTACTCTGAATTCTTTTTCAGGTAGATTGCCTATTTCCTTTTCATTTGCTCAGTCTTGTAGGTTTTTACCTTGCTCATTCAACTGTGACATATTTTTTTGCTGTCTCATTTTTTTTTTGTTTTTAATGAATAGGTTGTGTTCCTCTTTTACTGGTTGTTTGGCCTGAGGCTTCCAACACTAGTTTGTAAGCTATTGAGTAGAGTTGGTCTTTGTGCTGAGATGAGGACCTCCAGGAGAACTCACTCTGATGAATATTCCCTGGGGTCTGAGGTTCTCTGTTAGTCCAGTGGTTCAGACTTGGAGCTCCCACTGCAGGAGCTTCCACCTGACCCATGGGTCATGAATCAAGATCCCACAAGCCACGTGTGGCAGCAAAAAAAAAAAAAAAAAAAACAGTAACAAAGTAAAAAATAAAATTAAACTAGGAAACTAACAGATTTATTAGAAAGAATGTAAAAATAAAAATATATATGAATCAACAACTGGAATGTACATTTGTACCCAATAGTAGAAAAGAGGAGGAGGGAAAAGGAAAAAAAAAAAGGGTGGGGGAAGCAAGGCCTTGGCTGTGGAGAGTGGGGCCTAAGCAAGAGTGAGGTTTGGGTGGCGGATGGGGCCAATGCTCAGGACCCAAAGGCTGGAAAAGGTCCTGAGTGCTGTGGGGGGTGGGGCTTATACTCAAGGAACAGTAGGGACCCAGGCATGCCACCCATTCCTGGTCTCAGAGGGCAGGGTACCTCACCTGGGAGCCCAGCAGGCTTCCCGTGCTCGAGTGGGCAGAGCAAATGCCCTCCTCTCCTCTCCTGCTCCTCTGGTTTGGGGTCTGGGAGGGCCCCTCCTGCCTGTCTCTTTGATCTCCCAGGACTCTCTCCTATGCCCCAGGACCAATGCGGTAGGGGGAAATGGGGGTCTTGGAGGGCAGGGGACCAGCCTGGGTGCTCAGCAGGCTCCCTGTGCCTGAGTGAGCAGGGTAATCACCCTCTGCTCCTCTCCTGATCCTCCTGGATGGTCCCTCCTGCTTGCCACTCCTGATCTCTGTCCCCAGGATCCACGTAGCCTGGATGGGGCTTTGGAGGGAGGGGGAATTGATTTGGGAATGCAGCAAGCTCCCCAGCCCAAGGGACGCCAATCCTGTCTGGGCTCCACTTCTCCCTCCTTGGTCCACCTACATCCCACTGGTTCACTCTGGGGTTCCTCCTGTCTCCTTGCGGGTCAGAGTCCCCTACCAGTGGCCAGCAGGCACCCTAGTTGTGGGGAGACATTAACTCTGCATCATGTTCCCACACCACCATCTTGACTCCTCCCCTGTGCTTGAGTTTTGAGGTACATAATTTACTTTGATATTTATAAGAAATCTAAAAACTCAGCTTTTATTTTCCTATTTACACAAACTTTCAGAAATGTGTGTTTTAACTTCAAAATATTTTATCACATTTTGTTATAATTACTAGTTTTATAACATTGTGGTAAGAAAATGTGATGTAAACCCTTATAATTTATCTGTTTTCAAGTGTGTTGCAATTTATTTTAAAATGTCCAAAGTATGTTGGAAAAATAGGAGACAGAAAGTGGATAGAGTGAGAACATAGTTACATAGAAAGAACAGCCTACTGTTTAGTACTTAAATGACCTCAATATCCTTTTTTTATTATCTTCTTTTTATGTTGAAATTTTTTCCTTTTTCATACTATCATTGATTTCTTCTTAACTTCTCTTTTACCTTCTTATCATTTTTTTCTGACACTCAATAGTTTCAGACTAATCATATCCCTAATTTAGACTGGTATGTTTGTAAATATTAATTGACATTTCTTTCATTCTTCATCACTTTTTAAATATTTTTTTGTATATAATTATTTTTTTTAATTTTTATCAAATATTTGGGTAATTTGTTTCTCTCTGTGTACATGTAGTTATCTCATCTTTAAAACTCAGACTTTATACTTTGCTTTTGATTCAGGAATTTAACCAAAAAAGGATTATTGTTGGGACATTTATAATCATATTAATGTTTCTTGTTGTCTTATGACCTCTGGTGTGGCCGTAATTTTTAAATTGTGTTTTTTACTTTCTTAGCGGTATTTTTTAATCTCACCTAAACCCTTTTTTGGCTCATTATTCCTTTTTCATTCCAGCCTGTTCTTCCCATCTAATTAGTTATTGCTGTTTTATAGGCATTATGTATTTTTATGTGATTATTACAACAAAAGTCTTCCTGAAATTCCTCCTAGGTCGTTGAGTGTTTTTTTGACACATATGTACTGGGATCCTATTTTCCAAAAATGATTCTAGGTCTTGGGGACTTATCAACTAGCAAGAAAAACTTGAGTTCTTGCACTTGAGGAACTTGAATTCTGGCAGGGGCAAGGGAGGCAATCAATAAACAATTTGGAAAATAAAAGAATAAACATAGCAGATAAAAATTCATGTTATGAAAAAAATCTAACAGAGCAAGAGTTTTCATAGTACATTGGGGCAGTTGATGTGGAGTGGTCAGGTGTGGCCTCCATGAGGAATGAAATTGAAGGAGTAAGCCAGGAGATTATATGTGGAAAGCCATTTCCAGACAAAGAAATATCCTGTGCAAAAGCCTTAAGTCAGGTCTAGTATAAAATACATCTTCTCATCATTGGCAAAATATTACTTTCATGTACATTTGCACCTTTACACTGTCAAAATATCATTATTAATTTAATACAGTCTTCACTCCAATTATCACAAACAAATGTAGAAATGCATTATCTCTTCTTTGGATGAACTTAATCTGGATACTTTATCAGAATATTTTAAGGTATATCATGAACTACAATTTGTTAATATAAAACTTAAAGAGCCAGTTTAAAAATTTGAAGTTGATTTTTTATCATTAATTTAGAACAATTTTACATGCTTCCAATTAATTTAGAGATTACCAAAAAAGGGGCATTTAAAAAGCATTTTATCTTCAGAAAAGCTTTACTAAGTAATTATAAGCTCTTAAAATCACTCTCCTTTGAAAAGAAAAGCATGTGTTCTTTTGTATAATCCATCTTAAACTTTAAAGTTTTTCATTCTGGGAAAAAGAAGTTTGCTAATATTTTCCAAAATAAATATTTCTAGATGCAGAGCAAGTTAGCAAAAGACGAAAATTTGTCAGTATTGGACAAAAAACTAAATATTTCTTATCTTCTCAAACAACAAGCTTTTAGTTTTATTGATCTTTGCTATTGTTTCCTTCATTTCTTTTTCATTTATTTCTGATCTGATCTTTATGATTTCTTTCCTTTTGCTAACTTTGGAGTTTTTTTGTTCTTCTTTCTCTAATGGCTTTAGGTGTAAGGTTAGGTTTTTTATTTGAGATTTTTCTTGTTTCTTGAGGTAGATTTGTATTTCTATAAACTTCCCTCTTAGAAATACTTTTGCTGCATCCCATTGGCTTTGGGTCATTGTGTTTTCAATGTCATTTGTTTCTAGGTATGTTTTAATTTCCTCTTGGATTTTTCAGTGATCTCTTGTTTATTTAGTAGCATGTTGTTTAGCCTCCATGTATTTGTATTTTTCAGAGTGTGTTTCCTGTAATTGATAATTTAGCCTCATAGTGTAGTTGTTGAAAAAGATACTTGATACAATTTCAATTTCCTTAAATTTACCAAGGCTTAATATGTGACCCAAGATATGATCTGTCTTGGAGAATATTCCATGAGCATTTGAGAAGAGTGTGTATTCTGTTGTTTTTTGTTGGAATGTCTTATAAATATAAATTAAGTCCATCTTGTCTAATGTGTCATTTAAAGATTGTGTTTCTATACTTATTTTCATTTTGGATGATCTGTCCTTTGGTGATCATCCAAAGGACAGTGGGGTGTTAAAGTCCCCTACTATTATTGTGTTACTGTTGATTTCCTCAATTATGGCTGTTAGCATTTGCCTTATGTATTGAGGTGCTCCTATATTGGGTGCATAAATATTTACAATTGTTATATCTTCTTCTTGGACTAATCCCTTGATGATTATGTAGTGTCCTTCTTTGTCTCTTGTAATAGCCTTTATTTTAAAGTCAGTTTTTCTGATATAAGAAATGCTACTCCAGCTTTCTTTTGAATTCCATTTGCATGGAAAATCTTTTTCCATCCCCTCAGTTTTAGTCTGTAGGTGTCACTATATCTGAAGTGGGTCTCTTGTGGACAGCATATATATAGGTCTTGTTTCTGTATCCATTCAGCCAGTCTATGTGTTTTGGTTGGAGCATTAAATCTATTTACATTTAAGGTAAGTATCAATATGTATATTCCTATTACCATTTTCTTAATTTTTGGGGATTTGTGTTTGTAGGTCTTTCCTTCTCTAGTGTTTCCTACCTAGAGAAGTTCATTTAGCATTTGTTGTAAAGTTGTTTTGGTGGTGCTGAATTCTCTTAGCTTTTGCTTGTCTGTAAAGGTTTTAATTTCTCCACTGAATCTGAATGAGATCTTTGCTGGATGGAGTAATCTTGGTTGTAGGTTTCTCCCTTTGGCCACTTTAAATTTGTTTTGGTACTCACTTCTGTCTTGCAGAGTTTCTTCTGAAAAATCAACTGTTAACTTTTTGGGGATTACATTGTATGTTATTTGTTGCTTTTCCCTTGCTGCTTTTAATATTTTTTCTTTGTATTTACTTTTTGATAGTTTGATTAACATGTGTCTTGGCTTATTTCTCCCTGGATTTATCCTGTATGGTACTCTCTGTGCTTCCTGGACTTGATTAGCTGTTTCCTTTCCCATGTTAGAGAAGTTTTCCACTCTAATCACTTCAAATATTTTCTCAGCCCCTTTCTTTTTCTCTTGCTCTTCTGGGACCCCACAATTCGAATGTTGGTGTGTTTAATATTGTCCCAGAAATCTCTGAGCCTGTCCTCAATTATTTTCATTCTTATTTCTTTATTCTGCTCTTTGGCAGTTATTTCCACTATTTTATTCTCCAGGTCAAACAAACAATGATGAACAATACAATAAGTGAAATTTAAAATTCTCTAGAAGGAATCAATAGCAGAATAACTGAGGCAGAAGAACAGAGAATTTTAAATTTCACTTATTGTATTGTTCATCATTGTTTGTTTGCTCCTTAGTTCTTCTAGGTCCTTGTTAAATATTTCTTGTATTTTCTCCATTGTATTTCCAAGATTGTAGATCATCTTTACTATCATTATTCTGTATTTTTTTCAAGTAGACTGTCCATTTCTCTTCATTTGTTTGGTGTGTTTTTACCTTGCTCCTTCATCTGCTGTATGTTTCTCTGTCTTCTCATTTTGTTTAACTTACTGAGTTTGGGGTCTCCTTTTTGCAGGCTGCAAGTTCATAGTTCCCATTGATTTTGGTGTTGGCTCCCTGTGGATGCAGTTAGCTCAGTGCCTTCTGTAGGCTTCCTAGTGGAGGGGACTGGTGCCTGTGTTTTGGTGGTTGGGGCTGGATCTTGTCTTTCTGGTGGGAAGGTCCACGTCTGGTGGAGTGTTTTTGGGGTGTCTGTGAACTTAGTATGATTTTCAGGCAGCCTGTCTGCTAATGGGTGGGGTTGTGTTCCTGTCTTGCTAGTTGTTTGGCATGGGGCGTTCAGCTCTGGAGCTTGCTGGCCATAGGGTGGAGCTGGGTCTTAGTGTTGAGATGGAGATCTCTGGGAGAGCTCTCACCAATTGATATTATGTGGGGCCTGGAGGTCTCTGGCCGTCTGATGTCCTGAACTTTACTCTCCTACCTAGGAGGCTCAGGCCTGACATCTGGCCGGAGCACCAAGACCCTGTCAGCCACATGGCTTAGAAGAAAAGGAAGAAAAAATATATATATAAAAAAACGTTAAAAAATCAAAATAAAAATATAAAAAATATAAAAAAGAAGAGAGCAAGCAAACCAATAAACAAATCCACCAATGTTAACAAGCACTAAAAACTAAACTAAGATAGACATAAAAATCAGAAACAAGTCAGTCACAGAGAGCAATCCCCAAGTCTACACTTGCTCCCAAAGTCCACTGTCTCAATTTTGGGAACATTTCTTGTCTATTTAGGTATCCCACAGAAGCAGCATTCATCAAGTTGATTGTGTGGGTTTAATCCACTGCTCCTGAGGCTGCAGAAATTTCCCTTTCTCTTCTTTGTTTGCAGAGCTCCTGGGGTCCAGGTTTGGTTTTGGCCCCGCCTCTGCACGTAGGTTGCCCTCAGGTGACTTTTCCCCACCTAGACAGGAAGGGGTTATAGAGGCAGTTGATTAGGTCTTTCTTGCTCTCTCAGGCGTAAGAGAGGGAGGGGTATGGTAGTCATAATTGGAATGTGCTGTGAGCCTGCAGCAGCAGAGGCCAGCTTGACATTGCAACAGCCTGAGGCTTTCCATGTTTTCTCCCGGGGAAGTTGTCCCTGGATCTCGGGACCCTAGCTGTGGTGAGCTGCACAAGTTCCCAGGGTGGTGGGGGTGTTTGGGTAATGAACTGCTTGCACACAGGATTCTTGGTGGCAGAGGCAGCAGCATTAACGTTTCATGCCCATTTCTGGGGTCCGAGCTGATAGCCAAGGCTCATGCTCATCTCTAGAGGTTGCTTAGGCAGTTCTCTGCCTTCTGTGGGTACAGGCAGAAGGAATCTCCTCTCCTCCCACACCCCAATACAATGGTCTCTTTCCTCTTTGGAAGGTACAGACTTTTCCCCTGACTCCTTCCCAGCTAGTTGTGGCACACTAGCCCCCTTCAGGCTGTCTTTATGCAGCCAACCCCAGTCCTCTCGTTGGGCTGTGACCTCCAAAGCCTGATCCTCAGCTCCCAGCCTCCACCCACCCCAGCGGGTGAGCAGACAAGTCTCTCGGGCTGGTGAGTGCTGGTTGGCACCAATCCTCTCTGTGGGAACCTTTCTGCTTTGCCCCCTGCACCCCTGTTGCTGCACTCTCTTCTGTGGCTCCTAAGCTTCCTTCCTGCCCACCCCCAACCCTGTCTCTGCTAGTGAAGGGGCTCCTTAGAATGTGGGAAATTTTCCTCCTTCACAGTTCCCTCCTAGAGGTACAAGTCACATCCCTATTCTTTTGTCTCTGTTTTTTTCTTTTTTCTTTTGCCCTACCCAGGTACGTGGAGTGTTTCTTGCCTTTTGGAAACTCTGAGGTCTTCTGCCAGTGTTCAGTAGGTGTTCCGTAGGAGTTCCACATGTAGATGTATTTCTGATGTATTGTGGAAACGAAGGTGATCTCCACATCTTACTACTCCACCATCTTGAAGGTCCCCTGTAAAAGTTGGTTCTTAAAAGTCAAAAACTTTTTCATTTTCTTACTAGATAGTTCTGATGTGACCTATATGTAGGTCCCTTTGTCACAGGTATTGTGTGCAAAGTGGGTCTTTCTAGGTCTCCACTTGTAATAAAAAGCAGTGCTCTCTTTTGTTGCTACCTATCATGCACCAGCTTTGGGACAAATTTCTCAATGTTACATAACATGGGTTAAGAAATAAGCTTTACTGAAGAAATGAAAACTTGCATAAAGAAATGACTGCCAATGTAAAGGAGGCTAAATCAATAAATACCACTGTGAGGTACCATTCTGTACCATTTAGGATGGCTATAATAAAAAACAAAACAAAACAGACAAAACACAGAAACAAAAACAGAAAATAACAAGTGTTGGTGAGGATGTGTAGAAAGTTTAACCCTTGTGCATTGCTGGTGAGAATGTAAAATGATGCAGCTGCTGTGGAAAATTGTATAACTCTTCCTCAAAATTGTAAACATAGAATTATTATATTTTATAGCAATTTCACATTTGAGCATATAGCCCAAAGAATTGAAAGCTGAGATTCAAAAAGATATCAGTACACCAATGTTCATAGCAGCATCATTCACAATAACCAAATGGTGGAATCAACCTATGTGCCCATCAACAGAAAAATGAATAAACAAGGCATATATACAATGAAATATTATTCAATCTTAAAAAAAGAATGAAATTTTGACTCATGTCACAGTGTGGATGACCTTGAAAACATTATGCTCAGTGAAATAAGCCAGTTACAAAAAAGATAATTATTGTATTATCCCACTTATATGAAGTATCTACAGTAGTCAAATTCATAAAGGCAGAGAGTGAAATGGAGCTTGTCAGAGGAAACAGTGAGGGGGACTGGTGAGTTATATCTAATGTTACAGAGTTTCAATTGGGGAAGATGAAAAAGTTCTGGTGTTATATATATTTTATCACAATTAAAAAAAAGAAAAAGAAAAAGAGCACAGGTCTTCCTTCCCCCACTACCACAGGGAGAGATGTATGGTAAAGCTGGTGGGCCAATTTGGTCAGTCTGATTTTCATTGGAAAGACCCACCCCTAGTTACTCTTCCTTTTTATAGTTCAAGCTTGAAAGTTTGTCACTTTGGGATAAACAGACTGCTTGGTGTCAAGAAGTCTAGGTGCCAACCACTTACAGGAGTTATTTGGACAAATGAGTTTCCCAGCATCCAGAGATATTTGGGGGCCCAAAGGATTTTTATAGATATTCTTGTCATGAAATAAAGCCACACTTCCCATAGGAAGAGCTGAGCAAGGAAATGGGAGACCCTCGTCCCAGTGGACTCACTGTCCCTTTCTCCCAGAGTGAGCTCCTTGAGTTTCTCCAGATAATTCTACTCCTTGTATTACATGAAGAGAGGAAAATATTTCCTAAGGGGCAAGACATGTAGCCTTACAAAATTTTGTTTTAAAATTATAGCTTCTTGCCAAAATAATACATGAAGATACTAACCAGCTCATCACTTTTCTATTCTTATTTTGTTATTACTCCTTTCTCTCTTCTCTTGATTTTAATGTCAATACAAACTCCAAATTTTCTCTGATTGTTCCTGTTGGTCACTTTTCTCTTATAACCAGTTCCTTAATAAAAATATGAAGATTTTTTGTTATCCATCCTCATGTTTTTCTCTTTTTTATGCTACAGTTATATTTATAGATTTAGATATGATAAAATCATAAAGATATGTTTACCCAAAATGATGATCCTAACAAGTTTGTTTTATCTTTTTTTCAGACATCCCAATACAATGATATTCAGTACTAAAATGATACAAACTTACAATACAAAGGGAACAGGAGTGGAAGAACAGTGGACAAGATAATAAGATATTATAGACAGAAAGCTGATAGAAATATACTGGCTGAGGAAGTAGAGAAGAAAAAGTTTTCTTTTAGAAGAGACATAAAGGAATTCAGATTTGGGAGCTAAATAAACTAATTTTATTGTCATTAAATATCAGAATTTTTTTAATGCAGCAATAAAAAAACAAAACACTTACAGAAGGAAGAAGACAAGACGTATCAGAAATAGGAAAATTATAAGGCAGTAGTTCTCACACTTTGGCTCTGGGACCAGGAGTATCAGCATCAATTGGGAACTTGTTAGCAATGCAGATTCTCAAGACCTATCCAGACCCATTGTTTCACAACCTGAATCAGCAACCCAGGGTTGAACAGGCTCTCAGGTGATTCCCATTGCATGTGAGAACAATGACCACAGTGAAGTCTTTATGTAAGTGGTAGAGTCAGGGATGTTCACTAATGGATTGGTATATTTTTCAATATTTCAACTCTAGTTTACCACACAGATATGACAGGAGATAAGATTTTCTTTTTAAAAAGATTTCTTTTACAGTTTTAACAATGGATGGATTAAAAAGGGAAGTTTACTAAGTCAGAGACTTTTATAGTCCAGACAAAAAATGCTAAACACAATCAAGGGCACAATTGGGAAATCTGTATTTTACATTTACTTTTTTCATTAAACTAAAAATAGTCTC
The DNA here is from genome assembly GCF_964165515.1 of Mesoplodon bidens. Lineage (NCBI taxonomy): Eukaryota > Metazoa > Chordata > Mammalia > Artiodactyla > Ziphiidae > Mesoplodon > Mesoplodon bidens. Next base: position 23,931,587 of record NC_138160.1, read on the forward strand.
TATAAATAGTTTATTAATTTAAAAAAATTAAAGAAAAATTACTGCATTTTAATCTGTCTTTAAGAGGCAGATTGAGGAGATAATTAATAAGAAAAGTCATTTAAATCATTCATTAGGTTTTTAAAAAATATACATGTGTAATAAGAGTTCTCCATCCTAAAATTTATTTTTTCCTGGAGTGAATGCTGAGCTATGTAACTTTTGAAAATTATAGTGGATTATATTTTCCACTAATTTCTAGTACTGAATCCTCTCACTAGATCGTTTTAGAACTGTATTTAGATTTTTGTTGTTGTTGTTTTTTTTTTTTTTGCATATTTCCTTTATTTTGCAGAAAATGTTTTGCTGATTGTCTTTGGCTATTTTTTTCAGAAGAAAAATATTGCCATTGTAGGTTTAACAATACAAGAGGCAATTACATATGCTCAAAATAAACACATTCTAGTGGGCAGAACAGTGAAATTTCCATTTCAATTAAAGTCTGTTTTCCTCAACTATGAATTTATTATTTTGTCCTTAACAGTTTAACTATAAGTATGATAGCTGTCACAAAAGGGACCTGAAAACTACTCTGAAGCAACAAGGAATGCAATTGAAATTATGCTTTTTATTTCACTAAATAAGACGAGTTGAGTTTATTAATTCTAGTGTGTCAAACCTTCTGTATGCTGTATGACACACAAAAAAATAAGGTTCTGGATCTTAGCAAACAAAATTTTATTATGATCAAGTAATGGTGATTTAATAGTCCAACTGAATTTTGTTTCCATACTTAAATTCATCTGTAGCATATAAACACAACATAGGACTACACTTGTGTTGCAGATGATGGGTGGGGTTATTTTTTTGATGAACAGCAGAACATATATTCCTTTTCATATTTTAAAGTGAAGTTAATACGATTTTTTTTTCTTTCTTGACCCATGAGACTGTCATTTTGTACCTAGATCAAATCAACACTGGTAGACATAAGAAAAAAAATAGTGTATATTTTAAGGAAAGGCTTTGGTTTACATGGAAGGTGTTGACAGGGATATCCATGAGGTTATGAAGCCAAGGTGTGATATTGGCTGTCAGGAATATCTGTGGCCATGACATGGTTCTTAAAGAGTGAGAATCCTGAGGAGAAGGGACCTGAGATTATTTGGGTAAGATAGTGTTCACTGGGAAGGACTGGACTCCCAGCCCTTTAGGCAGCTATGCTGCCTGAGACCCTGGTGTGAAGGTGTCCTGCTAGCTGACCACAGGTTGAGACACTGATGCAGTCTTGTTGCGCTCAGGAGTAACATGATAGTATGCAGACACATGCTGAGGCTGGGCTAAGTTCATGAGATCAGATCATGGACAACTTGCAAATTAATTATCAGAGTAGGTTGGAGAATTTTTCCAATGAGTGTATGGGCTAAGTATGAGCTTCTCCAAGTGGGAAGGGGGCCTAGGCACAACTTTGAGGACAGGGACAGGGATGGGTGAACTGTGGTTCCTCAGCATAGAGCATTTTTCACAACCATGGGTGGAGAAAAGTGAGACAGGACCTCCAAACTGAGGATGGGGGTTGACAGCAGATAGAAGGAACTGAGTCCAGGGATAAGCTACTTCCATTAGTAATACCCAGGTTGCTGTTTGTCTCTGTGTTCTTCCATCTTATCTTTGTGATCCCTGTTTCTTTTTGCATCACAGCAAGCCCTTGCAAATCAGTTATATTTAGTTTTAAGAGCCGTAATCTCTTTCTGATAAGCCTTGACAGATATGCCTTGAGTCTTGAGAATGCCGTGGCTGGTAATCATCCCCTGTAGAACCTCAACTCATACTATATGAATTTAGAGTTTTTATTTATGTAAGGAGTTCAATATGCACATATGGCTTGGACTGACCCCCCAGGCATCTACTCTCTGTTCACACACTTCCAGAAGTGGTTGCTCTCCATCACAAATTCCAAGCTGAAACAACACATGGTGTTCGGGTCCAGGCCAGACATACTCAACTTCAGCACTGGGAACATCATCCTGCTGTTATTGGTGACCATCACCTGGTTGGTGAGCTCTCTGAAGTGCAGCCACATCTAACTTTTCTTAGTTGACACTGGGGTCACCCTTCTCCCTGCCAGCCTGTAGCTCTCACTTCAAGGAGCTCAGCTGTTGGTCCACTAAATTGAAGGGTATTCTACAAGTTCTGGACACCAAGGGAGCTTGTCCTCTTGCTTACCCTTCTTCATGGTCCTCTAACCCAGACTTACTTACCCAAGAGCCATATTTAACTCCTTTCAACAGCCACTCTTCCAAGAAAAGGAGCAGCAAAGGTCCGCCTTTCCCAGGCAGAGACCTGTGAGGAGAAGAGTTGAAGGTAGGGGAGGGACAGAGGGGTGAAGATAGAGGATATTCCCCTTGAACTCCTGCAAGGCATGACTAAAGTAGCTCTTTGTGGCATTGGATTTGCTTTAAACAATTAAAAATCAGAGACTATTGACTAGCACACAAATATTTATAAAATATACAAGTAAAACTTGATATCTTTAAAGCCCATTTTTAAACAAAAGGGACATTTTAAATGTGCCAGGATATAAATTATGGGTACCTCAGGATTATTATAACTTTTCTATAACGTTTTATTAGATATTTATGCTGTTTTTAAAAATGGCCACTGATAGTTGAAATTTGATAGGTATTTATAATGTTTCCTCAAAGGATTCTTATGACAGCTGAAATTTTTGACTATTTAGACAGACACTTTTGGCTGGCTACTCGGTAAAGTATCACACGCTGTGATTATTACTTTTTGTGCTTTCCAAGTCAACAACCGTTTGCCTGTGAACCTGACCTGCACAGAGTAGTTTTTTTGGTTCTTTAAACTGCCTGCCAAACTGTTGCAGTAGCTTTTTTCATATGGGCAGATGGACACTTCAAAACAAATAAAAATATGATATTTGGTCTATGAACTTACCTTTGAATTCAAATCTTTGAATATGAATGCTAACTCAGATTGAATTTTGGGTCTGACTAATTGTTTTGATGTTCTCAGGCAGTTTGCATGAAACATATTTGATCAAATAACCCATAGCTAATTCCTAGCAAATAGGTTTACAATTAATATTTTATGTTTATTTTATATCCTGTATCCTTGCTTACCTTATTAATTCTAAAAGGATATTTTTTGAGTATATGTGTATTCCTAGGCTTCAGTTTGTATATAATCATATCATCTGTGAATAGAGACAATTTCATTTCTTTCTTACCTACATATCTGTCTTTTAATTATTTTTCTTGCCTTACTGAACTTGCTAGAACACCTCATACTATGTTAAATGAGTGCGGTGAAAGTTAATATCCTTGCCTTGTTCCTGATCTTGAGGAGGGAAATAATTCAGTCTTTCATCATTAAGTATAATGTTAACTTTGGGATTTGAGGTTTTGGTTTTCTTTTTGTTTTTGATTTCCATAGATGCTGTTTATCAAGTGGAAGAAGTTACTCTCTATTCTTATTTTTCTGTGAGCTTTTTATTTGTTTGTTGTTTTCACAACATAAATGGTTGTGAAATTTGTCAAACCCTTTTTCTGCATTGAATTATAAGACCATGCAATTTTTTTTTTTAGGATTGGGTAAATCACATTGATAATTCTTGAATATTGAACTGGCTTTACATGCTGAGAATGAATATCAATTGGTAATGGTATATAATTATTTTTATATGCTTCTAATTCTATTTATTAATATTTTGCTAAGGATTTCTACATTTATTTTATGATGGAAATTGGTCTGTAGTTTTCTTTTTGTGTATTGTCTTTTTCTTGTTTTGGTATTACTGTAATAATACTGTCATAGCAATAGAAATAAAAATCCAGTATTTTACTTCAAAAACTGTGATCCTCATGAACAAGATCTGTGATTTCTGTCATTAAAGATGTGGGGATAGGGAACTAATTAACCATTATTTTTAAGTTTAATGCTTGTAATTTATTCTCTGGAATCATATGATCATTTATCATATGTGATTGTCAATAGGTGAATTTTACAACTACAGTAAGGGGTGGTGTGGAAGTACAAAGGGATTCTTCTAATATCAGACACAAAACTGAATTTCTGTGTAATTTAGAACAAATTGACTTAACCTAATGGAATTGAAATTTCTATGCTGTAAAATGGGAATTATGATGCCAACTATTAACAGTATTGGGGAAATCAAATTAAATAATATAAGCAACTTCATGTAAGAAAATATATTTTTTAATAAGCTCGGTGAGAAATTAACTATATCTCTATTCTCTATCTATCATCTATAGAAATAGAACAAAAATAGAAAGATGGATGTGGGCTGGGGATGAACAGGATTTCCATTTCCAACATCCATCATGTCCTTAAAAGAGAATGTAGACTAGGTTTTGGTGGGTTTGACAGGAAAGTCAGAATCCAAGTTGCTCATAAATATTTCACAGGAAGGACATAGATGCTGCTTAAATTTCTTTCTGAATGGTGTTAGGTGACTTGATTCTGAAAAAGCTTTGAGCTTAGAAAAAATGAGCTTTGCATATTGACAAGAGTCCTCACATGGGAACAGAGTCAAAATTAACAGACTCTGCAACCCAAAGGAGGCTGGCTGAATATTCCCGTTACCTTTGCTCTGATCATGTGACCATCTCACGTTTCTGTCACTTTCATTAAATAAAAATTAATCAACATATTTGGGCAGGTGGAGGTGGGTTGACATGGGTGTCTACTCTGTCAATTAAAAATATATCCTTTAGTTCTCATCACCTAATCAGTTGATTTCAGTTCCATTTTGTCTCTTTTCTTTCTTTATCACTGCCTAGCCTTGTCCCCTAGGAGTTTCAGACCTTGTTATTCATAAATGGCATAACTTCGTGCACCCTTTTCCTTTTTACTCAAAAATTCTCTTTAAAATCAAAGGATTACTTGGCTGATTATAAAATTCTTGCATCACATATTCTTCCTCTCAGTATATTTTAGATACTGATCAAACTGTCTCCTTGCATGAATATTACTGTGAAGATGTCGAATCCATCTTGATATTTCACACTAGTAGGGGGCATGATATTTTCCCCTCCTACTCCTAGGATTCTTTCTTTGTACCTGAATTTTAACATCCTTACCAGAATATGCTTTGATTTGGAATGGTATGTATGAATGTTAGGTTTCATTATTTCTTGGAAATCTATGAGCCCCTTCAGTCTACACATTCAACTTGTCTTTATTTCAGAAAAATGTTGAAAAAATATACTTTAGACTCCTTCTATATTTTCATTTGCTTAGTTCTTCTCAAAAATATCAATAATGCATGTTAGATATACCTTTTTAAAGTCTAGCGTTCCTTCTGTGATCATGTTTACATTCCTTTTTCTCTGTCCCTGCTCCACCTCCCTCCCTCCCTCTCTTTCTTTCTCTCTGAGTCACCCTCATAACTACTTATAAACATCTAACTTTTTCCACCTATATGGGCATTTAGTCTCTACACTGGCTTTTCATTTTTTGTCATATTGTAACATTTTGAAACTCAATTCTATATTCTTTGGACATCCTATAAAGTCTCTTTGGAATACTTTTTTCTCATTGTTCAAATTTCGTTTATTACTTATAAAGATGAAATTATCTATAAATTCTGTGAGAATAATGAGAAGAATTTCTTTCATTCCTTTGTTTTACTGTAACCATCTTTTCATCGGAAATGGCCGTTTACTGATTTAAAGAAAAATGTTTTGTGCACAGAGAACATATCATTTTCTTTCTAAGTATGATCCATCTTTGAATTAGTTTTGCTGCTTGCCAGAGATGCTGACAACTGTGGTAACTGAGACTATCTGGGGCGTGGATTCAGAGGTGTTGACTCCAAACTTTTCCTCAACAAATTGCTTGGGTGACAGAAAAATCTTCTTTGGTATTCAGCATACATTTGGTGGATGTGAAAACCATTCAGTATTTAAGGATGGGGAAATTTATAGCTGATCACCGGTGACTAGAGTGATGGAATGGCTAAAGGTGTTAAGGGAAGAGGAGGGCTGTTCTTCATAGCTCAAGAAACTGTCACTGCCTTAGACTACAACTCATGTGACCATTTTCGCCCCAGAGCTGCTGACAGTATGAGGGGTAAGCTCTCTGTCTGTGTCTGCTACTGTTAGAAATGTATTTTGTTATTAAGCAAAAACCAGGAGCCCACTCTCCCATTGCTGCTAAATTACTCTCAAAGTTGCTGACATTCACTTCTGCCTAAAATCACCTTTAAAAAAACAGCTTTATAAAATATAGGTTAAATATAAAATTCACCCATTTCGCGAGCATTTAATTCAATAAATTTTGTATATTGCAGATCTGGTCTGCATTTCTTTGCCTCCACCCCTGCATACTCTTCTCCTAGAATAGAGGTTCCATGACAAGAAGAACATGAGCAAGATGCCTTCTTTTGTCGTTATGGTACTGCTACTCTCATAGCCCCTAGGTGCTGAAAAACTGAAATAGCAAAGTAATATTCTGTTTATTTTTTCTTCCTTCTAAATTCCATTTAGTGCCTCCAATTGGCAGAAATCAAGAGAAATTCAGAAAGCTAGGTTGTCTGAAATATGTGGCTTGCAGGTTTATCCCTCAAAAGTACAGAAGAAAGTGCAGAAAGGAAAGTGTAATATTGAGAGCCTATCATTTTGTAAGCTAGAGTATCCAGAGCACCCCTCAACTTATAAAATCATGGATTGCCTCTATTCCTGTCTTAGCCCATTCAGGCTGCTATAACAAATTACCATAGACTGGGTGACTTATAAACAACAGAAACTTCTTTCTCACACATCTGGAGGCTGGGAAATTCAAGATCAGGTGCCAGCAGGTTTGGTGTCATTCATTCATGAGGGATCTGCCCCTATGACCTGATCACCAACCAAAGGTCCCACCTCTAAGTGACATCCCACTGTAAATTAAGTTTTAACATATGAATGGGGGCACTAACATTTAGTCTATGGCAATGTCTTTCCTTCTCTCCACTATTCAGCTTTCAGTGAAGCAACTTTCAGGCTAGGAAAGAAAGTGTACAGATGGTTTTATTTATTTTTATTATTTATTTATTTTTAATTTGCCAGGTATCTGCTTTTCTGTTGCAAATATCTGGGTCCCAACAGGATATATTCCACAGTACCCAGAGCCTTCCTATAACTCTTGATGTCTTAACTGTCATTTTGTAGTGATTATGAAGAATAAGATACTTGACTTTTTGGAAATGTAGAAATATCTTGGAGACTGAGGAAGTTTGTGAAAATAAATATCATGCACTCTTGTTTAGGTTAATATTTCACATTTTTTGGCTAGTATAATTATATTTGTACCTTGAAATTTTTTTTTCTATTATATTAAATCTTGAATTTTCTACTATTCTTTTGTTCTTTTGGGCATTTGCCAGGGGTTGAAAAGATAAGATTGAAATAAAACGCTTTTATTCCACTGATTTTTAACAGAAAATTTGCATTCTCCACTTCCAGCCTGTCTGAAACCAGTTTCTAATTGTCTCTCAGGAGAAACAATGCTGTTCCTTCACACAGTACTTTTTGTTGTTGTTGTTGTTTCAAACTTCATATCATGGGTCTGTCGCAGAAGCAAAATTATAAATTGCAAGTCATTAAGGTATGTTGAATGCCCATCTGTGTAAGAACATGTCAAAGAAATGTTTACCCAGTTGGAATGTCTCTGGCCAATCTACTATCTACTACTGTATATAGTATGTGTATTAATATCCTAGGGCTGCTATAGCAAAATACTACAAGTATATGACTTAAAGCAAAAGAAATTTATTTTCTCACAGTTCTGGTGGCTAGAAGTCTGGAATTGATGTGTCAACAGTGCCAGGCTCCCTCTGGAGACTCTAGGGAAGAATCCTTCATTGCCTCTCCCTAACTTTTAATGATCACTGGCAAACACTTGGCGTGCCTTGACTCGAAGTTTCATCCCTCCAACCTCTGTCTCCACCATCACATGGCCCTTTACCCTGCGTGTCTACCTCTCTGTGTCTCTTTCTCCTTATAAGGACACTAGTCATTGGACTTAGGGCCCACCTCAATCCAATACGACCTTACCTTAACTTGGTTAAATCGCAGAGACCCCGTTTCCAAATAAGGTCACATTCACAGGTGCCTGGGTTCAGAACTTCAATATATCTTTCAGGGGGACACAATTCAGCTCACAACAGTACTAGATATTATTAGTAGCATGGAGCTGGGAGATCTGGTAGATTTTTAGACCAATGGCAGCCAACATATAGTATATTGATATTTATATCAAACTGACCAAAATTACCTAAACATTTCCAAAAATGAATAAATCTTCAACTTTGAAGCTACTCACCTGTTTATTCCATTTTCTATTCAAAATAAATATACAAAGTATGATGTGTGTGTGTGTGCACATACTATATGTATCTACATGGATTTATGTGTAGACTTTTCAAAATCCTCATTTCTAATTTACAACTGTAAAACTGAATTCTGAAGCTTAGACTAGAAAGAAATCAGGGCTTCACGTTGAGGTGGTAAAGTTACACATACATCAATTCTGATAACTAAATTATTCAACCAATTCCTTTATTTTTCTTTTTTTAATTGAGATACAATTGACATATAACACTGTGTAATTTTAAGGTGTACAATGTGTTGATTTGATGCATTTATATATTGCAATATGATTACCACCATAGTGTTACCTAACACCTTTAATGTGTCATATAATTATCACTTCTTTTTTGTGATGAGAACAATTAAGATCTAGTCTCCTGGTAAATTTGAAGTTCATAATACAGTATTGGTGACTATAATTACTATGCTCTACATTAGAACTCCAGGACTTATTTATCTACTAGTTATAAGTTTGTATCCTTAAATAACATCTCCCCAATCCCCCAACCTTCAGACCCTGGTAATCACTATTCTACTCTCTGTTTTTACAAGTTTATCTTTGTTAGAATCCACAAATAAATAATATCATACAGCATTTAATCTTTCTCTGTCTGACTTGGCTCATTTAGCATAATAAATCAGGGTCCATCCATGTTGTTGTAAATTTCAGAATTTCATTTTTTCTCATGGTTGAATTATATATATATATATATATATAATTATAATATTAATTATAATATAATTATCCATATACATACATATATATTTTGCATCTTATTTATTCATCCATTGATGGACACTTCAGTTTTTTCATCTCTTGGTTATTCTAAATAAAGTTGCAATAATGACAGAAGTGATGATACCTCTTTGATACCTTATTTTGCTAGGAAAAGAATACTCTCTTCAACAAATGGTGTCTGGAAAACTGGATAACCACATGGAGAAAAATGAAATTGTACCTATATTTTATACTCCTCATAAAAATTAACTGAAAATGGATTAGACACTTCAACATATAACCTGAACTATAAGACATCTGGAAGAAAACACATAGGGAAAGATCTTTAACATTCGTCTTGGCAATGATTTTTTTGGATTTGACACCAAAAACACAAGCAACAAAAGCAGAAGTCAACAAGTGGGACTATATCAAACTAAAAAGCTTCTGCACAGCTAAAGAAACAATCAACAAAAGGAAAAGGTTACCTACAGAACGGGAGAAAATTTTTGCAAACCATATATGGAGTAAAGGGTTAATGTTCAAAATATATAAGGAACTCATACAACTCAATACAAAATAATCCAACTAAAAAATAGGTAGAAGAACTAAGTAGACATTTTCCTAAGAAGACACACAAATGGCCAACAGGTACATGAAAAGATGCTCAACGTTCAATCTGGAACAATTCTTGAGTGTACAAATCCTTCACCTCCTTGATCAAACCTATTACCAAGTATTTTATTCTTTTTGATGCAATTGTAAATGAGATTGTTTTCTTAATTTATCTTTCTGATAGGTATTATTAGTGTATAGAAACACAACTGACCTTTGTATATTGATTTTGTATCTTGCAACTTTACTGAAACTGTTTATTAGTTATAAAAGTCTTTTGGTGAAGTCTATTATAAATATTATATCATATCATCTGCAAGCAGAGACAATTTAACTTATTATTTTCTGATTTGAATGCTTTTTATTTCTTTTTCTAGACTAATTGCTCTGGCTAGGACTGCCAGTACTGTGTTAAATAATAGTGAGAACAGGCATTCTTGTCATGTTCCAGATCTTAGAGCATTGGCTTTCAGCTTTTCATCACTGATTATGATGTTATCTGTGGGCTTGTTATATAAGGCCTTTATTACGTTGAGATAAATTTCTTCTATATCCACTTTGTTAAGAGTTTTTATTTTTATTATGAAAAGATTTTGAATTTGTCAAATTCTTTTTCTGCATCTATTAAGATAATCACAGGATTTTATCCTTTATTTTCTAATGTGGTGAAGCACATTGATTAATTTGCAAGTGTTGACCCATCCTTGCATCCCAGAAACAAAACCCACTTGATCATGGTGTATGATACTTTTAATGTACTGTTGAATTTGATTTACTAATATTTTATTGGGTAATTTTGCATATATGTTCATCACAGATTATTGACCTGTAATTTAATTTTTTTTGTATATCCTTGTCTGGCTTTGGTATCAGGTAATGATGGCCTTGTAAGATGAATTTGAAAGTATTCTTTCCTCATCTATGTTTTGGAGAAGTCTGAGAAGGAATGGTATGACTTCTTATAATATTTGGTAGAATTCACCAGTGAAACCATCTGGTCCTACAACCAAAGATAGGAAATCTGAGAGGAATGAAATATTATGTTAAAACATCATATCCTAATTAGAGAGCCTAATTGAAGTTGAGGGACAAAGTCTTGGTTTCTGTGGCAGTAAATTACTCTTAGTTTGAGTAAGAGCTTCTCACATGCCACTATGTTCTATTTAAACATGACTAGGATTTCAGGTGATCCTATGACCAGAGCTACTCATCATCAACTGGGCATAATCATATAATTAAGCCATAAAGTCAAGTAGGCACAGCAGAAGTTGACTATATAATGAAAATGATACATTCAGGATTAGGCCAAACAGTTATGAAAGGATCCAACCAGCTGCATGTATAAGTCACCTAGATTCCTGAGCCACTTAAAACAGTGTAGACTGTTGCTTTTTCACTAATCCTCTTGCCTTGAGTCCATTCAAAGATTGTGGATGGATACTAATTTTAAATGGTCTCCATGATGGATGGTACTCGTACTTCCCCTCTCTTAGAGAAGAAGTGATGGTAAATTTTTCTCCCAACAATGCAGGACCCATTTTGTGACATGAGAGATAGAACTACTGGAGGAATATGATATCTTAGTGTTACAAATGGTGGACTGTTTCTATATACCACTGTAGGAGCTGTTTTACTCACTTTTATTCCAGCCACCACTGAAGGGAACTGTTCTTCAGCATAGAAGAGTCTTGCCTCAAGTCACAACAGCTGACTTTTGCCCCTCACCACGTGGTTTCTCTGTTGACTCTAAGGCATGAGGTAAGGTATAACCAAAGGTGACTAGACCAACTCGTTTCAGTATTTCCTGGTCTTTCCTATTTTTAACACCAAAAGGCTCTCTGGAACCCCTCAGTCCCAGGAATACCAGGATATTTAATCATTCTAAATACAACCTGGCTGCCTTACATACGCAACATATTATGGAGTAAATCTTTGAAAAACATACAATGGGAACTGATGGATCAATGATTTTTCTTTTTGCTCCTTGGTCCTGAAATACACTTCACACTGCTTCTCAGGCAGTCCCTTGGAATCATGGAAGTAGCAGCCCCTAGTGATGGAAATATTCAGAATAACTTTCTTTCGGCCCTACCTTCAGATCTGTTTCCCTTCTACTATTTTTCACCGTTGTTCCCTGAGATCACCTCCTCAATAATGTATTCACATATACCTTTTTTTAAACTGTTCTTTCTTAGCGAGTTGCTATAAGATGCATGCTATATTAATAAAATAGTTATACTTGGATTTGAAGTACTAAAGGAAGCTGAAATGATAGTGAAAGGCATGGTGAATTTTAGATACAAATGTATGTTTTTCAGATATAAGTTTCTTCTAAATATTACTTTGTAGTTAAAGGAAAGTAGACTGTGAAGAAAATTTAAGAGTTTGGAGCATTATCTTTTTATATATATAAAAAGATGCATAATTTGAATTGGGATTGAATCCTTCTTGAAAGATCAGAGAATTAGATCACCTACCTTTCCTCCCACATTTCCACCCATTCTCTTCCAACTTTCATCATTTCTGTTACTTAAATTTTTCTGCTATAGCCTTAAATTCCACAGATGTTTTATATAAATTATATTTTAAAATAGACTAAAGTCCTTTCACCATATAAGGTCAAATAGAGATCGCTTTAGGATCTACATCACTTCATCCACAGCTGTTTTAGAAATATTCTAACAATTATAATAAGCATAAAAAATGCCAGAATGTTTCTGATATTTCCTGTTATTATATCAATATCAATTCAAATGTACTGAAGTGTTACATTTCTTAGTTTTCCTTTGTAGTGAACATGTTTGGGTCCTCACCATAATCCAGCAGGACCACCAGTTTCTTTGTCAAAGCTTCTCCAGTCATGAGTAACTTTTTCACATTTATGTCTTAGTTCATTGGATTTAATTGTCTAGTTTTTTTCCCTCTTTGTTTTTAATATTTGTGAAAGCCATTTGCAGGTGTCTGAGTTTCTGCATGTTTGTGCATGTTTGAGTGTTGCTTTTATCCAGTTTAAAAAAAAAAAGGCTGGGTAGAATATTTTTATTTCACAATTTCTCTCAGAAGTTTTCAGACATAAACCTTCTGTCTTCTGTGAAGAAACATCACATTAGTCCTTCGCTTCCTTCTCTATGAGTTTTTTGTCTGGTTGGATTTTGTCTTCAAGAAAGACCAGTGGGTGTTAGGTCTTAGTTTTTAGCTTTTCAGGTTTGACAATGTACATGTTCTGGTTTCATAGTTGAACAAAACCTTAACTAGGTATAATATAGGGTCATATTTTATTTACCTGAAGAAAATGCTAATGGCTCCTTTATCTTCTGTCTCTGAATGGCACTCACAAGAGATCTGTGCCCAGTTTGAATTTCACCTCATGAAATCATATTGCTTTTTTCTGCCTGGTTGCTTAAATTATTTTTTTTTTATTCTTGAAGTTCTACAACTTAAAATGGATATGTCTTGGTGTCAATTATCTGTATCATTTCCCAGTGTGCTCTTGTAGGCTTCAAATTCAGTTATTTCCTTCTTTTATGAATTTCCTTTCAGAAAAAAATATGTTATTTTAAAATCCTTTTCTTCTCACTGTTAAGGTGTCTAGAAATACCAATTATCTTTCAAATGGATGATTTTTTCTGTCCTCATTATCTGTTACTTCTTCCTAATTTCTTCAAATTATATCATTTTGTAAGTTTTTTTACCTTTCTTTTTGTATTTTTGTTATATTAAACACGACATACATATTAAAGATCATTTTTTTATATCAGGCTTAAATTTTCTGGGTGTGATAATTACATTACAATTAGATAAAATATCTTTTTTAAAAAATGAAATACAAGCTAAAATATTTGTGTGAAGTATCAGAAACTCAGTTTTAAATAATTGATAAATATGTAATCAAAATATGTATTGTTGTGAGTGTATGTTTAGATAGACCGAGGGTGAGAGATAAAGGATATATAGCAAATAATGAAACCTGGAAACTCTAGGTAAGGAATATAGGAATGCAAAACTTCTAATTTTTGAAGGTCACATATTTTTATACTAAAATTTGGGTTAAAAATAACAAAAGTTTACAGTACATTCTTATGGTTAGCAGTTTATAAAAAGCCAACCCACTTCACAGTCCTTATAATTTTTTGCTGTCATACTGCTCAAGTGCCTTAGCCATTATAAATCTGAACTCTTCACCTTCCACCTATACTTCATCCAAACGACACATAAAATCTTTAATGATTGTGCTGTTACATGGTGTTCCTATTGCTTTCAGTTGAGGGTAAAATTCAGTTTCGAAATTCCACCTTGAAGATTAGCATTCTAAGTACAAACTGGTAGCTTAGTCTTTTCAGAAAGCTGAGCCTGAGGCAGAGGAGTTATGTTCATTTCTAGGGAGCAGAAGTGAAAGACAAAGTGGCAAGGAAGAAGGGACAGACAATACAAGTATAGATTATTGAACTACCTACCACTAAGTAAGACAAATTCCAGAACACCATGATTACTCTCAAAAATCCATACTAGTTTCATTTGGGGTCCTTCTATTGGAAGGGATAAATAGGAATAAATTTACCCACAAATTACTGAATCCTACTGTTCAAAGTTTATCCCTTAGGGCATTAACTCCCACATACTTTCAGGTTGTGCAAAGGAACGTGCCAAATGAGGTCCTATAACGGCTCAAACAAAGAAGTCATCAGACTTACTCAAGGAGTAAGAGGGGCACAGTATAGGTGTTTTGCAAAGTACTGTCAGGTTGTGCATACGTGAAGATTTTTATGGTTCAGCCACAGCTTAGGGTCACCCTGGGCACAGAAGCAATAGACAGTGAGATGGAGAAGATCATAAGGATGGAGTGTGCATGCGTATGTGTGGTGGTGTTGGTCGGGGAGGGAGGGGCTGTGAGTGGTGGAAGCTGGACTTATGGAGTCGTTTGTAACATAGAATAGCAGAAGGGGTGACTTGTCATTTCCAAAATTAGGCTGTAAAAAGACTGGCTTCCATCTTGGCTGCTTTCTCTCATGCTTTCTTGGATTTGATCACCATGTTAGGCCACCTTCTCGAGCAGCCCTGTAGGAGGCTCATGTGTAGAGGGACAGAAACTTGTCAACAACCACATGAATGGACTTGTAACTGGATTTATCCCCCTTCACTTTGAGTCTATAGGTGTGACCAGAGCCCCAGGTGGCCTACAGACTATAATTTCAGTATTGATGTTAGACAGAGGCACTTAACTGAGTCATACTCTGATCCCTGACTCCCAAGAACTGTTAGAAAATACATTTTTATTGTTAGAAACCATTAAATTAGGGGGTAATTTCTTATACAGCAGTTGACAATAAACTCTCCTATCTCATCCCCCTTTGTGGTCTCTGCCTCAGTCACCAGGCCCTAGGCTCTATTGTGCCCTGTCTTCCCTCATGTCTGGAACTTTCAAATAGTGCCACCCATGTAAAATAATATTCCATAACACTTCTAGTTAACTGCAGCATTTCTCTAAAATCTGAACTGCTAATCACATGTCCCGTGGCATACATTAAAAGCTTTCTGTATTTTCTTGGGCTTCCCTGGTGGCGCAGTGGTTAAGAATCTGCCTGCCAATGCAGGGGACACAGGTTCAAGCCCTGGTTCAGGAAGATCCCACATGCAGAACAAATAAATCTGTGGACCACAAATACTGAGCCTGCATTCTAGAGCCCACAAGCCACGACTACTGAAGCCCGTGTGCCTAAAGCCTGTGCTCCACAACAAGAGAAGCCACTACAATGAGAAGCCCTCACACTGCAACAAAGAGTAGCCCCCACTCACCACAACTAGAGAAAGCCTGCATGCTGCAACGAAGACCCAACACAGCCAAAAATAAATAAATAAAATAATAAAGTTACTGAAAAAAAAATTTTGTATTTTCTTAATGGAACCTATCCAATTTGGAATTATATCTCTGTATGGTTATTTGCCAAATGCCTGAGATTACCAGTAAATTGTAAGTTTAATGAGGCAAGGTTTTGCTTTTTGTTTTTTTCACTCCAACACTCAATGCAGTGCTTGACACAGTTCTTGATTAATATGCATTTTTTCAATTATCATATGATTATATGAGAGGCATAAGTGGTGTAAAATTTTAACAATTTACAGATACATTACCTAGAAAATTTTAATAATGTAACAAAAAAAATAAAATAAGCAATGTGTTAAATTGGTGATCTAATCATATATCAAAATTACTTCTCCTAATAAAAATTGATAAGAAACATCATAGAAAGAAAAAAATAAACTCCGTTGCAATAGAACAAAAATTTACATATTTAGAAATAACTCATTCAATAAATTTTAGAAATTCAATTGATAAAATATTGAAGCATTATGGAGAGTCTTAAAAAATATATGACTAATGGAAGTAAATACCTTGTTCTTGTATGGGAGGAATCAACATCAGAAAGGTGTCTTTCTATTAGTCATGTGATACATTAACATGGTACATACTAATTATATAAATATATGTTGTTTTCAACTTGCACTATTAAAATTATGATTTTAAATAGAAGTGTCTAGCAGGGAGGATTATGGGAGAAGTCTCTGCTGTCAGGGAGTGCTGATGCTTGCTACTTACAGGACATCAGACAAATAGCTTCTCTTTTCTTAGACTAAATTATTTATCAGGAGTATGAACTTAATTTGTAGGAAATCAGATTTTTATAAGGATTAGTAGAAACCATTAAAAGAAAGTTCATAGGAGACTGACAACTATAAAGCTATTAATATGTTTACTCTTGTAATTGTTATTATTACCTTTACTGTTATAGTTAGCATTGCTGCAGCATTATCAAATCTGATTAACTATTTCTGTTGAGCTCTTTTATTGAGTGGCAAAATGAGTACATACTCTCTTGGAACAGTGTCTCTCATTAGAATTACCTGGGGATTCTTGTTAGGAATTTAGTTTCTTGTGAATCTCATTAGGATATTTGGAAATGAGGACCAGGAATGCACACTTTAAAAAGAAACTGAAGTGATTTTCCACCCACACTCAAGTTATGATTTGTAAAACTCACCTTTTGAATTAAAGTTACATTCTCTGTGGGATTTCTATTCTACACTCAATTTAAATCTAGGATATGTCTATTTCTAATTATTTCAAACCAATTAACTTTCCTTATTTACTAATAAAATTCACATTTACTTTATTAGTGTATTTTTTCTTGCTTAATTTTTAAAAACACTTTTAATGTGGATGTATTAATCATACCTTTCATTTTAATTAATGATAAACTGGATTCCAGAAAACTGTATGTAATTTTATTAAAATTAATCATAATGAAGTTAAAATATCACATTTAAGAATGTGCATTTCCTTCTAATAGGGATTAGATTTCAACAGCTGTTTATATAAGTCCATGTATAACTCACAGAACCATACTCTGTATTAAACTCTGATTGTTATTAACTGTTTTTTCTGTTCCCTCACTGTGATAATATTACCTAAAAAAAAAGCGAGACTTGGGGGTTCAAAATGGCTGACTAAGGGCATGTTTTAATCTCTTCTTCCTTCAAAAATCCCATTGAGATTATAGAATAATCACAAAATATAGTAAGTAAGCAGTTAAAGACTTGGAGGTCCTGAAAAACCAAGAGAAGTCCCTAGTAAGAATAAATTATTCAGTTATTTCTGAAGGATACAGAGCCAATAAGATCAGATTGCCTTGAGAGGATAAACCTAATCTGAAACTTCCACAACCCAATATAAGCAAAATTAAGACACTTCAAAATAGTGTAATTTCAAACGTCCTTAAATGCATCAGGTGAAGAAGTATCTGGGAAACTAGAGAAGACTGTCTTGTAGCCAAGTATGAAAGTTGTTAATTCTGTGCCAGTTACCTCTTAACGTTTTCTGTATCTAGAGGATTTGTCCCAGAATACCTCTCCAAAGAGATGAAGTATGGCAGGTTCCCAGAGTGTTGAAGCTGGAAAGAGAAGCTGAGAGGTGTGCTGAGGAAAACTTCTGGTCATCACCATAGAAAAGGCTATTTCTTCCTGTTCAACAGAAAAACCAGACCAGACTCAAGTTCATAATTACAACCACAGCTAGAAATCACATAAAGTAAAAGTGCATCTGCTGTTTGGAAAAGAAAAATATTTAGTGTTGTGCTGAGTGAATAAAAAGAAGCCACTTAAACTACTAATATTGATCAATGCTAACTACTGTTATAAATTTACACAGAAAAATCCATAATGACCAAATATCTGAGGGGAACATAGAAGAGGAACACTGGCTGGAGCTAATGAAAGAACTATCTTTTTTTTTTTTTTTTTTTTTTGCGGTATGTGGGCCTC
Organism: Mesoplodon bidens; assembly: GCF_964165515.1. NCBI lineage: Eukaryota > Metazoa > Chordata > Mammalia > Artiodactyla > Ziphiidae > Mesoplodon > Mesoplodon bidens. Next base: position 23,949,611 of record NC_138160.1, read on the forward strand.
TCACTGTTGTGGCCTCTCCCGTTGTGGAGCACAGGCTCTGGACGCACAGGCCCAGCGGCCATGGCTCACGGGCCCAGCCGCTCCGCGGCATGTGGGATCTTCCCAGACCAGGGCACGAACCCGTGTCCCCTGCATCGGCAGGCGGACTCTCAACCACTGCACCACCAGGGAAGCCCCAAGAACTATCTATTAAGGAAAGAAATTAATGGAAAAATAAACACAAATAACAATAAATATGCTTAGTAATGTTTGAGGAGATAGCATTCCTGCAAAATATGAATATGAAACTTTTCTTTAATGGAGCTTAGGAATTTAAAATAAATGCATATGCAACCTTAGTAACATATATTCTACTAAGGGATAGAGAGAATATAAGAGAAAAAAGTATTTAGATAAATAAATAGTAGAACATTTCACTGAATTAAAAAAAAAAAATCCTGTTAAGATTGATGGTGCTTTCATCTGAAACATTCGACAAAATTAATGAACAAACATAATAATAATAAATTCTTACAAACTTCTAGAGAAAAGGAATATTTACACTTTAAAACAGTCACATTTTCTTTATTATCGATGAAGTAATAAAACATGTATTGAGAGATGACCCCATTCTCCAAAACAATATAGTGACATGTGAAAGTGTGGTCAAAAAAAGATATTGCAAAAACAGCTCTGTAACTAATTATGCAAATATAAAAAAACAAAATACATTGAAGAAATATAAAAATTAAAAAATAAACTACATACATTTTTTTTCAGAAAAAGAAAGTTAATCACATAGATAAGCTCACTAAAACTGAGAATAAATTTATATATAAAAAAACTACATCTGTATGTATATGTACATATATTTACATATATATGTAAATACCAAAACACAGCTCATGCTAAATTGTGATAATTTTATGTGTCAACTTGCTTGACTGGGATAAGGGATGCCCAGATAACTGGTGAAACATTATTTCTGGGTATGTCTGTGAGGTTGTTTCTGGAAGAGATTAGCATCTGAATCAGTAGACTGAGTCAAGAAGATGACTCTCACCAATGCAGGGGGGCGTCACACAATCCACTGAGGGCCTGAATAGAACAAGAAGGCAGAGAAATGGTGAATTTACTCTCTGTTGGAGCCAGGAGGTACCTCTTCTGCCCTTAGATATCAATTATTTCGATTCTCAGGCCTTCAGACTCTGAATGGGACCTACGCCATTGACTCCCCTCCACTTAGCCTTTGGGTTTGAAGAGGAGCTACGTCACCAGTGTTCTGGGCCTCCAGCAAGCCAACTGCATATCACGGAACTTCTCCACCTCCATAATCACATCACCTTCATAAAAAAATTCTCTCTGTATATCTTTATATCTGATACAGGCTCTGTTTTTCTGGAGAAAACTGACTAAAACATAAATACTTTTTGACAACACTGCTTTGGAATGTAATGCAATTTAAGTACTAAATATTTGTATTGTAAAATAATACAAGTTCAATGCGACCACAGAAATAAAACATTTTCTAGCTCCTTCAAGCAATGAGGTATTTTTTTTAAATATATAAATTATTACATCTTTCCTCATGAATTTAAAAAAATACTGAAACCCAGCAGGACCCTATGGGGCTCCTGGGCACAAAAGCCTTTCTATGTCCCCTTCTCTGAGTTCCAAAGGCCAGGTTCAAACAGTTGCTAATCAGGAGAGGGGGGGATGCAGAGACAAGGGAGGAGCAGTCAAGAAACAATTGTACAGCCCTGAGGGGCAGGGTCCTTGTCCCGCCCCACCCCCAACAAAGGATATTCTTAACAATATCTTTGAGCTCTTCTGCAGAACTAAAACCCTTACCAAATGGAAGATGTTAACTACTTGATGAAGCACTCTTTATTCCGGAGAAGGTAACAGTTTGCCCATCACCACCTGATGCCAGATGAAATTTGGATTGAAGGAATGCACAGCCAGATCCTTATCAGCAACCCTGCCCCCTTGACTATAAAACTCCTCACAACGCCCCCTCCCTTTTTGGACACACAGTTTTGAGGACATTATACTGCTGTGTCCCCCTTTGCCTGGCAAAGTAATAAAGCTATTCTTTTCTACTTCATCCAAAACTCTGTCTCTGAGATTCAATTCAGTGTCAGGGTACAGAGGCTGGATTCGGCTTCAATACCACGTACCCATACAAAAACATACATACACACAAACACATATGTAGATGTGTTTGCTGTTTATTTCTATAAAGAATGGAAGCAAACTATGCACAGTACCCTGAAACCTGCATTTCCCACTTAAACAACAGTCAGGATATCATGTGAGGACGGATATACATGTCACATAAAAAACGGTAAAATTTCAGTATTTATATGTACTATCATTTATTCAGCATTTTTGCCATTTAAGAATGTTCATGTTGTTTGCAGTTTTTGTTTGTCTATCTAAAAACTTATAAAAAAGAAGAGATATTTTAGATCGTATGACCAACCCTTGGGTTTAGAGGTAGGGAGGGGAGAAGGATCAAGAAATTCCATGCAAAATGTATTGTTATGTTATAGGAGAAGTTATGCATATTGATATTTTTATTATTTGTTTGTTTTACCAGGGATATATACATAGATGTTTATGCTGCAGTTAAAGTTGTTTTACATTAGATATGGTCATTTCAGTTACCTGTGATGTCGAAAGCTCAGCTTCTCTGTACACCAGTGCCGAATCAAACCCTGGAGATGGAGTTTTGGATGAGATAGAAGAAGATAACTTTATAACTTTATTGAGGGTCTAAAATAGTAAATAAAGAAAAATAACCTTTTATTGCTAGAATTAGTTATTGAAATGAACAAAAGCCCAGTGTTATTAGAGTTGAATATTGGGAAAATTAGAACAAATATAGTATTGGTCATATTTTAAAGTCTACACGTTACCCTGAATCAGGCCTGAGGAAATAGAATTCGCTGGTTATGGAGCAGAATTCCATGAGTAGTGGTCATAAATAAATAAATAAATAAGTTTTTCAAATATCAAACTAAGCTTTCATACTGTTCATTAATCTCACTGAACTAGCACCTGATCCTCAGAGAAATGGTCTCAATCTCATTAACTTGAGGCAGCTGCCATTCCAAAGAAAATAAACAGAGAGGAAGAATATATTCTATCTATAGGAGTATTTTAAAAGAATGTCCATCAGAAGGTCTGTGGTTTGAACAAGTGCAAAAATACATCTATTACATTTAACTGGAATAGGGCAGAGTGAATCAGTTTCCCAGTTCTGAAATGTTAAAGGGCAGACATTTCATTTTATTTCTTCCTGGCTTCTCTACATTAAAAAAATGATTCCATTCTTGACAGATGGCAGCAGTAGAAGGCCTTGTTACAATGCACGGTCATTCTGGTGAATGACTTTGATTACCCCAAGTCCTGGTGCTGTGAAAATCCGGTAAAAAATATAAGAATAGTATCTTTTTAGTAAAAAAAGGAAAATGCCAGGAAATTCTGTCTTAAAAGAAGAAAAATCCCTTCCTATGGAAGTGAGAGAAAAAGCTGAAGCATCCTTATTTTACACAAGGTAAATGCTTTAATGAGAAATGGATAATTTTGTTTTTGAAATTTGAAAGATATACTTTCTCTCTCTTGTTTTTCTTTTCTTAACTTAAATCAACCTGAAATTTTATATGAGTATATAATTTATCTTTAATTCTTTGAATTGAGTCTGTTTTAGAAACAGCAACAAAAGTTCTTTACAAAAGACTTTTTAATGTAATTAAGATTTATAGGACTGAGCTCCATGAGTGTAGGACTGATGTCTTTTGGAAACTTATAGAAATTCCATAGCTTGGAGAAGGGCCTGACCCTAAATCAGTGTTCCATAAATATTGTTGAATGAATTAATGATAATTTATATTTAGTTTGGACTAAATGACCCTTAAGTAAATGAAAATTACTAAAATAGGTTGCTTTATTACTAGCTCAAGTCTGTCTCACAGTGAGCACAGTGAATATTAGATAATATATATTCTGCAACTATTGTGTTGCATTTCTAAGTGGTATCCTATTTCTCAATAAAGGATGTCCTTGTGGTTAAGTGGCTTTTATTGCTTTAAACAACAAAATTCAGTATGTGAAAATGATCGGTGTTGAATTAGTTCATGGTACACCATTATTAGAAACATTTGGGCTTCCCTGGTGGCGCAGTGGTTAAGAATCTGCCTGCCAATGCAGGGGACACAGGTTCAAGCCCTGGTCCAGGAAGATTCCACATGCCGTGGAGCAACAAAGCCCGTGCGCCACAACTACTGAGCCTGCATTCTAGATCCCGCAAGCCACAACTACTGAAGCTCGCGTGCCTAGAGCCCATGCTCCGCAACAAGAGAAGCCACCGCAATGAGAAGCCTGTGCACCACAAGGAAGAGTAGCCCCCGCTCCTCACAACTGGAGAAAGCTCACGCACAGCAACGAAGACCCAATGCAGCCAAAAATAAATAAATAAAATAAATAAAATTTAAAAAAAAAAGAAAAACATTCAAAAATATGCTGAAGTTCATAGGCTAAAAACCTAACTTGGAAAATAAAAAGTTAGATTGTTTCAGGAAATATACTGGGACTAACATTTATTTGGTGAAGGGAAATTCTTCTTTCAAAACTGCAATACTGGCAGTACTTTGAGCTACAGGTTATTCACTTAAAAGTGAATGCATGTTATATTTTGTTTATTAACAAAATACACATAAAATATTTCCCCCAAAACCTAATGACTTATTAATAATATTTTATTATGATCATATCTAAAATATTAATTTTATTGATTGTGGTTTTTGAATATGTCTGTTACCCAGTGGAATAATTTTCAAGTCACTGCTAATGTGGAAGTGGTCCCAGTCTCACAGTTATCCAAAAATAAGCCCCCAAACCCTAAAGTATAACACCAGTGACATTATTTCTTGCATTCAGACTGAAGTATACAAAAGTCTGAAAAACGAGACCCACATTAGAGAGACACATCACACCATTTTAATTTCTTCCAAATAAAAATCTAAAACTTTTTCAAATACACACACATATACAGATGGGGTTGGGGATAAGGTGGAACCAGAGAACCTCATTAAAGGGATAGATCATGAGATAGAAAACATTTCATTGAAATTTTTCTATAAATAAAGAAGACTCACATTGAACTTGATGATGCTTTTACGTTTTTACTATATATATAATATTGCCAACTTTTTCCATAAAATGAGGCATATGATTATATATATGTTGAAAATGGTATATAGTAAATATATAAGATTTTTTGATAGTTGCTGATTTTAAGAATTTCTTTTTCTCTTTCATTTCATGTATACCTATTTCTTATATCTTATAGTTGCAGTTATTTTGACTTTCTCTTGAGGTTGTTAGAAATAAATACCTGTATTTCAAATTTTAAAAATCCTATAAGATTTTTTTAAGATAAAATCATTAAAAAAACATTTGTGTATGAGAGTCTCCTCCACTGAGTATCAGAATTATGAAAAACCCACTCTGGTACAATTATTTGGAAAAACAAAAAGTAACTTCTTAGAATAAAATAAAGAAAAAAGGCATAAATGCAAAAATTTTCAGCCCCAAAGTAACATATTTGTTAACAAAATTATTGCACAAAACAAAAAAGTATAAGGAGAAATAAACACATGTAATAGAACTAGAAATAGTCAGTGTTAAGCTTTTGTTTGCCTTCAAATAGATGCATTAGTAAAGTTCTTAAATTGTGTGATAAATAGTAGGAACTATAGGAATGTTTGTCTTTGCTGTTGTTTTTGTTATTATGTATCTTATTTAAATTATAAGGGTTTTTAGATTTATCTTGTGTTTAAGGCCCAAAGATTTAGAATATATCATATAGTTATATAATTAGAGAGAAGTCTTACTAATTTGTATGACATTTTTATTATTCACTATTATCCATTTTCAGGTTTGTAAATTATTAAAATAGAAAACTAACTGGACAGTATACTTCTTGAAATATATTCTTGTTAATAAACTAAGTTACAGCAACTTAGTCATATTAATGCAATACCCAATGTTTGTAATATTATGGATGAGCACTATATGAGAAAAATACATTTTAAAATATTGTAAAACCACTGGTAAATAGAGAGGAAAAATACTACCTTTTTATAAAGTTAAAATTAGAAAACAGAGCAAGGGCAAATGTTTATATAGATATTCACAAATAAAAGTATTTGGAAAATAATTTAATCTGAATTCTAACTATACATTACATAAGGTATTACATATACATATAAAGTATTAAGTTACATTGAATATTCTAAAATCATTAGTTTTATAATTTAAAAATTACCTATGAAACAACAAAGAAAAAGCTCAAGTTATACATGTGATGGAGAATGATTCAACTCAAAGCTCATAGATAAGTTATTTAAGATCTGGATGAGGATGAAAAAAAGTCAAAGCAGAATGCAATCTTTGCTACAACTGAGGTGATAATTATTATGGGACTTAAGATGGAGAGATGATCATTTATATCAGGGGATTTAGTTGGGCTTTAGGATGAAGGAAGGAATGTCTGAAATGAAATTTGAGAGGACAATATCATCAGGGAGAAATCTCAGTAAAGTACGTTAAACAACTATAGAATGTAGATCAATCAAGGGGGAAACGCATACATATGGAAAGCATGTTGCGGAAGTGAAAATAATTGTGTTGAGAACTTTTTTGTTTTTATTGTGGATTCTAGTTGTTATAAAATGCCCCTAGGAATTTAAGTGTGAAATGAAAATTTTTATCACTGGATAGGAAAATAGACTAAATATAATCACTAACACACAGTAGTTTAATGTAGATAAGGCTGAATTCGAAATGTTTCTCATGTATTTATTTATTCTTGACAACAGATATGAATATATTATCTCCATTTTACAGATGAGGAACAAAGACCCAGAGACATTAACTAGCTTGCTCAAGTAAACACAGCCAATAAAAGACAGATGTATTTATTTTACCCAAATAGTCTGACCTCAAATCTGTGCTCTTAACAATTACACTAAATACTGTTTCTCCAATTTTTAAGAGCAATGTCCTTGAACAAATATAACAACACTTCAAATTCTCATTGTTCTTCCACTTAAGAATTCAAGCTATGCCATTTGGTTTAAAAATTTATTTTTCCAAGAATATCAAACTTACTAGAAATCTTATAAATATTCTTAAATATTTATTCTCAGTACCCTCTCTGTTGTGTTCTTAAACCTGAATACATAACGTGAGTGGAAAAATGACAAACTCCTTTATTTTAAGAGTAGGGAACATGCAGATAAATAAGATTATATTTAGAAATTCATCATTCCTTCTCCTATTAAATGGAAAATACTTATTGATAAAGAGCAGAGTGATTGTTGTCAGAATTCAGTGAAATAAAATAAAACAAAATATATGAATAAGAATAAACAATCTGAACTATATATACTATACATGCCAGGTACTAAAGAATATATAGATTTGATTCAAATCATGTTTATTTTTTTCTATTTTTATCTTGGATTGGACTATTTTTGTTCATTTACATTGAAAATAAATAATTTTCCAATTATTTATTGAAAAAGTGCTTGAGTGTACTTGACAAAATCTGTAAACATTGATTTAAATAAAAATATCACCCAAGAGTTATTTGAAGAGAGTCACAACAAGTGTTTGGGTTCTGAGTCAGCCTTTGGTATTTGTTTTCTTTGACCACTCTGACATTACTGATTTTAACTATCTTCTGAGGTCTGGAGAGTGAATATTTCTCAGCTGCCGGATTTGTTCTGAAAATGTTAGCTCTCAGGAGAAAACATTATCTTTCAGACCTCTTTTTCACATTACCCTCTAGCTGCCAATGCCACAGTATATATACTCCTAAAAGATGACCCAAAATTTCTAAGATGTCTTCAAAGTAACTAGAAGGGAGTATCAGAGATAGTCTCTCTCTCTCAATCACACACACACACACACACACACACACACACTTCCACAAACACAGAGCTTGTAGTCAGTAAATTGTGGATTCGTATAGTATTTGCAACACTGCTTATCTGATTTCTTCCTAAAGCTTTTAACATTTACAGAGTATCAATCCTATGCAAAGTTGTGAAATAATCAAACCATGCCTTTAGTGCCTTTGGTCTGACACAGAGTATTGTTCCTTTTGGAAAGACAGCTTATTTTAACTCTTCTGTTACTCGATGTCCTTCATGTGCTTCTCTTCCTACGAATCCCTCCAGCCTGCCGCACTGACACCTACATAAAGATCTGAAAAGCTCACTTTCAAAAATGTATGTTAATATCATACCAGCTTCAAAGTAGTTCCTATTTTATGTGTGTTTTGCATTTTCCTATCTTCCATCATCACATGTGCTAGAGCATCATCTTTTGCTCCCTGAACGATATCAGCATTTTTGACCATATATGTATGAGTTTATAACTAGACTCCCTATTCTGTTTGTTTATCCTTATGTTAATACTACACTATTTTAATTATAATAGCTTTATAATAAATCTTGAAATTATGTAGTGTATGTTCTCTTCCAAAATGGTTTTAGCTATCTTAGATTTTTTGTATTTACATATAAATTTTAGAATCAGTTTGATTATTTCTTTGTAAAAAGACTGCATTAAGTCTATAGAGTAACTTGGAGATAACTTCATAATATTGTTTCTCCATTTATTTTAGTTTTCTCTAGTTTATCTCAGCAATGTTTTATAATTTCTAGTCCTCAGCACTTACATATATTTTATCAAATGTATCACAAAGTATTCATGTTTGTTGATGCTACTCTAAATGGTATTTTTAATACCAAATTTCCAATTTTTCCTTGTTAGTATATAGAAAAACAATTGACTTTTGTATATTAACATTGTACTCTGTTTCCTTGCTAAACAAATTTGCAAGCTCTAGTAGCTTTTTTTAATAGATTCCTTAAGATATTCAATGTATACAAACAGGTCAGCTGTGAATGAAGAGAGTTGTATTTCTTTCTATCCAATCTACAGAGTCTTTATTTCTTTCCCTTGCCTAATTCCACCAACTAGTATTTCTAGTTCGTTTTTGAAAAGAATTAGTGAGAGTGGAAAAACCTTCTTGTGCCCAAACATAAGAGTAAATTTTATAATTTTACCATTACATAAAATATTAGCAGTAGCTTATTCAGTTTAGAAAGTTACTTGTTATTCCTAGTTTTTACTGTTTAGGTCTATGATCCATTCTGAACTAATTTTCTGTTTTATTAAGGTAAAAGTTGAGGTTATTTACCTATTGTTTCATATGGATATCTACTTGTTCCAAAAGGATTTGTTCTAAATACATCCCTTTCTTCACTGGCATTTTTGTTGAAAATTAATTAACCATGTATGAGTGTATCTATTTCTTGATATTCTGTTACATTAATCTATATTTCTATACTTACACCAATACCATACCAATGTGATAAAGTATGTTTAGAGTAAATCTTGAAATCAGGTAGTACATGTGTTCCAACTTTTTTATTTCTCTTTGAAAATCATTTGGGCTTTTCCAGGTCCTCTGCATTTTCATAAAATATTTAAAATCACTTGTCAATTGCTACAAAAATAATAAATATTTTTCTTCAGTATTAACTTAGATTGTGTTAAATCTATAGATTGATTTATTAATGATGACATTTGGAAAAGTCCATTTAATAAAAGAATTCTCATGCCTTCTTATAATCATTATCATACTTCACATAATGTATATAACAAATAAAATGTATACAACAGGGCTTCCCTGGTGGCGCAGTGGTTGAGAGTCCGCCTGCCAATGCAGGGGACACGGGTTCGTGCCCCAGTCCGGGAAGATCCCACATGCCGCGGAGCGGCTGGACCCGTGAGCCATGGCCGCTGAGGCTGCGCATCCGGAGCCTGTGCTCCGCCACGGGAGAGGCCACAACAGTGAGAAGCCCGCGTATCACAAAAAAAAAAAAAAAAACATATACAACAAAACAACCTATAGTCATTGGTGTAAAATATTATGATCCATCAAATGACAGTGAGGTGTTTCTAGAATTTGGGTCAGATGATGGCTCAAGGGTTTGTTTACTGGCCTTAGAAACTATGCAGATAATTGAGGACACACACACACACACACACACACAATTTGGAAATGTAACATAAAATATAGTCTTTTAGAACAATCTAATAAGGAAAGATACATTCATATCAAATTAAACAAACTAAAAGATTAGGCAAGCAGAAGAAGTCATCACTTTCTAAGGGAAAAAAAAAGCATGTATAGATGAAAAGGGATAAGTAAGAGGAATATTGCAATTGTAGTTCTCATTATAATGTGGGAGCTGTAGGCAAGAAATATTTCATAGAAGCAATGAACTTCCTGGATTACATACTATGAGTTAACTTTGTCATAGCACAATAGTTTAAAAATCCTAATTCAAACTCATAGTCTTTTGATATTGTTGAAAATTCTTTTGGTGGGAGTATGGATAAATTGACTTTCAATTAATGAAATTACTATAACAATTCCTTTATAAATACTTAAGAGATTTAAATGTATCCTAGCAGTTTTGCTTATTTGGTACTGCTTATAATTTTGCATTTATCCATTATTAATACATGGAACGCATGAGTCAGAAAACACTCATACTCATTAAAGTTAGAGGTGACATACATATGCAGGGTTCCAAATTTTATTCTACGGGTAAATTTGAAACTTTGCTTTTGAAATTTTTCTTTTATTTTGTAATTGTAATTGGACTTACCTCAATAGGAAAATGTTTTAAACTTGACTGCAGTTTCCATATTCTCTTAATTTTTCTTTGCATTTTATTTGATATATTTTTCTCAAAAAACATAGTAATGGTTTAAATGTAAATAATTAAATATACCATTCATTCTTGTTAAACATGTTTGGGAATTAAAAATGACTGAGCCCATTGGCTCCTCTTTTCTGTTAGCGGCTGGTGTAGGAATCAGGCTCTGCATGACTATGCAGCTTGAGACTGGGAAATGTGAAAAGCCAACAGAAGAAATAGGAGTTAGCAAAGAACATTAATTGTCTTTAATGACGTGTTCTGTTTAGGTTAGAGTGGGCCTAAGTTACAGTTTGTCATTTTTATAAGGGTAAAGCAGTTCATTGCTATCACATTAGATTATTTTATTTATATTACAGGGCTCCTTTCTAGTTGTCTGGATCACCTATTTCCTTATCACACTCTAACATGGCCAAGAGTTCAAATTGAGTTGCCCCTACCTACCTTTCCATCCAGAAAAGACTTAACACCACATATCTCATTGATTCCAGGTCTTTTACCCCAAAGTCTATAAGGCTATTTCTTAAAAATTCCCTGACTCACTGGTTAAAATATCTATGAATCGAGTCAACTATGCTAGAGACAGGACTGTGGGTTGGAACAAGGCTTTAATTCTGAAGTTGGGGACTTCCCTGGTTTTCTAGTGGTTGATACTCCACACTTCTAGTACAGGGGTTGCGAATTCAATCCCTGGTTGGGGAAGATTCCATATGCTACGTGGTGTGGCAAAAAAAAAAAAAAAAAAAAAAAAAAAAAATTCTGAAGTTTAAGAGACTGGGAGCAGAAAGGTATAAGCACCCTTTACATCGTTGCACAATTCCTTTACCTTCCAGAAGTAACTGACTACTTGATCAAGAGCCTTGAACCTGGTGTGACATAAAGGAGGTTTAGTAGCTCAAACAGGTGGCTTTGGAGCCTCTATCCTTGTCAGAGAACTTGAAGGAAACATGTCTGGAGCTTTAGCATAGATACACAGGTATCCAGTTGCTGACTATGTGTAATGCAGGTATTCTCTTGAAAGAGAGATCATTTTGGTGATCCTCTGTTAAAGCATTAACAAGAAAGAGTCTCTGATATACATTTCTTCTTTAATTTAGCATAAAATAACCTCTTTTATTGCCCCTTTTCATTAGTACTGGTACATAAACTTCAATGTAATATAAGGTTGCCTTTAAGTAGGCATGAACTTTTCACTGTTTCATATATTTCTCATTATAACACTGTCTTCTTCACATTCATTCTAACAGTAGTACAGACCTTTTGAACTTAGGTCTGCATTTTGCCAAACATTGTGTAAAAACCTATTTTATATACAGATGAGAGCAGCAAGATTCTCACACACATGTTTCTTTTCTGGATGTGAAAAATAATTAATTGTCCATTAAACACTCCCAATGTCTATTAATCCTGGTATGTGATTGTACTGAACAACTCTGTATTTTTCTGCTTATTGTTTTATCAATTCTCATGGGTGGGTGGGGTTGAAATATAATTTACGTGCAGCTATACTTTATCACTTTTTCACCATTATGAGATTAAAAGGTCAATATCATTCTAAAGGTCATAACTGACAGTTTATTTGCAATATTTTTATAGATTTACAAGAAGAAAAATTAATTTGTTGCATCTGTTCACACTAGAAAAACTGTTTTTGGAAAACATAATTGTAAAAGTCTTTCCTGTAGTAAAGACTCATAGTTCTGCTGTTTTAGGTATGGCCTATAGTCTCAATAATATTGTGGGGCTTGGAATGTAAGTGTAACTAAAGGCACAAATTCTGTGCCTCAGATAATCATAGGATTATAAAATGCTTAAATAGTTTCTACTTTGCCCTCAGTTTTATCTTATCCACCTGTCTGATAAGCATCATGTTTTAGCCTTGGTTTCCTAGAAAGCAGAACATGAGGAAAATCTTACATATTCAATTATTATTGGAGGAGTGGTAATCAACTGAAAGCAAAAGTGTAGAAAAAGAGGGATAGGAAATAAAATGTCATGTTTTATCAAACTGAACATAGTTTCAAAAAAACAAGTACGATTGCTCAGTTATGGAACATCTCCATGAGATTACACAGCACCACATAGAGCAGTTCCTTGAAGGAAGAAAGGAAAGACATTTCTGTTAGTTGCTTTCCACTTCCTGTCTCTTGTAATCAAAATCTTTGTGAGGCATTAATTCACCTAAACTGGACCACTAGGAAGGCAGGAATTTGCAGTTGGACATGAGTCCAGCTCAGGTGGATTGGATGCTGTAGCTGCTGTAGCTCATGCCTTGGAGGGCACACAGGTGGTCATGTCTAATATCCATCCCTGGTCCTTTGGCACCCAGGGACAATTTACAGTGTTCAGAAGTGAGAGGCAGTCACTGGAGCCAGTATTTTAAAATCATTGCCTTCACTCTGGAAGTGAGAGAAATGAATGAGACCCAAGTAAATATAAGTGGTGTATTGACTCGGTCTGTAACAGTTTAACCTTCATGCCAATTACATAGCATACACTCTTATGATATACAAATTTGTTATTAGTAAAAGAGGCCCTTAATTCTATCTCAAGAAAGAAGGAGCAAGTACAATCCCTCAGAGTAGAGGTCAATGTCAATATCTTTCAATATATTTCTTGAAGTTACAGGTGATCCTAGAATCAAAGTTGATATTTATCTTATACTTCCTTTATCATTCATTCTAGATTTCACTCACCTTTGGACAACATTTTTATTCTCACTCATTTATCTGAGGGAGTGATGAGAATTTCATCTCTTGAGGCATAAGACTGTTGATAAGAATTTTCCTACTTCTACCACTCAGTTTTCAAACATTTAACTTTCATCAGACACTGTTAAGTCTCTTGCTCTGTAGTTCTAGGACCTAGAGCATTTTGATATTCCAGAAAACAACATGCTGATTCACTATATTAGTGATATACTCATTAGACCAGGGAAGCAATAAGTAGCATGTAGTCTTATCTACTAAGACACAGGCAAACCAGAGGGTGAGAGATAAAGTTTCAAAGATTCATCGATCTGCAGTTATCTGTGACGTTTATGTGTCTAGTGTTCTGTGATATTAGAGGAAATTCTCCTAATTTATAATACTTGTTATACTTTGAATTTCCAGCCTATAAAAAATGAGGTGTGGTTTTTAGTGGACCACTTGAATTTTAGAGGGCTTGTGGTTACTGTTCTGGTGTTTTTATGTGGTATTTTAGAAGGTTACTTGATTTGAGTGAAGCATAGAGAGGGTGCTACATGATATTGCAGCCTACCACTTAGGTATATAATCCAGCAGATCTGATGGTAATAAATATCTGAGGTAGGTAAGGATGCTAGGTGGAGTTTTAAAGGATTCTCTACAACCAGAAGTTGTATAGATAGAGGTGGAAAAGACGAAGGCCTGGTTGAAAGTTTGGCATGTTCTAGTGCCACTATGGAAAATTAATTACTATTTCATTGCAGTTCCCCCTCTCTCCCTGGTCTGACCAGGGTTTTGGTGATGGAAAATACTCCTAATAGGCAAAGACACAAGCAATACACTTAGTTATCCAATATGTATGTCTGATGTGTGGAAATACTCTAAATTCTGTGCTGTGGTAGAGAACTCTGTCATGAGGTCAATGGCCTGAAAAGAATAATGCAAGAAGCTTAGGGCTAAGGAGTTCTAGGGAAAATACATATGGATTATTTAGGACACTTTAGTAAGGACTGTGATGGAGACTACAAAAAGAGTAAATCATGATTATTCTCCCTACCATGGGAAAGAGGAAGCCATGGAGATGGATGGTTATTCTTACTGATTCAAGCAGCCAGCATCATGGTAGAGAAAGATAGACTCTTCCATTCTAAGCAACTCTGAATATTAAATTGGCTCTGGATATAGATTTGTGCTCTCCTGTTCTCAATTCACACTTTTTCCCCATAACTAAGTAAACTATACAACCTATACACTGAAGACACCCAAATTCAGTATTTGGGATCATTGGAAAGGCAGCCGTAATTTCATAGAAGATAGTGATGGAGCAGACAAGGATGTAGGAGGACTGTGAAAAACATGTAGAAACTTGGAGGCCAGTCAAGAAATGTGAGTATTTGAAAAAGGAAAAAGAGTTCAACTGTATTGAATGTTGTTGCTAGATCAAATAAAATTAGATATCAGATCTTAGCAAAGCAAAGTCATTTGAGGGTTAGGTGCAAAGCACACATAGAGGTTGGTTAAAAAGTGAGTAGGTATGTAGGTGAAGGCATCCTGAATCCACTAAGAATCTTTACAATTTTCCATTTTCTAGTAATTTTTTTTTACATTTTGCACATTGACATCAAGCATAATTTTTCCATATCTTAGATGATGACTGCTAATCTACTTCTTTTTGTTTTACTAAAACCATTTACCCCTTTATCTCCTTCACTCCTTACTTCACTGACTTTTGATCTATAAAAATAAAGGTGAATATATCATGAGTGTTGACTCATTGCCATTTTCCTACTCTATTAATCTCTCTACTTTCTTATCCTGTCACTATAGATCCACTGACTAACCAAAAAAAAAAAATGCAAGTAACTAATTAAGATAGTGTGTCTATCATTTTACCTATTATTATTTATTTGTATCTTCATAGTAATCCTATAGGAATATCCATTTTTTTTACTCTCATTTTACAGATGAATAATCTGACACTCAAAGTCACAAAATACAGAAGTGGTAGAAGTGGGTTTCAAACCAATTCATTCTGATTCGAGACTTGTTTTTTGATCACAGCTCTCTATTAAACCCTCACCAATCATTTGAACTACCCTTCTGCTCAAATTCCTCATACCTTAAAGCTTCCCATGAATTATCTATTGCAAGATGTCATCAATATAGAGTAACCTCTATGTCACTGCTATCCTCTTTTTCAGCTCTTGACCTTGCCTTGTACTTCACTAGAATTATTAGGGTCAGAAGACACCAGATAGGTATTTTCTTTGTCAATCACGTTGTATTTTTTATTCAGAAACTCAACTACATGCTTCCTTTTCCTCAGTTCCAAAGGCTGGGTGCTCATTTCTTTTGCAAGGTTATATCAACTGTCTCTGCATTGGATTCTATCTTCTTCCATCTGTTTCAGTACTGAAATATTGCCCTATATTTAGGACTTTCTCTCTTCTACATTTTCAGTTCTCTTATCAGTTGCTCTTTTCTCTGTATGTATAAAAATACTTAAGTATTTCCCATAGTATTTAAAAAATAAATCAAAAACAACAACAAAAATATTCTCAAACCTGTGTACTCCTGTAACTGTTTATTGAAATAAAGAAATATCTAAAGCTGCCAAGTAAATGTAGTCATAATAATCAATGTCAAGATATATCCAAAGTGACATTATTAGACCTTTTCAATAAAGAGTCTTAGCATACTCAAGACAAAATAATAATAATAATAATAATTTATTGAACTACTATGTGTGTACCCAGTTTATTCCTTATCATTCCATTGTGTGACTGTAGCAAACTCTGTGTATTCATTCTATTATTGATGGACATTAAGGTTGTTTCCATTTTTTTGGCTACATTATATGTAGTGTTGATACCAATAGTTTTGTTCAAGGTTTTAGGTAAATATGTATAGTAATTTCTATAAATAAATTACTTTTCTAACAGTGGAATTGTTGGGTAATATGGAATAATATTGTTCAGTTTTAGTACAATACTGACAGTTTTCCAAAGCAGTTGGGTCAATGAACACTAGATGTTCAGTTGTTCCATAAAATTGCCAACACTGATACTGTTTTTCTTTTAATTTTACCTATTCTGTTGAGTGTGAAAGATTTCTTAAATTCAGAAACCACTAAGCATAGAGGAAAAAAAATACAAGTTTACCTACATAAAATAAAGACGTTCTACTTATCAAGAGACACCTTTAAGAGTCTAAAAAGGCAAGCTTCAGCATGGGAAAATATATTTTCAATTCATATATTTGTAAGACACACATAAATATTTACTAAGAAATTGAATAAATTTGAATTTATTCAAATAAATTTCTATGAATAAATCATAGAAATAATGAACAAAACACTTGAACAGGCCTTTTACAAACAAAGATATCCAAATAACCAATACATATATGAAAAGGTGCTTAACTTCCCTAGATGTTGGGGAAAAGGCAAAATAACACTTTATACCAATCAGAATGGCTAATCTGGAAAATATTTTCTTTTGTTTCTATTAAGTTTCTGGAGTGATAGCAATTAGTCATATCTTTAACTTTTTGAGTTTGCATTTCCTTGACTCTATGAATAATGTAAATTTAAAACCCAAATCCTACAAAATAGTAGACTTACAGTATATGATTTTTCATGAGAGCTTGCCTTGTATTCTCCGTCTAGCATTCAGGCCATTTTAGAAGATTTCTGTCATGTAAACAAATGCACTTTTTATTTCCTGCTGATTTTTCCATAAAGATATAACACTTTCAAAGTCCCAGTTTCATCCAAAATATCGATTCCAGCTGACCATCTTGTGTCAGCACAAAATATGGTCTCATATTCCCACTAAGACTATTCAACCTTGGGATCTGGGATAAATATACCATCATAGGCCTTCAGGGAAGCCTTGGCTTCAGAGGCAGTTTACTTGTCTGACTTTCCACTTATTTGCACTGTCAGCCTCCTACCTCCTGGTTTGGAACTAAAAATGTTAGCAGTTGGATTTGAGTCTGAGCTGAACGTGTCTGCATATCATCCAGACTGAAAACATGTCTGAAGAACAAATTGCTGCATGAGAATATGTAGAATGAGGAGAGACTATAAGCTAGAAAAAAAAATCTACTGGAATGTTCACATTTAAGGGGCAAATGGAGAAAAATTAACAAAGGTGAAAAAGAAAGAGTAGAAGAAATTAAAAGTAGGAAGTTTTCTCAAGATGTTTGTTAACGAAGAAAAGGAGAGAAATAATATGATAATTTATGCAAGCTTTGCTAATAAGCAGGATTTTGGTTAATTTGATGAGACAAACATGAACAACTGCTGATGAGGAGGATTCTTTTTGAAGGAGAGATGGTCTCTGAAATATGGAGGAATAAATATTCCAAGATTGAGTCATTGTAAAATGTCTCTCTTTAAGGAATGATGTTGGATCTCTATGATTGATATCTGGCTGATATTTTACAACATTTCCATGTATGACACAGTATGGATCATTGACCAAATAAGTTGTTCCAACTTTCAACAGAAATTTTTCTTAGTCCTACCAGTTCATAGAGAGATCATATTACTCATCTCTACTCCACTGGAGAAAGCCATTGTCAATATTTGCATATCTAAAGGATTATTTGACCATATGCCTCTTATAACCCTAAGCTTGCTCTCCTCCAAAAAAATGGAAAGATTATTTCTCCAATTAATTAATTGATAAATTTGTCAGCTTCTCCCTTTTTCTTCTCCTTTTGTTCTCTTCAATTCCCAGAATTCTGCCATCTGCTATGCACAAAAAAAATTGTGCTAATATTAGCTATCTACTACTGGTGGCTACTTATGCATAGCTACTCTCCAAAAATTTAATGCCTAAGCCATGCCAATGATACATTTATATATTTTTATTTGCTTTGCAAGTGTATTTAATATGTCCTTATCATTAAATAAAGTGGACATTTTTCAACCCCCATTTTCTTTCGACTCTGAAATTTTTTTCATATTTATTGCACAACATTTTCATAGTTACATATGTACTTCCAATGCTGCCCATATTACTCAGTTTTGTGTTCTGGATTCTCCTCCTCTAACTGTATTCCAATGATGAGATTGCTCATTTAATCTCGAGACATCTCTCCTCTTAAGAGAGTCATACATTCCCAGATGTTTAAATGGTGATGATAGTGATGACAATAATAGCTAACATTTGTGAATATGTATAAAACTCTAGATGTATGACAAGTGTCTTGCATATAATATCTTATTGAATTTCCACAATAATCCTCTAAGATCAATGTCAAGAGGTGCCGCTGCAATTCCACTTTTGCAGATGAAGAAACTGAGGTATAATCCTTTGCTTAGGAAAATTATTTGTAAATGGTCAAGATTTTAAACCCAATTTATCCAGTACCTCTTCTTGTCTATAAGCCCATTGTACTCACACACTTTCTTTATAGCCCAGAAATCTTATTTTTTCTACTTGATAATATCTTGCAGACAATTGGACAGCTCCACTCAAATTTTACTTGTCCCAAACTTAACTTGTGATATTATTTCATCAAAATCTCTCCTATTCCTGAATCTATTTCTTAGTAAATGGATCGACATTCCATTAATACAGTTATCATGCAAGACACCTTTGCCCATCTGTCACAAAGCACCAAAAGTTTTTTATTCTCCCTCCTACATTATTTATTTTCTCCATTTCTACTGTCACCTCTTTCCAGCTGCCACTATCTTTCTGTTAACTGCTGAAATGACCCTTAACCTGTCGATGTGAATTCCTTTTTTTTTTCTTGCTTTCCAATCCAGTATTCACATTGCAAAGGAAACAGTTTACAGAAACACGAACTCATCCTACAGTTATCACATGTAAGGTGTTTCCACAGTTTCTCTTTTCTACTTAATACAACCGCAAACTAAGAAAAATTTCAGTTTTTTTTTTCTTGATATGATCCCTTCCTACTCTTTTAAGCTCATTCCATAGCATTCTCTTCCTCTCTTTATATTCATGTTGAACTTTCTTTTTCAGGAGGCCTGGACTCTAGAAAGTTTTTCATCTGTTAGGAAAGTCTTCTTTGCTTGCTTCCAAATGCACCTTACCATGTGTTGTGTTATACCTCCCTGTGGTAAATTTTCTTGGCATATTTTGACTTTGCTTAGAAGAGAGTAGGAAATTTGCCACATGTTCAAGACACAACTTGTTTCAGTCCAGTCCTAGAAAATGTGCAATTTCCATGCATATGTAAAGTAAGGAGGAAATACATGGCTAGCCTAAGGTAAATTGGAAAAAACAATTACAAAGTAAACTGGAAGAAAGAGGGCCAGACACTGATCTCCCCAGTTCTTTGTAGGGGGAGTATATTTTTCTCTTGACCATATGTTTTCATAGATGTTAATGATATGCTTTCCCTTGTTCTTCTTCTCTTCATCCTTCACCTCCTCTGTCTTCTCTTTCTTCTCCATTTCTTCTTATTTTCCATTTGAGCTAATTTCTTTAAAAAAATTCATGACATTTCTCTTCAGTATATGTAGAGGAAATCTGAAATTCATTGAGAAAGAATTTAGGGACATTGAAATAGTTCCCACCACTCACATTGGAGGTCTAAATACAAAGAACTTATCTGATATCAATGGATTTTTTTTTTTTTTTTTTTTTTTTTTTTTTTTTTTTGCGGTATGCGGGCCTCTCACTGTTGTGGCCTCTCCCCTTGTGGAGCACAGGCTCCGGCGTTCAGGCTCAGCGGCTATGGCTCATGGGCCTAGCCACTCCATGGCATGTGGGATCTTCCCAGACCAGGGCACGAACCCATGTCCCCTGCATCGACAGGCAGACTCTCAACCACTGCGCCACCAGGGAAGCCCCTGAATGGATTTTTAATGTTTTGTATGAAAATTAAAACTTGATTCTCCCCATGCCCTTTTCCCTTTATCTGTCTTCAATTTCTACAGAAGAGTGAATCTATGAAGATTTCTCTTTAGTCTCTGATATTAGTTTCATTTCACTCACATTCATGTTTTGCTATGCTCATCACTTTACAAATTATTGTTATTAATTAAATTTTATTTCACGTAAAATAATATACAATGATATTTTTATTTCTTTTACTTTAACTTTCCCACCTCCTCTTGCCGTACACTGTAAGATACTCTCTCATTCTACCCTTTATGCCAACAATATATTCTTCCAAAGTCTTAATGGAAAAATGTATCATTAAAACACTTTATTACCATTATGCAAAAAACGTTGTAGGACCTTATGCAACAAGCCACTATACATAGTCTTCATACTGAATTAAGCTGCATTTTGACAGGAAAAAATAAAAGAAAAAGAATTTCCTTAAGATAGTGAGAGATGTTGTCATTCCCTTCAGACCTACTCTACAGTTTTCAGTGGGGAAGTATTTTACTCTCCAGCATGGACTTTGACACTCTTTCTACACCAGCTTTTCAATTGAGACGATAGTACTAGATGTTTGGGGAAGTAAGTTTACTGTTGGGAAATACATTTATATGCAAAGCTATGCCTCTCCCCAACCCCGCCTCATTACATTAAAGAAAATCTCACTAAAAGGGGCCTTTTGGCAAAGAGTAAGCAAAACTCTGGTTTTTGATCATCAAACTTGATATATTGATCAATATTTGAAAAGACAGCTTAAATGATTCAAAATTTGCATATGTTTATACAGGATACGTACCCTTACCTCACCTTTGGCACTCAAAGTGACAGTTAAGGAGATTAGCAAAGAATAAGTGCTTGGAATGCAGTTAAATGCAGCATAAATGGATCCTTTTCTATAACAGTTTTAATGGTTACTTAACCTACATATGACTCCATTTCTCCTACAGAAAAATAGGGATAATATTTATCATTCATAAATCTTTTTAATATGTTACCCCATTAATCTCGTATTGCTTTGTATAACCCTGAGAAAGAAAAGCTCTACACAAAATACAGAGGCTGTGGTGCTGGCACTCAATTTTAGATACAGAAACTGATATACCCAAAGGCTTGAGCTATTGTAATTTAAAGCTGTTACAGGAGTTGCAATCTTTCACAGCAAGCTGAAACTAAATAACCTGGACTTTTGCCCCACTAAGTTACTTAAAATTATAATACATTAGTATATAAGGACACACCAAAGCAATCAATATTTTATGAAATTGCTGGACTGTAATATGGATTTTGAACAGTATTAGTGCTAAATGCATTAACTTTAATGAGGAACTTAGAAATGGTCTCTTAATAACCTTATTGGGATATGACTACTTTTAAATGGCTTTTACTTTGTCCTTGGAATTCATATGGTGCATGTGACAGAGGCTTGTTTAGTGTTAACAGAGGATTAGATGAAGGAAATTAATTAAAGCTTCCTAGCAACGTCTTCCCCTTGAGCTATTCAGTACGCTAAAATGGTGTGACAGGGTACCATCCTTTCTCTAAATCTACTCATTAAATAACTCAATTGGGTTTAAACACACATCCCTTTTTAAAAAAATTAGACCGTAATTTTTCTCCTTGTCTTTCTAACCTGACCCCTTCGAGCTGCTGCCACCTCTGTGATTTCTAATTACCTTTCAGCTTCTAATAATAGGACGGCCACAAAGTATGTGCATGTGTTTGAGTCCACCAATTCACTTCTTGAGCCCTGTCTTCAATTGAGATGACAAATTTAAATAGGTTAGGGACATTTGTTTAACTAATTCCCTGGACAAATAAGTATCTAGAATGATATCCTATATTAGATGAAATACAAGTCTATAAATCATTTTAAACACTGCTCATGCCACACTTGAATACTTGTAATAATAATCATTTTTCAATTTTATATTTGAGAAATAAATAGCTCTATTTTGGCTTTAATTTCTCACAAATTGTGATTTTCTCTGTTTTTAAGACATTGTTATAAATGTATTAATTCTTAGCTATTAAAAACAATTACTTAGGGCTTCCCTGGTGGTGCAGTGGTTGAGAGTCCGCCTGCCGATGCAGGGGACATCGTACCCCAGTCCGGGAAGATCCCACATGCCGTGGAGCAGCTGGGCCCATGAGCCATGGCCACTGAGCCTGCACGTCCGGAGCCTGTGCTCCGCAATGGGAGAGACCACAACAGTGAGAGGCCAGTGTACCGCAAAAACAAAACAAAACAAAACAAAACAAATTTACTTATAATACAAAATAAAAATAATATTTACCAGTATTTATTGTTTGTGGATTTTTTGATGATAGCCATTTTGACTGGTGTGAGGTAATATCTCACTGTATCGATAGTTTTGATCTGCATTTCTCTAATAATAAGCAATGTTGAATATCTTTTCATGTGCCTCTTGGTCATCTGTATATCTTCTTTGGAGAAACATCTATTTAGGTCTTCTGTCCATTTTTTGTTTGGATTGTTTGTTTTGATAATATTAAACCACATGAGTTGTTTGTAAATTTTGCAGACTAAACCTTGTTGGTCACATCATTTGCAAATATTTTCTTCCATTCTGTGGGTTGTCTTTTCATTTTGTTTATGGTTTCCTTTGATGTGCAAAAATTTTTGAATTTAATTAGGTCTCATTTCTTTATTTTTGTTTTTATTTCCATTACTCTGGGAGACAGATCGTAAAAGATATTGCTGCAATTTATGCCAGAGAGTGTTCTGCCTATGTTTTCCTTTAAGAGTTTTATAGTTTATGGTCGCATATTTAGTCTTTAATCTATTTTGACCTTATTTTTGTGTATGGCATTAAAGAATGTTCTAATTTCACTTTTTTAGCATGTAGCTGTCCAGTTTTCTAAGCACCATTTATTGAAGACACTGTCTTTCCCCCATTGTATAGTCTTGCCTCCTTTGTCGTAGATTAATTGACCATAGGTGTGTGGATTTATTTCTGGGCTTTCTATCTTATTCCATTGCCTTATATTTCTATTTTTGTTCCAGTACAAATTGGTTTCCTTTTTTTAACATCTTTATTGGAGTATAATTGCTTTACAATGTTGTGTTAGTTTCTGCTTTATAACAAAGTGAATCAGCTATACATATATATATATATATATATATATATATATATATATATATATATATATATATATATATATATATCCCCATATCTCTTCCCTCTTGTGTCTCTCTCCCACCTTCTCTATCCCACCCCTCTAGGTGGTCACAAAGCCCCGAGCTGATCTCCCTGTGCCATGCCGCTGCTTCCCACTAGCTATCTATTTTACATTTGGTAGTGTATATATGTCCATGCCACTCTCTCACTTCATCCCATCTTACTCTTCCCCCTCCCTGTGTCCTCAAGTCCATTCTCTATGTCTGCATCTTTATTCCTGTCCTGTCCCTAGGTTCTTCGTAACCTTTTTTTTTTTTTTTTAGATTCCATATATATGTGTTAGCATACGGTATTTGTTTTTCTCTTGCTGACTTACTTCACTCTGCATGACAGAATCTAGGTCCATCCACCTCACTACAAATAACTCAATTTCGTTTCTTTTTATGGCTGCGTAATATTCCATTGTATATATGTGCCACATCTTCTTTATTCATTCATCTGTTGATGGACACTTAGGTTGTTTCCATGTCCTGACTATTGTAAATAGTGTTGCAATGAACATTGTGGTACATGACTCTTTTTGAATTATGGTTTTCTCAGGGCATATACAATATTGTTTTGATGACTATAGATTTGTAGTATAATCTGAAGTCAGGGAGCCTGATTCCTCCAGCACCGTTTTTCTTTCTCTAGATTGCTTTGGCTATTCAGGGTCTTTTGTGTCTCCATACAAATTTTAAAATACACAAACAATAATTGCTGGAGAGGGTGTGGAGAGAAGGGAACCCTCCTACACTTTTGGTGGGAATGTGAATTGGTACAGTCACTATGGAAAACAGTATGAAGTTTCCTTAAAAAACTAAAAATAGAGCTACCATATGATCCTGCAATCTCACTCCTGGGCATATATCCAGAGAAGAACATGGTCTGAAAGGATACATGCACCCTAATGTTCATTGCAACACTATTTGCAATAGCCAACACATGGAAACAACCTAAATGTCCATCAACAGAGGAATGGATAAAGAAGATGTGGTACATATATAAAATGGAATATTACTCAGCCATTAAAAAGAATGAAATCATGCCATTTGCAACAACATGGATGGACCTAGAGATTGTCATACTGAGTGAAGTAAGTCAGACAGAGAAAGAGAAATATTGTATGATATAACTTATATGTGAAATCTAAAAACAAATGCGGCAAATGAACTTATTTACAAAATAGAAACAGACTCACAGACTTAGAGAATGAACTTATGGTTACCAGGGGGGAAAGGTGGGGGGAAGAAATGGTTAGGGAGCATGGGATTGACATGTACACACTGCTGTATTTTAAATGGATAACCAACAAGGACCTACTGTATAGCACAGGGAAATCTGCTCAATATTATGTAACAACCTAAAAGGGAAAAGAATAGATACATGTATACGTATAACTGACCCACTTTGCTGTACACCTGAAACTAACACAACATTGTTAATCAATTATACTCCAGGGAATTCCCTCACGGTCCAGTGATTAGGGCTCTGCACTTCCTTTTTCTTTTTTTTCTTTCTTTTTTTTTTTTTTTTTTTGCAGTACGTGGGCCTCTCACTGTTGTGGCCTCTCCTGTTGCGGAGCACAGGCTCCGGATGCACAGGCTCAGCGGCCATGTCTCACGGGCCCAGCTGCTCCATGGCATGTGGGATCTTCTCGGACCTGGGCATGAACCCGTGTCCCCTGCATCGACAGGTGGACTCTCAACCACTGCGCCACCAGGGAAGCCCAGGGCTCTGCACTTTCACTGACAAGAGTCTGGGTTCAATCCCTGGTCAGGGAACTAAAATCCCACAAGCCACATGGTGTGGCAAAAAAACAAAACAAAACAGAACAAAAAACTATACTCCAATATAAAATGAAAAGTTAAAAAAATAATATTCACAAAGGAAAACTTTATCTTCTTGGAAAAAAAGAGAACATTTGACTATAACAATGGCATATGACAAGTAAACTAGAATATAATACATCTTTTGAGTTGTATTAAATTTGACATTTTCAGGTAAACAAGTACAAAATCCAGAGTTCCGTATTTTCTAATCTCGGTCAAATAAAAAGCTCAAGCTTTGGGGCTTCCCTGGTGGCACAGTGGTTGAGAGTCCACCTGCCGATGCAGGGGACACGGGTTCGTGCCCCGGTCCGGGAAGATCCCACATGCCGCGGAGCAGCTGGGTCCGTTAGCCATGGCCACTGAGCCTGCACGTCCGGAGCCTGTGCTCCGCAACGGGAGAGGCCACAACAGTGAGAGGCCCGCATACAGCAAAAAAAAAAAAAAAAAAAAAAAAAGCTCAAGCTTTAAAATGTTATGATACCTCCTCTTTTGATGTCAGGGATGAAGATATAAAGCTATCCCTCTCAAATTAGGGTTAAACTGTACAGTCTTTCTTCTTTTTTTCATCAAGATATTATTCTACACACAGTTTTGATGAGGAAAACCAACCAGGATAAAGGAACATGACTTCTGTTTAAAATAATTATTTAGGAAATCAGAAATAGATGGTCAGTAGCATGGTTGAATTATTAGCACTGTTCAAAATAGAAATAAAATGTGTTCACACAGATAAATATAACTGTGTTTTAAAATATCAATGTTATAAATAAACATGTACTCTGTGTGCACACAGGCATATGTGCACTTTCATACAAACACACACACACACACACACAAGGACTGTTTATACAAATTGCTAATATACATTGCTGATTGCATTGTGGTAATAACTCTGTGAGAAAGCCAGTGTTATTGTTCCTCATTAAATTGGACTATATCATCTGAAAGTAAAAAACATAAAGCTGATCACATTGACAAATTTTACCTAATTTAAAACACTGATAAACCAATATAAAAAGCCACTGTTTATATGGCTAGCACATTTGTTAATCCATTATTTTAATCATTATAGGATTGACAGTTTCATTCTTCTGCAAGCCAGACACATTCTATTTTTGAATCAACCGTTCTAATAAATCGGATGTCTAAGATTAAACATTTAAAATAAGTTACAATGCAAATTTGACCAAGTGAAATGCATTTGGTGTGTTTTAGGGTCATAACAATTAAGAGATGATAGCTATTGTTCTGAAATAAAATTCTATGAATGTAATATTTAATGAGATTCAGAAGTATTATAACACATTCATGTAAAATTTTACTCCACCATTAGTGAGAAGCATAGTAATTCAACTGTCTTAAAGCATGTACATAACATTTTATTGCAGAAAGGATCAGAAACACTTAAATTCTCACGTGAATCTAAATTCTCTATTCTCATTGTGCATAGTAATGAAAGTTGTATTTTACCTAACTAAAAATGTGAACTGCAAAATTGCAAGATTTCCTGTAGGAAAATATAATACCAGTTTCTTTGTGGAGTTTTTGATATATTGGTAAAAAGTATAATTACAATTGCAAACAATTTTTTTTAAAAAAGTTTACCTAAATAACAAATAATAGAAGTTTTGTCTTAATTAAATCACCTAGAAGTTCGGTCCTTGTAGTGTTTTTTTAAATAGAATGAATCTCAAAATAATTCCAATGAATAAAGATAATGTCTTATGACATTCAAGTGCACCATTTATAGTAAGATTCAGGTAATACGCTGGCAGCTGGTAGGAAGCTCCACACACAGAAGTATTTCCATAGTGTTTGTTTAGATTTAGGTGGGTTTCCAACAGTTACTGTGATTTTAATTCATCAGTCCTCTACAGTGGGATTTCTGAATATGTAATCTGTACAGCACTTTCATCAGAATCAGCAGGAGTGCTTATTTCAAATGTGAATTCCTAGGTCCCACCAGAGACCAAATGAATCGAAATCTATGTGGCAGAGCATGCATTTGCATTTTAATGATTTGTCCAAGTGATCCTTATGCACATTAAGTTTGAGAATGCATGTGCATTCTTAAATCCAAGTAAAGAATATATGAAATATATATCAAGTAGTTCACAGAGTTGTTAGTCACAAATAAGACCAAGTGAGCAAATGTTGTAAAATAAAACAAATAATTTATATAATCTGACAATTATAACTTATTTCACAAACTTTAAGTACAAATGAGGAAGATTAAAAGGCTCAGAGTGTGCCAAGGTCACAGACCTTCTCTTAGCCTTGGTGATTTTCAAGCTTGCCTGAAGAGTCCCCAGGAGGACTACAGATACACTATTGATAACAATGTCACAATACAATCTACTGAATGAGAATCTCTTGGGGCAGAGGTCTGGTAATCGTTACGTTTAGCTATCTAGTCTGGTGACATTTATCATTAAGGAAGTTTGGAATATACTTCCTTGAGCATTCCCAGGCTGGCACTACAAAACACTCATAATAATCTGAATTGCTAGTGTGTCATTATAGCCTTAGTTAGCCCAATCACTTTAATTTATGTCTCTAATATCTATTAACACCCTATATGCCATTACGTTTTACTTCAAAGGATTGGCTTAATACTGACATCTTATTACTGTTTTTACCTAGGATTGTTTTTAATGAATAATCATTAATGTACTCAATATTTGTACAATCTAATCTGTGAGCTGTCTGATATAATTTTCCTACATGAATTTTCAAAAGTTTCATTGCATATACAAATGCATTAATAGCATTTGTATTGACAATAGTTAGGGGAAATTGTCATATCTTATAATTTTTTTTTTTTTTCTTTTTTGCGGTACGCGGGCCTCTCACTGTTGTGGCCTCTCCCATTGCGGAGCACAGGCTCCGGACGCGCAGGCTCAGCGGCCATGGCTCACAGGCTCAGCCGCTCCGTGGCATGTGGGATCCTCCCGGACCGGGGCACGAACCCGCGTCCCCTGCATCGGCAGGCGGACTCTCAACCACTGCGCCACCAGGGAAGCCCAATATCTTATAATTTGACGAGGTGTGACCATTAGGGATTTTTTCTCTAAATATTCACTTCCATATATTTTTCTATATATTTTCTATAAATTCAATATCTTGAAATATGTGTACATATTATGGCATGAGACAAACAAGCTTAGAAATGATTACTCTTATCAATACTCACATAAGTATATTGATTCAAGGCTTATAATTTAAAAAACATTGTAATGAATACAAGTGAAAACAGAAAAACTAAAATTAGTCATCTCTCAGTTAAGGAAACATTTATACAACTGTTTAAAAATAACTGTCAAGGGGCTTCCCTGGTGGCGCAGTGGTTGAGAATCTGCCTGCCAATGCAGCGGACACAGGTTCGAGCCCTGGTCTGGGAAGATCCCACATGCCGCAGAGCAACTGGGCTTGTGAGCCACAACTACTAAGCCTGTGCGTCTGGAGCCTGTGCTCCGTAACAAGAGAGGCCGCGACAGTGAGAGGCCCGCGCACCGCGATGAAGAGTGGCCCCCGCTCGCCGTAACTAGAGAAAGCCCTCGCACAGAAACGAAGACCCAACACAGCCAAAAATAAATAAATAAAAATTAAAAAAAAATAATAACTGTAAAATTCAGTTGTATACATTCATTACTATCCATGTAAAACCAAAATCTCAGTTCCTTAAAAGATTCTCCTTCAAGAATAATCTGTAGTTGAGAGTGGCTTAAATGTCCAGCTACCTTGCCTGTTCTTTGCCAGTGTTTTCTGTGCTGGGAAGCAGAGAATTCAAAGGGCAGCACCGTATTCTGGCCCTGCAAGATAAACAGAATGGTAAGATTTGGGAGATACAAGCTGCACTCATTATGTCACAGAGACTAGAACAGCAGTGATTTTTCCCCCATTATTATGATTTTATATCAGTAGAATCTACTTAATAGATTCAATAATTCTATTATTTCTAAGACCTTCCACAAAAGGGCATTACAATCCTTTCAGTTTATTGCAAACATATATATTTTTTAAAGTGGATTCACTTTATTTATTTTTTGGCTGTGCTGCAGGATTTGTCAGAAGACAAACAGTAAGTTGTGAGTTCCATTTTGCCCAACTACTTTTTTCTTCACACCCTGGAGAATCTGGTGTCTGGAACTGTAGGGACATCATCATATGACCAACCCTTCTCCTCTCAGGTTGAATCCACTGTGACAGAACATTCATGTCCTTAAGAGGCAAAAAATCCACTGAACATCACAATGTCCTGTTTGATAAATTCTGTTGCTGCTTCAATTATATCACTGATTTCAGGTGCTGCTTTATTTGCTCATTTCTGAATCAGGTCTTCCTGCTTTCTTTATATCTTTTTTCAACTCTGTCCCAGTTGATTTGCACGTAGTTACTTTGACTGGTAAATCTGAAGAAGATGGCCAGCAGCCTACTGTTGCTGTAAGTTTTCCAACTTTCTGGAACAAAAATCCTGCACAATGGTCAGTGCAATCTGGATGACTACTGAGTATTGTTCTACCAGAGGTGCCAAACTATGGCCAAACATAGATCCTACCAGCGGCGTCTTCTTGTATACTGAGTTAGGTCCAATATGAGTTATCATCACTTTCATATTCAGGTGAGAGAAATCCCATCTAGACTGTCCTGGCCTTGGAATTCAGAACCAAGTGAAGAGGACTCATCTGTCAAAGAGAGGCAAAGGGCTCCCCTTGTGGCGCAGCGGTTGAGAGTCCACCTGTCGATGCAGGGGACACGGGTTCGTGCCCCGGTCCGGGAAGATCCCACGTGCCGTGGAGCGGCTAGGCCTGTGAGCCATGGCTGCTGAGCCTGCGCGTCCGGAGCCTGTGCTCCACAACGGGAGAGGCCACAACAGTGAGAGGCCCGCATACCGCAAAACAAAAACAAAAACAAAAACAAAAAATAACAGGGGGGCAAAGAGGGCCTGGGGTTAGAAGAAAGGGTCATAGACACAGAAGTAAGCACTTCATGAAAACTAAGCAAATGGTATTTCTAGGTAAATCAGTCTTTCTGTGCTGGATTAATTAAAAGAACTTCACAGCTCTCTATCTCCAAACTTTCTCACCCTCTGAAATTGAGGACTTTTACTGCTTCCCCCATTATTTTTTTAATTAAGTAATGAATAAAATGAATAGTATTTTGTTATTATTATTTTTGGCTGCATGTCATGGCATACAGGATCTTTTTTCCCTGACCAGTGATTGAACCTGTGCTCCCTGAAGTGGAAGCATGGGTCTTCACCACTGGACCCCCAAGGAAGTCCCTGAAGAGTATTTTATAGATAAGAAAACTTTGGCCTCAGCAGGATAAATTTGAGGACAGTTCCAATAGTTAGTTCCCCAGAGATGCATGTGAAGTGGTCCTTACATTTTTCTCAAACTAGAATACCTGATTGTGTTTATCAGTACAACAGGTCAGGTGCAGTGTAAAGATATGGGAACTGAAAAAGTAAAATTGACCCTAACTATGCATTCACGCACAGGCATTTACAGATTTTTACCCAGTCTTTGAATTAAAAGACAGATTCTCTGAGTCTGATCAAGGTCAACCTCTTGAGATGCACTAAAATGAAATTCAGAAAAAGTTGAATAACTTAAACTACTCTGGAGTTACAGACAACTGAAGTAGAAAGACTCTTAAGCACTGTGAGAGAAGAAAAAAAAAAAGGGGGCAAAAATCTACCTACTAGCTTGGGTTGTAGAACTCATGTTTTTAGGAGTTGGGAGAATAGAAACTTTGGAGCAGGTGTTTCATGTGACAGATCATTCGATCTGTTATCTAGGTCTGTATTAGATCTGTATAGTATCCATTGAGATACTACAGATGAGGAAAGATGTTAAGTGCATTTGCTTTGTATCATCAACAGAGATTTTTTGCTGCCTCTGAAAGCTTGTTGTCAAGATTTAATTTAATATTTAAGTAATTTCCTCTCTGCTGATCTGTGATTTCCCTTAATGCCATTTCCTTTTCTAGAGAGATCACAGATTACTGTAAATTATTTGTGTTCAGTGAGGATGTGCATAACGGTAGTAATAATGAGAACAAGAATAGTGACTGGCCATTTATACATAAAATGAATTCTGTTAGAAACACCTATAAATATTGTACCAGCATTATTAATTGGCTTAATAAGATCAATTGGCATAATAAGATCTAAGCTGTTTATTATAAATAAAATAAATAAAAATTCACTAGTCAGCAATAGATATTAGTATTTTTCTTTTCAAAAATCTCTTCTTTGCTAGCCCTAAATGCTTTATTTCTTAGGGGTCTGATATTGACTTCACTAGTCTTAGTGGAGTTACCAGCTTGTGGCTGAATCACGCTCACTCTAGTACTCAGACATGGTTTGACACATCTAAATTAGGGTGAGGAAGATTATTCCAGAATATGAAGGCTCTCTTTTGGCAGGAATTGGGGGATGGGGACTTATTCTGAATAAAGAGGAAGTGAAGACTGGAAAGGCTACTTGGTCAACAGAGAGAAAAGGTTAGCCTGAAAATAGAAACTGTCATTCCCAATATTCTCAAGCTCAGACTGCATGAACATATGAATACTTGGCACTAAGTAAATGGTTATTAAAAAACACATGTAATTCCCAGTCTGTAATCTACCAGTGACATTTAAAAATAAGATACCACCACTGGTGATGATGTAAGTGTTGTTTGTGAGAAGAGCTGCTAGTATAGCTTATGACAGCATCTTAATAAACAAGATATTAGTTTTGTGTTTTAATGAGGTTTAAAACTTAGTTTGAGAATCAAGCTTCTCTGCATATATGTATGTATAAGGAAAATCTATTTTTCCTTAAAACACCTGCATTATATCACTTTAGAGGTAAAGGATGGTTTTCTCCCCTCTTAAATCTCCTCTTGATAAATATATTTTCATTGGAAGATGTTTTAAGTGGTCCCACATTTAAGTGGAAAGATTCCAGGTACCATAACATGGAATCTTCAAGAATATAAGGAAAATATTTTAATCAGAATCATTTCTTACATGAGATGATATCAAGTCACTAGTTAATTTCTAGAAAGAATAAATGCCATGGGCATAGAAAAATAGGAACTGATAAATAAGAAAGGCAATCTTCATCAAGGTGTGTTTCTTGGAATATGTATAGCTAGAGCCTGCGTGACACTTTTCATTTTATTTTAATTGCTAATACAATTTTTCTATATTTTAAAAATTGATATTGTTCATATTAAGAACATTTATTTGAAATGTCTTACATAGCATTCTAACACATCCTGAAATAGTGTAGTTTTTCTTTAGCTGCTGTACTACCTCTCTACCCTCCCTCAATAAAACACACAAAACACCTTATTACATCCTTAATACATTTAAATTTTTTAAAAACTCTAAAATTACAACTCAAATAATTATTTCACCAATAAAAATAACATTATTTTATGAGACTCATTTTAGGAAGTATTAGTTATTATCTTGTAATTCTACATTTTTCTCATTCTTTCCTTCCATTTTATTTCTGCTCCTCTTTTAGCATACCTTCATAAGTCTGTCATCATTTTGCTCATGAGAAAAAAAGGTGCCATTTTTAAATATCAAGTAATATGTGTTATAGCTTTGCTAAACATTTCATCACCAGTTTGTTGCAAGAGATTTATAAATCAGATTTTCATTAAAAAAGAGAAAGAATCAACACCATATGTTGTTCTAAATCCTATGCAGCTGCTGCTACAGCAGCTTAATAATGTGTGAACTAGAAGGCATTCAGTACTCTGTGTGATATACAGGACTGTAACTTCTTTCAAATGTTGTGATTTTTTTTAAATATTAAGATTAAAATCTAAGAAAATATGGTAAAATGGAATAACTTAGAAGTGTTAACATTTATTTTATAGAAAAGAGAGTTCTCTTTAAATCAGTAGTTAAATGGGTTTCTATAACTGAAATTAAAATACCCAAGTACTCTTGAAATTGAAGTAGAAAAGCAGGCTCAAACAAGAATGTTGTATATTAATGCAGCTCCTCTTGTAATCTTAACCTCATTGCAATGTACTTTTGCCTAAATATCAATCTAGTTGGCATTTTTATTACAATTCTGCAAATGGAAAGAGAGCAAATGAACCATTTACTGCCTTTATTTTCTAAGTATAATCATGTTTCTGTTTTCCATTCAATGATAGTCAACTTTTTTTCCACTCCAACATAAAACATTCTTGAGTGTTAATGATTAGTTATGGTAAGAGGTTGATATTGTACCCCATGCTCATTTATATTACAATGTACAGAATGTCAGAATCAGTTATTTATAAACGTTAGTTGACAGGTCAGGAAATAATACCCTAATGTAAAACTGTGCATATTTTAAATAATATTTATGGGCCAACCACATATGAGATATAACATTACCCTACATATACATCTTAAATTTATTAGATTTGAAGTAAAAACACTGAAGGAGGAAAATCATTTTTAAAAGCACCATAAAACAAGACCATAATTTTCTTCTTAAGTGTGCTTTTTTTAGATTTGTTTTTTATTGAGGTAATGTCAGTTTATGACGTTATATAAGTTCCATGTGTACAACATGATATTATCTACTTCTGCATACTTTTCAATGTGCTCACCACCAAAACTGTAGTTTCTGTCCATCACCATACAGCTGATCCCATTAAATGTGCATCTTCACATGGAAATTACATGCTTCTCTTTCATTGAAAAGAAACACCTCATGATAATGATAATTTTCTTATGCTAATATAAATTTGCATTATTTCTGCATGTATCATGATAGAATAGAATGAGTTCATGAATTAGTGTGAAAAAAAAGTTTCCTTGCTATAGAAATAAGACAGGTGGCTATTTTCCATCTAGTATAAGGACATTATAAGAACAATCTATAGACCAATATTCTTAATGAATATTGACAAAGAATGTTCAAAAAATACTCGGAAAATTGAATCCAACAATATATAAAAATAATTATATACAGTTAAATGGGCTCATCCAGAGAATGCATTGGCAATTTTACACGTAAAATCTATTGATATAATATACTCTATTAATAGATTAAATGACACACAGCACATGATCATCTCTGATACTGATATAGTAGGATATTCACAGTATATTCACTATTTAGTACCTACTAGGATGACTAAAGTCAAAAGGACAGATCATCAAACTAGCTGGCCAGGATGTTGAGAAATTGGTGGTAGGAATGTAAAATGATATAGACTCCATGGGAAATAGTTCAGCTGTTTCTCAAAATGTTAAAAATAGAGTTACCATATAATCCAGAAATTCCCCTCCTAGGTATTTTCATATGTATATACCTATGAATAATAAAAACATATGTCTACCATAACTTCTCTTCACTTTTTCACAGCAGCATGGTTTATTAATAGACAAAAAGTAGAAATAATCTAAATGTCCATCAACTGATAAATGAGCAAATAAAATGTGTTATATCCATACAATGAAATATTATTCATTTTAAGAATTAAGTAATGATACATGCTACAATATATAAAAACCTTGTAAATTTTATTCCAGATATAAAAAGACATCCACAAATATGACATATTGTATGAGTCCATTTATACAACATAATTAAATTAGTAATTCATAAAAAGGGACATATTAAAATATTCAAATGTACGGAAACTAAACATTTTACCCACAAATAACACTTAGGACAAAAAAATACTCAGGAAAATAGAAAATATTTTAATGAGTAAATATGGAAACACAGTAGATCAAAATTTGTGCAATACAGCAAAAACAGTCTTGAGAAATGTGTCTTTAAGTATTTATATTAGGAAAAAAAAGAATTATGAATATAATGACTTAAATTATTCCCTTAAGATTCTGGAAAAAGAAAATCAAATTAAACCCAAAGAAAGTAGAAGAGAGAAAATTAGAAAGGTAAGAGTTGAAATTAATAAAATAAGAGAATTGTACCTATAATAATTAATAATAATAATTAGATTAAAATTTTAAAGAGAAAAAGCAATAAAATAAAAATCTATGAACTCAAAATAAATTTCATTAATTGATTTCTATGATAGACTATTGATGGAATTCCCATCTTCATTTGTGTTCTTCCATCTCTGATGTTTCACTTTCTTTTAAAAGCTTACATAATTAGGTCAGCCACACAAGAATGATCTCCCTTTTGCGTAACACACAGTCAGCTTATTAGTAAACTAATCACAGAAGTGAAATCCCATTATATTCCAGACTACACTCACCCTCAAGAGAAGGAGATTATATAAGTCATTTACACTATGGTGCAGGGATCTTAGGGAAATACCTTAGAATCTTCTCTATCACATGATTAGAATATACAGACATGAGGAAATTCCCTGGTGGTCCAGTGGTTAGGACTCTGGGCTTCCACTGCAGGGGGCCTGGGTTCAATCCCTGATCAGGGAACTAAAATCCTGACAGCCGCATGGCACAGCCGAAAAAAAACAAACAACAACAAAAAAAAAAACAGGTATGAATTACCATGATTAGTTTTGTACTTATTTTGTGTGCTATTTCCATAGTTTATATTAATCATTTAAAAATATTTTAAGTATTCTTGAAGCATTAAAAATGAACTACTGTTTTAGGGGGTACACTAATTTTGTTAAACATTTTAGTCTAGGAGCCTCCTTCATCTTTGCTTCTAGTAGCAACTCCCCAAGGAAATCACTATCCTGATTTCTGACAATATAGATTATTTCTCTCAGGCAATTTTGAAGATCAGTTCTGGAATTAGTCTTTCCACTTTTTATCTTTACATCTTTCCTTCTTTTCCATGGCTTCAAAATTGACATCTCATCCTCCTCCCACAAACAATAACAACAACAAAATATATATATTTCCTTAGAGAAACTGAATGATTCTTAGAATTAGGAGGGGAGCAATGTTATTTACCAGCAGAGTGTTACAATGATCTGCCCCAGCGCCATTCCTTACCCTAGCATGCATTTCATTAAGAGTTTGCTATGTCAAATAAGTACAAAAAAATGGAGAGTGCAGATAGCATGTGGAAGGTCATCGTTTTTGCTTGTTTATTTTTCTGCACTAGTTGACTTTTCTACTGATATAGAGAAACTGACAGAAAATCATCTCTAACACCATTTACATGTTGACAAATTTGATGATAAGTTTAATTTTATAATAAATATTATTTTTTTCTTGAGTTTCCATCTACATGTCACTCAACAGCATTTGGCCTTTACTTCATATTTTCAGAAGAGTCATTATTACTAAATTTTGTGGGTTTTAATATGTTCCTTTGACATCCATAAATCTAGCTTCAATAATAAACATTAGAAAGAGGCAGATGGAAAAAAACAAGAGAAGAAATTTAAAAAATTGAAAAAGAGCAAAAAGTTGCAAAATAGGGAAAATAAGAAAGAAGAAATGTCTATACTGCCTGAAAAAAATCAGTTGTATTTAAGTGTTATTAATGTTGTAGTAGACATTTTATGTATTGATTGATTTAATTCATGACTAAAGTTAATAATTTTTTTATCTTCTCAAATATCCTGGTGTTCCACTGAGCTTATCAAAACCCAGTATTTATTTTACTATTCCTAAATCCAGGCATCAAAACTTATAAGTTAATTCTGTTAAAAATGTGTCCTTATATCTTGTTGATGGTTATTTAGGAGGCTTTACAACATGAAATTTTATGTTAATACTAAAATAAATTTTTACTACGTGAAGATACCCAAATTTAGTGCAGTGCATAAAGTTTTATGAGATATTTCCTGTTATGCTCTGCCAAGATATACAGTTTATGATTTTTAATTTATTTTTCATGATATTTATGATTTTTTATTCATTTAAAATTTTTTTCCATTTCAATTTGATTAGTTTTACAGCTATTCACTAGTCTCTTGTCAATCTTTCTCCCTTTCATTCATTATTTCTTTCTTTCCTCTTTTTAATTTTCTGACTATGTCATTATTGCAAATTTTCATTTTGATCTTGTACTCTATTTGGCCATACAAACTCTAGAGCTTCTCATAGGAGTGAATGAAACCTCTATTTCAACTACATCAACGTTCAAACTCTCATTGTTTCCTTTCCTTTATGACAATTGTGACTAAGAGCACTGTCTGATACATCTCATGCAAATAAATGTCTCTGATTTGGTTTCCAGAGGACCTCAATCCAGCATAGTTTTTAATACATCAACTCCGTTCTTCCTATCTAACCTGTATCTTCCTATCTAACCTTCCTATCTAGCACAGATCACTGCTGTTCCTGACAACCAAACTTGCACTCTCTACTTCACGCTTCACCAGTTCTCACTGACAATCATTAAGAAATTGAAAATGGGTACAAGGACATCATGTCTATGCAGAAAGAATGCACATACCTCCAGCAGATGTTCCACTTGGAGCAGAGAGAAGGCAGGAGAGTCACTGTGAAACCATCCTCCCTAGTTCATTTTCTACAAATGAACATGTAAGAGGCTTCCAACTGTTAAATGCTTAAATCTAGTGGTATGAAGCCAAAATGGTGCAAGAAGTAATGCCTGTATCCCACCCACGTCTTTAAAAAACACTAAAAACCTGGAATGGATAATAAATTCACAAATTTAAATGATAAAATTTTAAAGAG
This sequence comes from Mesoplodon bidens, assembly GCF_964165515.1. Lineage (NCBI taxonomy): Eukaryota > Metazoa > Chordata > Mammalia > Artiodactyla > Ziphiidae > Mesoplodon > Mesoplodon bidens. Next base: position 23,987,586 of record NC_138160.1, read on the forward strand.
GTTTACTTTAAATCACGCTTGTGTCATTTGGAAGCAGAGTGAAAATCTACGATGACATATTTGAACTCAGAGAATTCCTACAGAATCTGCTTTCATATCTCCTCTTCTGAATTACATTTTGCATTAGGTCCCCATAGAAATCCTGAAGTTTATAGTTTTATTACAATTGGTTTTTACGACCTTGACTATTATATCTAACTGATTTATAAATAAGGAAACATTTTTAAACAAGTGCTATTGTGTTAAAATAATGTCAATGTATTTAATTAAAATTGAAGTGAAAGAAAACATCCACCCTCTAGAAATTCCTTCTAGATTTTTTCCTTAAATTCCAGGTCACCATGCATCACACAGTGGATGAGGTAGTAAAAAGAGAATATCAAGTATTGAAATATGTAAGCATAAGCAATTCAGAATTTGCAAGAAAATTCTCAGGCAACCTTTAGAGTAAAATATATGGTTTGAATTAATTGAGCATATTAGAAACGGTTGCCCATGTGAGGCATAAAATGAGGAAAGGAACAGTTGCCAATATGAATAAAGTGTGTGTGTCTGTGTCTGTGTCTGTGTGTGTGTGTGTGTAGAAGGAGATACAAGGGGAGAAGTAGTATTGATAAAGATGACTTAACTAAAGGTGTTGATTTGCATAGTTATAAGAAATAAGCATGACTCTGAAAAGAACTCATTCTGCTAGTTACGGAAAAGTCTTAGATGCCTAAGGGATTTAGTTTGATGACAGAGGTACTACAAAACAAAGGCATTTTGTGAAACAAATTAAATCAAGAACACAAGCCAAGAGTAGAGCAACGGAAGGTACTGGACGTAAGTGGACACTGAAGTAGAAATGAAGCCTCCAAGTCTGGGCAGAGGACAGACTGGGCATGATCTACAGATGCAAAAGAAAAGTCTAGGGAAAGAAGAGTCACAAGAGCAATAGAAAGACAGCTTTTTGTTTATGACTATTAAATTTGTGTGGTTGGGAGAAAATAAAAGTGGAGATACCTTGAAGGTAGCTTTGAATAGATGATTAGAGAAACAAAAAATTAGAGCCCTGGTTGTTAATATGAGGTTTGTGGCCACAAATGTGATAGTTAAAGCATAAAAGTAGATGAGCAATTTGGGAGAAGTATTAATTGAGGAGGATGGAGCTGTGAGCTTAGACTATTCCTTGGACAATAAACTCAGAAAAAAATGTCATATACACTACTCAACAGAAACTTGCTTACTAGTGAAAAATCTGTGCCATAGCAAACCTCCCCAAGTCTGCACTAAAGAAAATAAATGGTTTAAACACTTTTACTACTTGCCTGCTTTATGTTATTAATTGCACTGACTGAGTGAGTGACTACTTGTGCAACTGCTATAAAACGAACTAAATTTCAGGAATAAAAAATATATGGCATTCATTGAGTCAAAAGTAAAGTTGACTGTTAAATGAAATATGTTGAAAAGCATTCATTTTAAAAGGCACTTTAACTTCTGGGGTTGAAAATATTTTTCATATTTACAGCAAAATTCATTCAACTATATTTATCTTACAAGAGAATAAAACCAGAGGGATATAATTCAAAACTTGCAGAGGCTGGAAACTTTCTATTTGATAAATTTCTAGAACTTATTGATTAAAGATATCTGTCATAGATGTGATAATATTTTTATTTTATTTTTGTTCTTATTTAACACATAGTTTTCACACCCTTTTAAGTGAAAAATTTAGAGGATTTACTAATTATTATAAAAACATTATAAAAAGTATTTAATGACCTCCAACTACTAAAACTATAATCATGGCTAATTCCGGTTATGAAATAAATCTATTAACAGACTTAGTTTTGCAGGATAAATCATATACAAGATAAATAAAGAAAATAAGAACACATTTGACCAATTTATTATTTCTGATAGAAATATACCAGTAACTTATCTTAATATTAATGAAAAAATGAGTACTTTTTTATCATTGTAGAAAGACTTTGAAAACACTTTCATAAGTGCACATGGAGATTCACTCTGCCGCTACTTCAAATAGGCAAATAGGAAAATGGTGAAGAATCATTTACATAATGGACAAATGTAAATCATTCTAGTTGTAGAGAGACGCTCCCTGCTGTCTTGATTATATTATGCTTTCCTGCCACTACATGAGCTCACACAAAACTGAAAAATAAATTAATATTGTGCAGTTATAAGTTTGAAGCAAAGGAACACCAGTGCAACGTTTCATTGGTTTCTTCACCCTTAAAATATCAGCTCATGAATTTTCCTTGCTACAGATATTTTACACACAAAATCATTTGCTCGGAAGATATGGAATGGCATATATGAGAATCCAGCTTTAACTGCTAACTTTAAAGAATTTAAGGTAAAGGAAATTACATTTTATTGTGGTTGCTCATGATTGTTTGTTCAATGGGTTGTCACAGAAGCCAATTTCCACATTACCCACTTTCTGTGTAATAAATTGATTCTTTTGTTTCTTTTATGGGGAAGTGATATTTCTACAGTCTTCTTAACTTATTACAAAATGTATTTCATAAATCACCAGTCTTATGGAGGATGAAACATCTGTTTACATAATAGTACTTGCTCAGTTTTAATCAGTCATAAGTACGTGACTTGACAACCAGTTGACAGTATGAGAAATATATTTCTAGTGACATTTATTTAATGACACATTTGTGTCTCACATAAATAAAATGAAAAATAATCTTAAAAGGTAGGAAACTAATACAAAATAAACACAAATATAGCATTCATAACCCAAAGAAGCTCAGTGTTCTAGAATTACTCTATCAATTAATATAAATCAAAGGCTAAATACCTTCTCCCCTCATTTCTGTGAATGGAGAGTATACTAGTGTAAGGGTGATTAGCTAAGTCTACCAACTCTGACTCTCTGTGACTTTCATTTGTAAGAAGTTTGATCTTTGGCAAGTTTCTTAAATTTTTTGGTGACTCAAATTCTTCACTGAAAACAGAGGAAACAATAGTTTTACCTCATATATTATAGTGATAATTAAGTGATAATCCAGGTAAAGCACTTCAACAATACCTGAGTCAGAGAGTGTGCATTAATGTTGGCAGTCATTATCATTGTTTATATCATTACAACTACCACTATTGTTGTTGGTTTTATTATTATAAATATACTTTAAATTTTTCCAAGAGAGTTCTATTCCAGCTCAATCTGAAATCACCAAACTTGAGGCTTATTTTTTGCAACTGCTGACATCCTACCACTAATGTGTCCTTTACATTACTCTCTAAATTGTCAATAACAACTTTGATTGTATGCAGTAAACAAGATATGGGCATTAAGGAGGTTTTGGGGTGAACCTCACTGGCCTTCAAGGCCTGTAGTTGTCCAACTTCAAGACAAAGATAGAGCCCGGAGTCAGTGACAGAGACATCAATGGTTTAATGGATAGTGGGATCTTATACTTCTGAAGCAACACCCCACCATGTGCAGCAGATGGCGGGCAGGACATGGTGCCAGTCTTTGCTCCTGGGGGGAAGAGGAGATTGCCAGTTATAGGGGGAATTGAAGTCAGGTTAGCTCAGTGGTTACCAGGGAAACTAGCAGCGGACATGCCCCTCACCTCCTCTTTGATAAGAACAATCTCTAGCTGGGACCTGGGGACAGTATGTAGGAAGGTCAGTCATGTGAGCAGGGTGTAGGTGAAGCAGACACTGGTCTAGCTGGGGATGTACAGAGAGCAAGAGAACAGCAACTTCCAGTGACCTGACCACACAGGAGAGAACTCATAACTAAACACAAAACAGCCAATGACTTAACTGTGGAATCTTTGGCGTCCTTATCTTCCTCAGTTTATCCATAGAACCCAATCATCCCCTTGTAGTTCATCACAGCCTTTTGCGTTCAAATCTTATTTTTTTCCTTATTCCAAGTTACCACACATTCTAGGCTTATCATAAACTAAAGAAAATATAAATATCTCTTTAGAAGAAAGCTAATATAATATTTATTATTTCAATTCAGACTTGCAGGAGATAAAGTGGAGTGCGAGAAGATGGTCATGTCCTAGGTCTCAGGTGAGTCCCTGGGACGGCTGCCAAGTGTGGGTTCTTGGCTTCACACAGGAAAGAATTCAAGAGGGAGCTATAGTCAAGTGAAAGAAGGTTTATTCATTGAGATACATACTCCACAGACAGAGTGTGGGCCATCTCTGAAGGTAAGAGGCCCCAGGGTACAGGGCTGTCAGTTTTCATGGGGGTGAGTAATTTCATAGGCTAATGAGTAGGAGGATCATTCCAACTATTTGGGGGAAGGGGTGGGGATTTCCAGGAATTGGGCCAACACCCACTTTTTGGTCTTTTATAGTTAGCCTTGTAACTGTCATGGTGCTGGTGGGTGTGTCATTTAGCATGCTAATGTATTACAATGAGCATATAATGAAGCCCAAGGTCCCCTGGGAGTCAAATCTTCTGCCATCTTGGACCTGGTTGGCTCTAAACAGTTTTTGTCATGTCCTATGGCTATATCATTCTTTTAAAGGTTGTGCCCTGCCCCCTTCCCTCCTGATTCAAGACGATTTGTCATTTATTGATTTACTTAAACAAAACAAAACAAATAAACCAATTTTTTTTTTTCTGCACAGAGGCTGGTGATGTCAGGCAGCAGGCTGTTTTGGGAAAGGACACAGCTCAGGAGCAGGGTATCTGGGAGGCAGAACCTGCCTTGATTACAGCGGCTCCCAATTCTTTAATCTTTGCTTCTCTTCTTTGAGGTGATTGTCTTGCTCCCAAAATCATTTTTACTCCAATGATAAATTCTGTAAGTTGCTTAAGACTTATATGCATTTGAATATAAAAATGATTTTCCTTTAACCAAAAAAATTAAAGTATTATTTGTAAACGTCAGCCTTCATCCTGTATAGAACTTTGTAAATTTGTATTTTTGTATGTGTGTATTTTCTTAGCAGTAATTGGTTTCCTTGAGATAAATCCAGTTCATGATGGGCATCTCAGGCTTTATGATAACTGGCTGCCCTGTGTTAAGGCACTTCATCTCTGCTAAGGCAAGGTATCAAAAAGAAGTGATGTCTCAGAAGGAAAGTTATATGTAGGAACTGTTATAGCTTTCTCTAAAATTCCAAAACTCCATACTATGAATCATTTATACCAGCCTGCAAAATGTTCAATACAACATTTGTTTTCTGCCATAAACACTTAAAGCAAAATTGGATCCGTTGAGTCATATGGTCCAAGCAGCAGAACAGCTTTCTTGGCAGATGGACATTTTGCAGAAACTTAGTCTCACTCAAAACTGGCAGCTTTTTTTTTTATACTAAATAAATGGGCAAGAATAATACAGCAAAGTGAGATATATGTGGTATCCCAAATCTAAAGAGACCCATAGACTGTTAAAACTTTTCTCAATAGTAGAGGGACAAGATGCAGCAATTTATCTCTCATCTTGGAAGGGATATTTCAACATTCCTATGAGGTGGAGCTCCTAGAAATGTCACCAAGGTGGCAAGTCCCTGAATTTTGTGGGATGCATTCCCAAATTCTAACATGCATGTCTTACCTAAGTCTCTAGAGTTGCTGATACTTCCTGTTCATCAGATGCAAAATCATCACATCATAAATGTAATGTATAAACATGACATCCTTTTGAATTGAGAGGTGTTTCAGGTCATTACAGACTAGACTATGACAGAAAGCTTAACAGTTGATATACCCCTGAGCTAGAATAGTACAATTGTGTTTCTGGCTCTATCTGCTGAAAGCAAACTACCTCTTTGCTCAAAAGTTTAGAGAAGAAAAGCATTGTCCACATCTATCATTGCCTATCAGTTGACAGGAGATGTAATGATTTTCTCCAGCAATGAAACTACTTCTAGATTAGCAGATGCAATTGGAGTCCCTGCATGGTTATATTTTCAATAATCTCATTTCATAATGGTTATTTACATCTGTCCTCTGCACAAGCAAAATAAGTAAGTTGAATTAGCTGTGGTAGGAATAAACTCCAGCATTTTTAGGGGCTTGATAGTGACATTAATCTCTGAAATCCCTCTTGGGATGTGGTGTTGTTTCTGGTTTTATATTTTATATGTAAAGGGAGATCTAGGGGTTTTCACTAGGCTTTCCATACCATAACAATGCCCTTTCCACTGGTTAAAGAACAAAGTCCGCTGATGAACATGTGCTATCTGATTATGTATTTTGGAACTCAGAAGATAGTCACGGTGTGGGTTTAGGTGTCCATTGGGTCTACTATGAAATGGACACAATCCATTGATTATCTGACCTTTATAAGCCTCTTTTCTGACTAGTACATTACAGTTTTATTTTTATCTCCAGGCATCAGTGAGAGGTCAGAGTCAATGTCAAATGTCCTTGAAAAGTCTGATGATTTCACCTTCACCAGTTCATAGTAACCATGGTAAATATTTGCAGGTCTTTGGGGAAAAGCTAGGAGAAATATTAACAATATCCATTTTGGACTATATAGCTAGGTCTTTCCTCAAGAGGACTCAGTCTTTTTTTCATTAAAATGACTCTGGTTACTGTAAACTGGTTGAGGGATGTCTGTGACTGTATTGTGTTCTAAAACAGATCACGGTTAACACATTTGGGAATCTTTACTTTTACAAATTTAACAGACTACTCATTTATTTCAGTTCTAGGTACATACTGATGAACTATTCAACACCAAAATCTTTGCAGCATAGACATTCTGATTCCTGCTTCAGCTCTGCTCTGCAATGGAGTTATCATTACTATTTTGTCTCTGGGGATTAAGGGCCTCTATTTGCCATCTGCCACCCTGGAATTCCATTATCCCCATTGATTTCTGGGAGCCCAGATCCATGACAGTAGTTTCTGCTTATATTTATGAATAGAAAGTAATCACAAGGACTTCCCTGGTGGTTCAATGGTTAAGAATGCAGGTTCCACCCCTGGTTGGAGAACTAAGATCCCACATGCCACAGGGCCACTGAGCCTGTGTGTTGCAACTACTGAGTCCACATGCTCCAGAGCCCATGCACCACAACTAGATAGCCCACGTGCTGAAAACTGCAGGGCCTGTGTACTGTGGAGCCCATGAGCTACAACTAGAGAGTAGCCTGCACATCGCATCTACTGAGCCTGTGTGCTCTGGAGCCTGTGATCCACAACTAGAGAGAAGCCTGCCCGTCATAATGAAGAGCTCATGCACCACAATGAAAGATCCCTCAGGGCGCAGTGAAGGTCCCACCTGCCCCAAATAAGACCCGATGTAGCTAAATAAATAAATAAATAAATAAATATTTAAATATTTAAAAAGAAAAAAATATGTAATCACAAATGAGCTCATTAAGGACACTGGGGACTCCCCATGAATATATTTCTTCCAGACTTAATGAAGGGAGTGTATTCTGGTCCACCTGAGGGGTACATTAGGAGACAAACAAATATGACATCATAAATACATTCTATGGTTCCAATCTCACTAAGACTTTGGTTATATCCCTCAGTAATATGACAGGGAATTTCTAGCATTTTATTTAATTAAATGTAAGCACTTTTTGGTCTCAGATTTTAGTCATTTGCAAAGGAAAATGTTAAAGCTACTCCTATCTTCTTGATTTAACATATTGAATCCAGAATCTTGGCTAAGTGAGACTTTATCACTCTACTCAGCCTGAGCCAAATTTGTATTTCTTCTACCTTAATCTAACAACCTTAGGATTAATTCTCACTTGTTTACCTAGGTTTTAGTAAATGTAGAATGTTAAAATCATGTGTGAAAAATTTTTGGTATGTGTAATACTTTCCATGTCATACTTTATACATTACCTTCTGGGTCCTGTTGGAACTTGACTCTGGTTATAGATCTAGGAACATTAAGAATTGTTGGAGATAGGATATGGAGAGGATAAGCAGTCTCTTCTTGCAAGAGAACTGTCTCAGTGGGGAGGAAATTACAGTTTCTTCAAACAAGAAGAAACTAACCTCTTTAAAACAAGAGGTTGAAGAGATAATTCAAAAAGAAAGGCAGTTTAGCAGAGTTTAAAGGTTCAACTTTCCAATCTTATTTGGAATTTTTCCATATGCCTCTATCCTAATATTTAGGACCCCAATCCTTCCCAATCAATACCCTAAATTTATCATAAGAAGCCTTGCAAGCTTGAGAATTCAATTCTGTAATCTTATAATTTAGGTATGATTTTTTTATAGATCTTTATTGGAGTATAATTGCTTCACAATACTGTGTTAGTTTCTGTTGTACAACAAAGTACATCAGCCATATACATACATATATCCCCATATCCCCTCCATCGTGAGCCTCCCTCCCACCCTCCCTATCCCACCCCTCTAGGTTGTCACAAAGCACTGAGCTTATCTCCCTGTGCTATGCTGCTGCTTCCCACTAGCTATCTATTTTACATTTGTCAGTGTATATATGTCAATGCTACTCTCACTTCACCCCAGCTTCCCCCTCCACCCTGTGTCTTCAACTCCATTCCCTATATCTATATCTTTATTCCTGCCCTGCCACTGTGTTTATCAGTACCACATTCGTATGGAAACACAAAAGACCCTGAATAGCCAGAACAATACTGGAAAGAAAAGTGGAGCTGGAGGAATCAGGCTCCCCAACTTCAAACTAAACTATACTACAAAGCTACAGTAATTAAGACAATATGTACAGGCACAAAAACAGAAATATAGATCAATGGAACAGGATAGAAACACCAGAGATAGACCCACGCACATATGATTGCCTAATTATGACAAAGGAGGCAAGAACATACAATGGAGAAAAGACAGCTTCTTCAATAAGTGGTGTTGGGAAAACTGGACAGTTACATGTAAAAGAGTGAAATTAGAACACTACTTAACATCATACACAAATATACCCTCCAAATGGATTAAAAACCTAAATTTAAGACCAGACACTATAAAACTCATAGAGGAAAACATAGGAAAAACACTCTTTAATGCAGGTATGATTTTTATAAATATGAGCACTATGTCTATAGAAGATGAGGTTTTATTTTATGGTAGTCAGCTCCCTTATAAGATATTTGGGCAGGAAAATTAGTGTTGTGAACTCATCATTTTTTTTTGCTCCAAGTTTCACAGCCCATTTGGAAGTCATAAAAGCAAAGAAACAAAAACAAACAAAAAAACCTTCCTTATGTAAAAGTAATGCATCTGCTACATAGGTCTCCCTTCCAAATTTCTTGCAAAGTGCTTCATTTGGTCCATGCTAACCTGTAATTATGTAGGAAAGAGAATTCTGGAAAAAGACAGCATCAGCCTAGCTGTGTTGGCACAGTAGAAATCCTCTATGCAATGGTCCATCTAGAAATATTATTTTGGGGGGAGAATTTTTGTCAATGAGGATAGTGGCTTCAGTACTATTTAATTTGTTACTATGAGTAAAGGATTGTTTAAGTTTTCATTTTCTTCTTGTGTCAATTTTTGTAGGTTATGTATTTCCAGAAATTAAAAAACATTTTTTTAACCTCAATTTTATTTACTGACCTAGAGCACTGGTTCTTAAATGAGGGCTAATTTGCCCTCAAAGGGACTTTTTTTTTTTTTTTTTTGGTCACAACAGGATTTTTTCTATTGACATTTAGTAGGTAGAAACCAGGATGCTGCGAACTATCCCGCAATATAGAGAACAACCTTCCCATCAACCAAACCTTATTTGATCCAAAATGTTAATAGTGCCAAGGTTGAGGAACCTTGGTCTAAAGTGTTTTGTGATATATCTCAATATAATTTTTAAAATCTACTGCTGGGCTTCCCTGGTGGCGCAGTGGTTGAGAGTCTCCCTGCCGATGCAGGGGATACAGGTTCGTGCCCCAGTCTGGAAGATCTCACATGCTGTGGAGCAGCTGGGCCCATGAGCCATGGCCACTGAGCCTGCACGTCCAGAGCCTGTGCTCTGCAATGGGAGAGGCCACAACAGTGAGAGGCCCATGTACTGCAAAAAAAAAAAAAATCTACTGCATATTTTGTGTGTTATCTTTTTGTATGTTACCTCTGTGGCTTTCTTATTTTACTCAAATCTTGACCTGACAATTTTTGCTATTTTGACAATTTTTCAAACATATATAACGTTTTTGTTGTTGTTAGCAGCAGAACCCATCCTAAAACCTATCCAGCATTTTCTTCTAAATTGTGTCATTTCTTTGTAGTAGTATCTCCATAATATGTAATATCTGGTTAAGAGAGAAGGTGAATGATTAGTTAATGGTAAGCTGAGGAGGAATGTAATCAAAAGAACGGCAATCTTTATCAAAATGTGAGATTCATAGGTAACATCTTGATTTTGCTTAATTAATATGTCATTCTTATTTGGACAGTAGTAGTGGACAGTTAAAAAAGAGAAGGAAAAACATTGATATCTCCTTGTAAAATGTAAATTTCCCCACATGTTTATTAGGAGGAATTTGCAATTAATAAATCTTTATTTTTTTCTCCCTAATGAGAAGACAAATCTTTTTCTTAAATAATCTGTAATTTTTAGTTAAAAGAAATGAAAATGACTCCAAGTGAAAAAAAAGGATATGGAAGAGAAACTCTGACAAACCATTCTGAAAGATTCAAGTGATAAATGCATTAATGTGGAGAATACCAGAATTTACTTATAGATTATAAATTTTATATATAGATTGCATAAATTTTGAAATTTATATATAAAATTACATATACAAAAAAATATATATATTTGATAAATAGTCCTGAATAAAAAACACCTATACATTGCATATACATTTTAATTGTCTTTGCTTTTCATGGCAAGTAACTAAAATTATTTCTGACACATTGTATTTATATGTTCATGAATGGTTAAAAGATTTAAGTGTCATCGCATTTAACAACAGTTCTACAACTTTGGTGTGCATTATACTTATCTGAGTAAGGTTGATGAATATGCAAATATCTGGTCCCTCTTTCAGAGATTTTGATTCAATTTTCAAAATAGAGCTGCTCTATCTATCTATGCATCCACACACTCCTTAGGGATATAATAAGGTTTGAGAGATATGAGTAACTGTGTTTTAACCTAAATACCAAAATAGAGAAAAACAATTTATTTAAATATTCTATGGCAAGTTTGTACTTAATACATGACAGCAAAACTCAGTCATAGGAAAAAATAATTATTAAGCACCTAAAATTTGAAAAGTAACATTGCTCTTTTTTTGAGCAATATATATGCAAAACAAACAAATAAACAAAAAATTGTGTATTCACATTGGTCAGCCTTAGCTAAGTTATGCTTAAGTTATAAACCACAAAGTTTCAGGGACACATACAAAAAAGGAAATAAAAATGATTCATTTCCTATTATTGTGACATGTTCATGATGGTTTGCCTGTGGATGTTCTTCTCATTTTTATTAAAGGAACTGAGCTATATGACCAGTCCCAGTTAAATGTATTTCTGTTTTCATGGGAAATGGAAAAGATAAAATGATGGAACCATCAAAGGTTCTTAAAGATTTTCCTTGGAAGTGCTTCATCCCTCTTCTGTTCATATTTTATTGGTCAAATTCAGTGTAAGTACAATAGTCAAGCCTGGAGTTAATGATATAAGAATGTAAGTCCTCTCATAGTGAAGAGACAACAAATATTTTGTAAACTAATACAATCCTAAAATTGTAGGATTTTACAATCATAAATTTGTACAATACTGACTTGAAGAAATTTTATATATGATGTTTGTGAAATATGCTATTTAAAATTTATTTTCAAGTATTCTAGCAGAAATGCAATTAAATTATAGATAAATCTATTAGTGAATTTTAATCAACATGCAAAATGTATTACTTTTAAGTGTCCTATTCAAGAATGAAAGCTGAATGTGAGTGTGGGGTGAGGGGCAGAGAGGAAGAGAGGAAAAGTGTCAGTTGTATCTATGCTACAGAAATTCTAGATTTCCTAGATGAATATTAGAGATTTATTAATCAGAATAAAATTTTACAAGAAATACTTTTTTATTTATTTTAATAAATGATGTTCAAGATATACTGATTTCTTAGAAATATTATAACATCTCTGACTTTGAATTTACAGAAAAACCTAATATAATACACACTTTTGAGTGGTGTTATTGTCCTAGGGCTTAGATTCAGAGGATTTTGTCAATTGAAATTAATTTCATCTTACACTAAAATAATTTTACTTCTCTCAGAAACAAACCCTACGTAAGTTGAATGAAGGTGGATAAAGGCTAGAAAGCTAGGAATTTACTGAATCTTTAAGAAAATATTGTACAAGTTTTTGTGTCTTTTTACTCATAAATATAGGTGTGTGTGGTTGTGGATTTTTTCTGGTACTTGCTTTAATTTTAGCATCCACCTGGTAATGTTTAGGGGAGAGAGGAAACCTACAGCTTTCATCCAACTATATCAGTTGTATCATCTACCACAAAGAACCTTGTTATTTGACCTGGTTCAGATCTGTGTGTACTAGGAAGGAAGGTGGGGTTTAGAAAAACATGCCAATGATGATTACAGTATAAGGTAAAATGATATAAATATATTTAAGGAAAGAGGGTATATTAATTTATAGTTGTCTACTATGAAAGCAATGGAACTAAATGATTACTACAGGGGAGTTGTATTTTAAACTGGGCCTGAAAAATTGTGTACTAGTTGGAGACAGCCAGGTAGAACAGAGCAGCATGAAGGAGCAGATAATGAAAATTTATGAAAGAATCAGAGTATTCTCTTTGTGGGAGATTTCACAAATCCAAACCTCCAATTATTTTTTTAGTAGAGTTATAGTCAGTTTGAAGCACACATATTCAGCAGTAAAACTTCAGATAGTGATGTCATAGACAAATATCTACATTTTAACTTATGAGCTTACGTCCTAATTTTAGTGAAAGTTCTGGTGAAACTCACTCTTACTATATTTACTGTTGTTCTTTTTAATTAACATGAATTGGTGTATTAGTATATGAATAGAAGTGAGGTGAAACCTTTCAAGAACTTACAGAAAAGTAAAAAAATTCAAATATTTACTCCAAAACCTTATACTTCCAGGTAATTCACTGTTCTTATCTTAAGATAAATCTTAAATACATACTTTAAATTTTTCCTTTAATCAGGAAGACTAATTCTTGAAGAAAAATACTGTGCCCATTTTCTCTTTATTTAATTTCTTTTTTTAACTTCCTTCCTTCCTTCCCATCCCTTCCCATTCTTACCCTTCCCTTCCCCTTTCTTTCTTTCTTTCTTTCTTTCTTTCTTTCTTTCTTTCTTTCTTTCTTTCTTTCTTTCTTTCTTTCTTTCTTTTTCTTTCCCTCCTTCTTCTTTCTTTCTTTCCTTCCTTCTCTCTCTCTCTCTCTCTCTCTCTCTCTCTCTTTCTCTCTCTCCTCTTCTCTCTCTCTCTTCACAATATACTATGAACAGGAAGCACAAAACATGACAGATGGAATGTACCCTTCTATCTTGGGAACGATTTTCAAATCTCTTAGTTCAGCATTGAGATTATTCTCCATCATTTGCATCTACAGCTCTAGAGTTGGATTCCAAAGTGTTATTCTGCTATTTAGCCCCTGACTCTCAACTCAAGTCGTTTCTCACTTTGTTCTATTTTCTTAGTTAGGTTTATGTCATTTGGAACAATTTACTATGTGTCATTTATCTCTGAGGGAATCTTAGAAAAAAATTATATTAATGATTCATACGTTTTTTTTTAATGGTCTGGAAAGCAGCTCCGAACACAGACATTTTTTGTTTTATCTAGAAACTTTATTGGAGCTTGGGTTAGATGTGAGGAATTATTCACAATTATTTTGACAATAACTAAATGCCCTTAATAGAGTGACAGACTTTATTTAGGAATTCAATGTCACCATCCAGGAATAAGATGATCAACCAAGGACACCATCCAAGACAGGAAAGATGTAATTAATAGAACCCCATTTATAGAGCATCCTTGAAAATTTCTGGCTGGTGAAATCTACAAAGACCCATGAAGTAATCAATCACATGTCTATGTACAATTTTTTTTCCTCTAGAATTTTTCTTCATTTTTTTTGAGAATATTTTTGTATTTTTAATATATGTATTAGGTAACATCATTCTCATTTTTCAAACACTACATTCAATTCCCATTGGAATTATAACCCTATTAGAATTCTCAAAGAGATTAAGTTTTAAACACATCTTCCAAGGCCCAGTCTGACCTGGTTTACTTCTCTGTTCTCACTTTCATTTCCCCTTTTCCCATAGTCACTTGTCTTTTTATTATTCCACTTTAAATATATATTTTCTCTTTCCTTCTTATGGAATATTCTGCCACCAGATCTTCTGAAGGCTGACTCCCTCATTCATGTATCTGCTCCATTTCACCTTTCCAACATGTCTTTCTTTCGCTTCTTTTCTTTCTTTTTTTTTTTTTTAAGTGTGGTAAGGACACAATGTGAGATCTACCCACTTAACAAATTTTTAAGTGCACAAGACAGTATTGTGAACTATAGGCAATTTGTTGTACAACAGATCTCTAGAACTTATTCATCTTGCATGAATCAAGCTATTCAGGTTTAAAAAAGAAGGAAATTCTGCCATATGTGACAGCATGAATGAACCTGGAGGACATTATGGTAAGTGAGGTAAGCTGGTCACAAAAGGACAAATAATGCATGATTCTACTTACATAAGGTACCTAAAATAATCAAACTCATAGATGTAGAGAGTAGAATTCTGGTTACCAAAGTCCAGGGAAGGAGGAAATAGAGAACTGTTGTTCAGTTTTTCTTGACCATTGAACTCCTGATCCTTTATCACTCTCAGGAATATGTGCTATTTTATTGCTTTCTTAGCATTTATGCCTTTCTAAAATAATTCTGTTCATTTTATTTTTGCACATGTTTTTCATAGTCTGTTTCCATGAGGCACATAATACAAAATTTTAAAATGCTTTTGAATTGCAGATATTTGAGAATTAGTATTTTTATAATTGTTATTGTAAGTAGAATTTTTACCAGATTTTTAAAGTTATAAAGCCAAAATCAATTTATAATGAAAGCAATAATCCCCTACTTCACCATTCCCTGAAAGTAGCCCAATTTCCTAGAGACAAATACTTTTAATAGTTTCTATTTTTACTTCTTCCTTCTTTTAGTGATTACTTAAATAATGCTCTGTATTTTGAAAAGTGAAAACTTGATAGTACTAAATGAACCATGTGATTTTTCGGAAACTTAGTGAGGAGGGTAACTAAAATTGTAAAATATGAAGGGAAAGGAAAATATATTAGGTACTTACTATGTATCTTTTCCTTACTCACTCAGTATAAAATTTTATATAATGTTTTTTTCCAAAGTAATAAAGGAAAATTTAATATCATGTAGCAAATATTTAAGCAAGTGAAGAAATATTATTAGACTTTATCTCTAATATCCAGGTAAATCATGTTATGTGTCAAGAAAAGTGGCAGTTAGGTGGAGATAAATTGGATTTAAAGAGATAAATCCAGTCAACAAAGGATTCTTGTAATAGATTGAAATGTCAGAACCTAATATGATGCATTAAAGAGACTAGTTTTGCAACTATAACAAAATCATCTCCTTCTAAAGTGTTTAGGATTTTTTGACATTTTACTCCAGCATCTAATTTAATACCTTATTGATGATTAAGAATAAGGAATTGAAAAAGTGAAACCCTATATTTTAAGAATGTTGTAAAACAATGTCATTATAAATATAGCATATTAATGTCAAATGATATATACTATAGTATTGATAAAATAAAGTGTAACTTAAGAATATGTATATTCATAGCTACTATAGTATCTTTCCCTTTTTATATTTAGGGAGAACTTTTTTTGTTTATTTCTGTTACAGATTTGTGAATAAACTGTGGGAATTTATAGCTGGATTTAAGGTGTCCCAATTGGTAGTTTAATACTCCAGTCACTCTAATTTAGTATTAGAAGGAGCATAAAACATTGGGAATGCAGAAGTAAAACATTAATCCTTGTTATAAGCCTCAATTCAGTGAATTTTCAATCTAGATACTTTTCTATCCTTTATCTAAGAAGAATGGAATTTTTATTGATATAATAAATTTGCATGTGATTTTACTCACAATTATTATTTACAAACATAAGTAGTGAAACAATAGAAATTTAATTTAAATAATTTTATTTTAATAAAGATTAGTGGTTATTTCCAGTAGCATGATTCATTTCAAATTAGAGCAAAACACAGAATGCTCTTTAAATTAACTTCAGCAAGTTTAAGAATATGTAAGTGATAGATTCATATTTATTTCAGAATATCAGTTCAGATTTGTAATGACTGAAAAAAAAAGATAGGTCTTTCAAATTCTAAATTTTCAATGTTACTCAAGACAATTTTAAAAAGAGAGTTCCTTAGTTTCTATAGATTATATTTTAGTAGGAATTCCAGTTCTAATTTTAGATTTATTTGTGTGTTTACTTATTTATTATTCAACAAATAATTAGTAGCTATCTCCTGTTATCTGGTCACTGATTTCCTAAGTTCCTACTATTTGTCAGTCACTGTTCTAGATAATGGAATTATGGTGATTAAAAAGCCAAAAAAAAAAAAAAAATTCCTGCTCTCATTGAGCTCACAATTCTGGGAGAAAATAGGAAAAACAATATTAAAGGTAAGTAAATACAAATCATAATAAGTGCTTAGCAGAAAATTAAACAGCTATTACAAAGATCCAGTTATTAAAAAAATAAGCAGATCCCTTTAGAGAAAGTTCTTATATTTTCCCATTTTTGAGTTTTTAAAATGTTTTTTACATTTTAAAATTTGCTTCATGAAAATGAAGGTTAAGCTTATGAAAGCACATGCAAATACAATGATCTTATTAAGACTTTTTTAATATGCAAAAGGTGCAACTACGTTTGTTGATCAAATTTATGTGTGAATGGAAGGGAAGATTAAGAATTTTATGTGTTATATGTGCAAAAGAGAATGAAAGACAGACAGTTGAGAGAGAGATTGATTTAGAAGGGCTGGGGTATAAAAGCTCCCAGAGGTAGTGCAGGAATGATATCTATCACCCAAGTAAGTTGACAGATGTTTGTACCCTGTTCATGTCACTTTAATAGACTTCATTGTGTAGAATTAGTGAATAATGTATAAGGTAAATATAAATGTGTAATGAAAAAGTATAAAGCATTTCCAGTTTTGACTTGTTCCCAATATTCTTCAAGATAAGTGAGATAGATGTAAAACAATTGGAGAGAAAATTCAAACACTGTGAAAATACGTTTTTAAAAATAAACACCTTTGGGCTTCCCTGGTGGCGCAGTGGTTGAGAGTCCGCCTGCCGATGCAGGGGACACGGGTTCGTGCCCCGGTCTGGGAAGATCCCACATGCCGCGGAGCGGCTGGGCCCGTGAGCCATGGCCGCTGAGCCTGCGCAGCCGGAGCCTGTGCTCCGCAATGGGAGAGGCCACAACAGTGAGAGGCCCACGTACAGCAAAAAAATAAAATAAATAAAATAAATAAATAAATAAATAAACACCTTTAAGAAAAGAATACAGCTAAATACATGAAGTATAGTTTTTTGCAAAAGCTTATTCAGACAGACAAGAATATATATTTAAGTAATTTATGATGTTCCTAACTTTCAATTCAAGTTATAAATAATTCAATATATTCATATATATTTATGATTACATTCAATTAAAATACTTTCTTAATTTAATTTTTGGCTTTTTGGAAATAAAAGAATCATATAAATAAAGTCAAATCAATTAATGTCTTAATACTAAGTTCTAATAGTATACAGGGTTTTAAATTTTCATGTCTTAGCTTTTGTTCCTTAAGTCCAAAATACCAATTTTTGTCTTGCATTAAATATTAAATGTTTATTTCATGTTCAGGTAATAAGATATAGAAACATGGAGAATAAGACATACATTAGTAGTTGACCATGATTTTAAATTAATAATATTGTGTTTTATTTGACATTGAAATAATATTAAGATTATTATTATTACTATTATTATTTTAGTGTTTTGTCACTATCAATATCTTTGAAAATCTTTAATTTGGTGAAAGAAAACTTTGTTAATGTTGGTATTTAAGTACTTAGCACAATTTCACTGTTATGGAAGAGTAAAAAATCATTAATTATTTCCATTTGATTTTTTCTTAACATCTCTATCACCTTACTCAAAATAACACTGTATTTCTTCTTTTTACATTCAGTATTTAATTGTTATCATTAGACTGTGATTTTTTTATTAATCGGTGTACTAGATAGTAAATTCTTTATATTTCAGAATCAACCTCAATATAGTTAAGTCAAGTGCTCAAAAAAATGTGGATTGGTAAATTTCATTAGACTCCCTCTGTGTGATTTATAGTCTTGTCTCTTAAATAATGTAGTTTGAGACAATAAGTAAGATCCTTCACAGTGAAGGTGCCTTTCTTCCCTTGCTACATATCACTTATTCCTTCTATGAATATTAAAACATTGTTTAAATTATAACAGCATCTTTCAGGGGTTATCGTTAGTACTTCAAGAACAGATTTAATATCTTTCATGGTAGATGATCACAATAAATGAGACAGTAACTAAAGAACTCATGAAAAATGTAGGTCACATCCAATCTGTGACTTTTGACCCTAAATCAATTCTTTTGCTCAGCATGGTGAGATCTGATTCACAGGCTTATGGTGAAAAATTGATATAAAAGACTGTCTTTTAAAATTCCATAATGATTTGAGAAAAATTAGCAACAATATCTTCTCATTCCCATAAAGCTTAGCTTCTGGAAACATAATCTAAACGATTTCAAGCCTTACTGCCACTTCCTATTAACTGTAATCCTGAATTTTTGACCTCTGTGACCCTCAGTTTCCCTAGTTAAAAAAAAATTATAAGTAAAATAATTATCCTTTGGGTTTCTTTAATATTACATAAAGAATGAAACAATGAAATGTAGAGGACAATATATGTGTTAATTATGAACGTCTAAAAGGATAGGGTAAGTACTACTAATGTGCTGGCAGGTTCTCATTATGGGGAAGAGTTCCTTCCATAAAGTCTGAAACTTTGTAGAAAGACAGACCATTAGTGAGGAAGTATTAGCCAAAGCATCCCTAATGACTAATTAGAAGACATACTTTGCAACTATGTCTGTCATGTGCTTTTTTAATTTCCACATCAAAGTTTGTAATTATAATACTCTTTTTATCAGGAAAAGAATCTCACAATGGATTAAAGCTTTTTGAGAAGACTCTATTAATGACTGAAATTTTTAAAAGGTGAAACAAAAATGTGTGAAACTACATATTATGTCTGAACAGACAGGCCGTTTTCTGATAATGAACTTGACTTACTTAACTGTGTATTTCTCTTTGAACATAACTTTGAATTGGCATAACTACTTAAAGTTCTAGATCATCTGGCTACTCTTTAGTGTTCAAATATCGTTGTGGTAATACTCTTGATTATTTTCTTCATATTTTTTACCTACTTAAGTCCACCCTTCTGCCAGCATTCATATAGCAAATTCTCTAGGAGACTATACATGATACAATTTCTATTATATAATATTATCTCCAAATTGATTATTAGCAACAAGATGAACCTATTTTATATCAATTGTTAAGGACAAGAATAAGGATTTATTGTTTTGATAATGAAGAAATCAGACTATTTCTTCTTTTTGAATATTACATTTCTTAGGATAAAAAATAAGTTTGTTTATAACAGTAGTTGCCTGAGATACATTTTCCACATATGTAAGTATTTACTTGTCTTATGAAAATCAAGGGGCAAAATACATATGGCAAAATGAATGAAGTGAACTAAATCTACAAATACAGCATGATGTATGTGTATTCTCCCATGTAATCACCACCTAGGACAAGATACAGAACTGTTTCAGCACCCATAAAGGCACTTCCTTGCCCTTTCTCAGTCTAAACTAGCCCCTAGATTTAACTACTATTCTGAATTCTCTCCTCATCAATTAGATTTGACTATCCTAGAACTTGCCATAAATGGAATCATATAGCAGTTACTACTTTTGTCTTGAGTTGATTTCACTCAGTATTATGTCTGTTAGGTTTATTCATGTTGTATATATTCGAAGTGTATTCTTTTGTACTTCTCTTAATATTCCTTCATAATATTTACCACAATTTATCCATTCTTTATTGTTAAGCATATGGGTTTTTCCCAGATGCTTATTATTATGAATAAATACGTTATAAATATTGTTGTCTTTGTGTAGACTCACTTCTCTTATGTATACATTTAAGAGAGGAAATAATGGAAATGGCCAGCTATCCTGAAGCAGTTTTATAATTTTACATCCATACCAGCCATGTATTCAATTTTTCCACCTATTCCACACATTTGGTAATTTCTTTCTTAGTTAATTATAATTGTCCTAGTAGCTGTATTTATTTGTCCTTTTAATTTGTATTTATGTAACAGTATTTCTTTGTATTTTTAATTTGTGTTTTCCTGATGAATAGTGATGTTGACTATATTTATTATGCTTATTAGCTATTTAAATATAAGTTATATGAAAATTCTTTTCAAGGGACATTTCCCATTATTTTTATTTTTTTCCTTATTGATTTGGAGAAGTCTTTTCTGTATTCTGAATATGAGTCCTACAGCTCATACATACAGCAAATATGTATTTTCTTCTACTATTTCTTTGGTGTTTTCACTTCTTTCATGAGGTTTTTTGACAAAGGAAAAAAATCTTTATTATAAAGCCAATTTTTAATTTTTTTGTTTTATGACTAGTTCTTCAGTGTTTTTGATTCCTATATTAGAGATCTTTACCTATTGCAGGGTCATATAGATATCCCTCTGTGTTTTCTTATAGAGACTTTAGATTTCTTTTCACAGTTATGCCTATGAACTAAGTTTTGTCAATTTCATTGAATGGTATAAGATAGTTGTCATTTTATTTATTTTTTAACATTATAGAGATAAAATTACTTGATTTAATTATCTTTCATTAATTTATTGCTTCAACATAATTTCACCTGTTTAATCTTCGATATAAGTCAAGTGAACAAATATATGGATCTATTTTAGTACTATTGATATTGTTTGTCTATTCTTATGCCAGTACACTATAATGATAATAACTAGCTTTTTCAGTAATTTGTCAAATCTGGCATGTATGTCCTCCAATTTTATTCCTCCTCAAGAATATATTGACTATTGTAGGTTCTTTGCATTTCAAACTAAATCTTAGAATCACCTTCTCACTTTATACAAAAGTTAAAAAAATCTTAGACATTTTCATTGAGATTTTAGTGACTATATAAGAATGTGAGGAAAATCGATATTTTTACAATGTTTTCACAAATTTAGTATCTGTTTAATTATTTAGAACTTCTTTAATGTTTTTATAGCAATGTTTTGTACTCTTTATTGTAGAGGTTATAGAAATCATCTCAAATGTATTCTGCTGATTTTATAATTTTGATGTTATTAATGGTGTTTAAAATTTTACTTTTAAATTGTTTGATGCTACTATTCAGAAATATACTTAATTTAATCATATTGGCTGTGCATCTGGCAACTTTTAAAGTTTACTTATTACCTGAAATACTTTGTTTAGTATTCAAAGCCATGATTAGGTATTTATAATTTGAAATAATGTTAAGCAAAATACAAACTTATGGAAATTAATTGAACAATGATTCTTTTAAATAAAAGGCTCAAGATGGGTTGACACCCAGACATCAATAATTTTAAAAAAAGCAACACACAAAAACCACATATCAGATAGTAAGAAAGTAACATAAAAGAATAAGTTAGTGCAAGTAAGGTTATTCACTCTGTAAGTACTCTAAAGTTTACAGAAATCTAGTGGAGGTTATTACATTCCAGAGTATGATTTGGTATAGATATCATTGTACCTATATTTAATAGGCAGGTCCTGGCTGGAAAACAATCCCTCTGTCCATAAGTTCACCTCTTTATATGTCTGTATATACATAAAATTAGCTTTTAGCACTGGTTTAGTTTTGAATTCCAATAATTGCTCCTATTATAAGGAATTCAGAAATAGAAATAAGTAGGCCAATGATAGAATGACAAGAAAAGCTAAAATTTAAGAGGAAAGAAGCAAAAAACCTAATTTTATGTCCATTGTTTCTTTGTTGAAAACCTACTCATCATTCATAATTCATTTTAAATGTGCCTTCTTTATGAAATAGTTAAAAAATAAATTCTTATCTTTGCTAAAATATTACCATGCATACTTCTATCATAACATATAAAACAATTTATCTAAATACATATAATTATCCCAAACTGGACTGTAAGTTTTTTGAGAGAAGACAAAGAATTGTATTTGTCACTAATTGCCTGGTTGAAAACAGAATTCATTTGGAGATGAATTTAAGAGTCTCCTGGAAGATGGACATGAACAAAGGTACCATAGCCAACAATCAGTCTCAACTGCCAGACCTGTGAATCAGGCTATCTGAGACACTCAAATCCTAGTGAAGTCATCGTGCGACTATGGCCATATGAGCAACGTCAGGTATAATCAACAGAAGACCTATCCATACTGACAACGCACAGCATTATGAGAAATAGTAAATTGTTTTTCTAAGTCACTTCAGGCTGTGGTGATTTGTTATGCAGTCATAGGTAAAGGAAGCAATTGCCATTTTATGTAAACTATTTTTGATAATAGCAGATGGAAAATGATTTAGTGTGTTTTGTGAAGTAGTATTTATCATAAAAATAAAACCAACAATTATAAAAATGAAAGCACCTATAAATGCAGATGATGACATGTTGAGTGAAATATTAAATGAAATTCAGTGAATAGTTAAATTTATATCTATAGCTACTAAGAAAATAGGCAATCTAGAAAAGAAACCTCATATTACATGAATGAAAGGTCATTTGATAAAAATTCAGCTCTTGTTTCTGATTTTTAAAAAATGCAAAGGACATGGACATGTATACACACACATACACACCTTGGCAAAACAGAAAACATTATAACCAAACTGTGTAAAATAATATCATTCTTATATTCCTCTACATCTTTCCCATTTTATATACATTATCACTGCCTAACTTTCCAAGTTCATTACTATCCTTCTTTGTCCATTTCTTTATAAAGTATTGTTAGGGTTTCAACATATGAATTATGTCACCCCCCAAAATTCATATGTTGAAACCCTAATCCCTATTACCATAGAATGTGACACTATTTGGAATAGTGTCTTTAAAGAGGTAATTAAGGTTAAAAGAGATCATAAGGTGGGACCTTAATCTAATAAGACTATGTTCTTATAAGAAGAGGAAGAGATGCCAGGGGTACAGGCACACAAAGAAAAGGCTATGTGAGGACACAGCAAGGAGGTGGCTGTCTTCATGCCAAGGAGAGACACCAATGCTGCCAGCACTTTGACTGTGGTCTTTCAGCCTTCTGAACTCTGAGAAAATAAATTCCTGTTGTTTATGCTACCTGTCTGTGGTATTTTGTTATGGCAGCCCTAGCTGATGTAGGGTAGGAAAGACTTTCTTTCTACCCTCCTAGGTTCAACAGCTGTCTCTATGAAATAAACTGATAAGAGACAGACTAACAGGAGAAAAGATACATAAGTTTATTAATTTTTAATATCACATGCACAAGGGCGTTACAGAAGAAAAGTGAATACCCCCCAAAAAGCAGAAACATGGGAGAGCTTATGTACCATCTTAATAGGGGAGCAGGAGGGGAGATGGAAGCAACTTAGGAGAGAATATACCACTTTTAGGAAAGATAAAGGGGCCTTTAGAAGGATAGACAGGAGATATAAGTGTTTGTGATAAAATTTGTCTGGGTGTGGGATCAACTTTTAGTCTCCTCTTCTGTGATAAGTATCAATCTTTCCCGGTTGATGAAACACCTGGAGAGGGAACTTGTGACAATCTGGTTCCTTTAGTGGATTTGTCTTTGGACCAATAACAGGAGTTCAGAGAAAGACTTTCCCTGCATTTGCTGTTTTTCTCAAATGCCTTTCGCTCAAAATAATCAGTAAACTAAAGCAGCATGTTTTGGAGTGGCATGTCTTGAACTGCTGCACAGACTGATAACATGTACCTTATTACATGTATTTTTCTCATCTCTTATTTAAAATTCCTTCTAAAATCATATGCTATTTTTTGTGAAGACTTCACTGAATGTAGTCTCTCCTCTCTATTAGTATTAATCTTGCCTTCCTATTTCCTTTATGTGCAATATTTTAAAATTTTATATGAAAGAATTATTGGGCATGAAAATATGAATGCCTCAGCTCTCCTACTTTCAAACACACAATTGAGTCTGAATTGTCAGCAAGTGGAAGGGAAAAGATGTCTCTTATAGTTAAATTAGGACAAAAATATAATAATCTGGCCCTCAATAAATGCATATGGATATATTTGTGGAATACTGCTATTTTAAAGGTAGGTAGAGTTATATGCAAACAAAACCCTGCCATTTTAATGAATACTCTATGCCTTATGTTTATCACTGCATTAAAATTAAATTTATACCCTATTTTATTTTGTAAATACAAAATTTTAAATATCAAACATTTTATAAACACTGTCAAAATACTACAGAGAGAAAAATAAGCCTGCTGTGTGTCTTTTGAAACAATTAAAAAAAATTTTCCTTTGACAACTCATACTCAAGAGGCTTACCCCAGGGTCAAACCTAACACTTTTATTTCATTTTTTAAGACTCTGTAGGTACAAGCACGTGCTTTAGTTCATTTTGTGTTACATTGATATGATATGTCATACAAGGATTATTAGTGATTAGGAGTAATATTAGGTCGACATAAAGTTGATGGCTCACTTCAGAAGAATGGCATGGCACACCTGAAATATGTCTGTCAAAGCTTGCCTGGTGTTCTATTTTAAAATGACAAAATCTCAGGTTTCATTGTATATTTTTATAAGCACTGAAAATATTGTAAGCTAGTTTAAAATTTCCCTTGATTCCAGGTCTATTCATTTCTTACATAAATCTAAATGTGAGAACAAAAAGAACAAACTATTACTAGGGCTTCACAAAATATCAGAGGGCCAGTGACATATGCCACCCTACTTTCAACATTTAAAAATAAATTGGAGCTTCCCTGGTGGCGCAGTGGTTGAGAGTCTGCCTGCCGATGCAGGGGACGCGGGTTCGTGCCCCGGTCTGGGAAGATACCACATGCCGCGGAGCGGCTGGGCCCGTGAACCATGGCCACTGAGCCTGCGCGTCCGGAGCCTGTGCTCTGCAACGGGAGAGGCCAAAACGGTGAGAAGCCCGTATACCGCAAAATAAATAAATAAATAAATAAATAAATTGACTTCTCCTTGATAAGGTTGAACAGTTATGATAGAGCAATAAAAAGAAAAGCATTGAGCTACTGCCCTGCACAATGACTGGATTCTATTGTAAGAAAAAGAGCATGTGTGAAAAATGTGCTGCTCAGTGCAAGTTTGTATATGGATCTGTTAAGTTATTGTGGCTGAACCTGGTAAAAATGCAGATTAATGTGCCTGTGGTAAGCTAATTGATCCTCAGGAGCTAAAAGGATGAGAAAAAAATTCGCGACATGACCAGAATGAATTGTAGTGAGGTGAGGATTGAAAGTCAGAAGCCAGAGCAAGTGAGGCCTCATCAAGAAAGACATGTGGTAAGCAGTGCTTATAAGGAAAGATGAAGGAGTTAAGCTGGAGATCAAAACCACCCCCCCCACAGATACATACACACACACAAAATATACATCAAAGTCAATTAAAGAGGAGGTGGGAAACTTAGAATAAAGCAAAGTTTTGAAAAACTGTTTTATTTAGGAAAGTGACCACACCGCATGATAGAATTTTAATGAAGTAAACAAAATGAAGCTCCATAATTAAAAAAAAAATAACCTGCAAGTAACTTAGTAATGGAGGAAGCTAATGAAAGTGTGTTTTCATATATCACACATGAACACAACGACATAAAAAAAGATTAACAATAATAAACATGATGTGCAAAATTGCCCCACAACTAAGAACAGTTGAAAAAAGTTAACTTATGCTAATATAACAAATAACCCCCACAAAAATCCCAATAGTTTACAAAAAATGTAATTATTCCTCATCCAATATGTCCATTTTGCAATAGCAAATGGGGCTCCCTCTCAATACATACTTCTATAATTTCAGAAAAAAGGAAGAGAAAATGTGGTAAACCATTCACTATTTCTTAAATCCTCAGTCTGTAAATAACATATGTCATCTCTACTCTCATTCAGTTACATGAAGCATGTTATAGCTGTGTCTAAAGTTCAAAAGGAAAACATTGTATAATACTTCTGAATGGACTGGTATCACAGAGAGAGTAATGAAGATAGATGAACACTAATATATTCTACCATGCTACAAGTAGAGCAAAATGATGAACATCTGTTATTGGGCTTAGCGATTTAGAGACCAATATCAGTTAACCTAACACATTATGTAGTCTATATAAGGGCACATTAATTTACTGTTGTTATTTTTATTAATAATGAAATTAACTACATTTATTATTATTATCTATCATTCTCTATCAGTCACCTCTTCTAAGGGGAAAAATGTATACCTCATTTTGAATATAACAGCAACATAAATCCATATCCCCAGACACAATCTTTGAAGTTTATTGGTCACATAGTGAAGACTGGTGGAATAAAGGAGAATGTAGGTTACTTATGACTTGGAATAGAATAAGGAATAACATGAATTTTAGGTCAGAATAAAAAGAGACTTTCTAATACGTAGTAGGCAAAATTGTAATATGGCCATGAAGATTGCCACTCCCTGGTGTGCATGTGCTTTTTATAATTCTTTTGAGTATGGGTAGAATCTGTGAATATGATATATGTAACACCCATGATTGGATTATGCTGTATGACAAATGTAAAGGGACTTTTGCACATGTAATTAAAATCTCTAATCTATTGAGTTTGATTTAATCAAAAGGAAAATTATCCTGAGTGAACTTTACCTAATCAGTTGAGTCCTTTAAAGATAGTGAAAGCAGGGAAGAGCTTTGAGCAATAGAAAATTAAAACACAACATTAATATTACCTTGACTATAATTATAAATCCTGGCACGACGATGATTTAATGAAGAAAAAACATACAATGTCTCCCTGGACACTTATTTTAACACTTTTATCACTAGAAGATGTGACTAGGAGATGTGATACTATAAAAGATACCTTAGTTCCCTGCATAAGAACATACATGGAATACTTCAGGAAGAAAAAGGACCTGTGCCTCAGGGTAAAGACTAAAAGCGAACAATTATGTAACACATATAATATGCCAGACACAGCTGCAAAAACTTTACATATGTTAATTCACTAGAGATCATATATTGAGGGAAATAGTAAAGATAGCAAAAGACTTATTGAGAGCATGTTGAACAATGAACTGATCTGAAGCAATAAGTTTTCCTTGGATGCCTTTTATCAGATTGTGAAAATTCCTTTTAATTCTTAGAGAAAAAGTTTTATCATGAATGACTGCTGAGTTTTGTCAAATGCATTTTTTGGTGTCTTTTAAAGTAATCATATGTTATTTATCTTTTATAGTATTAATGTGGAAAAGCACATTAATTAATTTTGAATGTTGAACTAACTTTGCATTCCTGGGATAAGGCCTACTTGTTCTGACATGCATTTTCTTTCTTTCTTTCTTTTATTTTTTTATTTTTTTTCGGTACACGGGCCTCTCACTGTTGTGGCCTCTCCCGTTCCGGAGCACAGGCTCCGGACGCGCAGAGCTCAGTGGCCATGGCTCATGGGCCCAGCTGCTCCGCAGCAGGTGGGATCTTCCCGGACCGGGGCACGAACCCGTGTCCCCTGCATCGGCAGGCAGACTCTCAACCACTGCGCCACCAGGGAAGCCCTGGCAAGCATTTTTTAAAAATAATTATTTGAATTCACTTTGTGACTACTGTGTTAAGGATTTCTGTGTCTACGTTTTATGAGGGATATTCCTCCACAGCTTTCTTTAAATGTAATCTGATTGCCATGCGTTGTCATTAGGTACAGTCTATGTAAGCCCCCAAAATAAGTTGGAAATGTCCTCTTCTCTCTTTTCTAAAAGGATTTGAGTGATGTTTTTGTTTTTTCTTGTTTTTAGGTTTTATAGAGGTGGAGAAATTCAGTACAGGAGACAGATATTCCAAGAGTTGAATGAACTAACTAAATTTTTAACTGGTTTAGCAACTAAAGTTTGATAACTAAAGCTTGCTCAAAATGTTTATCATTTAAAAAGCTTAAAAATCAAAGGTGTTTTAAATGTTCAATGCTTTGTTTTAAGAGCATTGCTTTGAAAAAATTATATTTAATAGGCATTTTAAATTTTATAACAGGGAAGTTAGAATCAACTTTTAATAAAAAGCATTTTAATTTCCATTATTTTTATTTGCTTATAGATTTTAATGTGGCATTACTTTGATAGCTTCTTGATATCTAATATAATGGAAGACTTTACCTAACACATTCATATAATTTCTTAGTGCATTATATATGCTTACACAGCCTACATGTACACACATACACACACACACATATTGTGCTTTCATGGAATGCCCTTTAATGAGGAACAAAGATAACCTTTAACATATATCCTGATAGTAGAAAAATTTAAGAGGCAAGGGGAATTTGGAGGCAGTATTCAAAGGATACTTTATACTTAAGAAAGAAATGAAGTAGCAATAAAATATAGAAAAATCAAAATTTAGACAGATTTTAATATAAATTAGACAACTTTGAAAATATTGATATATAATTTTCTTGTTAATTATTCTTTATCTAAGAAAATAGATACAAAAAGACCATTTTGAAGAGATGAATTTTACTTGGAGTATTTAAGTTATTTTAATCAATGAGTATTAATGAGTACATGAAAGAAAGTGGTATATACAATGCACGTCTTTGGTAAAAGAAATTATATAATAATATATGAATTCATTATTTTTCTGAGATTGTATTTTTGATAGAGAGACAAAAAAATTTTTGCATTTACATCAAATAGTTTCTATATAGTTGTGTCTTTTTCTTTAACAATGGGTCATGTACTGTGCTTATTCAAAATACAAAAACAGTTGATATTTTTTCAAAATTTCCAAAAGGGGACAATATTTAAATGTAGTTAAAATGAAATGATTTTCTTTGCTGTTTTCCATTTTAAACATTCTGTAAGGAACGTTTTGCAATCTGCCTCCTAATTCTCTGTCAAAAATTATCTTTTAAGTAATGCAGTGACAACAGCTGTTGATAAACAAGAAAACATTGCCTCAATTCAAACACCATTGAATCAAACAAAGCATCACCTGCTGAGTAAAACAAAGAAAATTGGAAAGTTTTCTGACTCACCATTTTTAACGTTTGAACTCATACTTATTAATTTAATGGTGTTTTTTATTTCATCTATTTATTTGCATTAGATTATTTTTTCCAAGTTTATCATCACCTGTATTGCTATACATTGTTGATTGTTAATATTTTCCATAAATACAACCCAAAACATCTGCAAATTTCCAAATTACCAAGTACTAGTATTGCTTTTAATTTCTACTTGCCTGATCTGTATAGTGGGATAAATACTTCTCAAATTCAAAGGCCCCTCCGATGATTAAAAGAGATCATATATCAAATTAGGTGAGTGGCACTACAGTGCCTGTTACAGAGTGGAAGAGACTTGCTCAGTAACTCAGGTGCCCAATCAAGTGAGATGATTCAGCACAAAGATGATTTTTACTTGTGTTCTGAAGTCGAGGATATTTGAGGGCTCTCCACATTATGTCTAAAAAAGCATACATCTGATATATAAAAAATATCATGTGTCTACTTGTATTAAAGAGTGTGGCTCAATTTTTAAAAGATGACTGCTCACAGCTTTTAAGCTTCACACTCCTCTTCCCTTCTTGTTCCACATTTGGGCAAGCTGATAAGAAATCCCAGGTGTTCCTTCCTTTAGCCCTTGCACACGGGAAACCTCCCCATTGGCCCAGCCCCTAACAACTAGAAACCAAGGTAATCTTTCCCTGCCTGCTCAATCTATTTTTGAATATACATGGGAGTTACTCTGTGCTCCCTGGAAAGAATCTTTATGCAGTAGTAACTCTTCATACCATCTTGATGTGTATGTGTGGCATCACTAATTTCAATAGCTAAACCGAATTTTGGGTGAGAGTTCATCCTTTATCTGCAGATAACTACAGCACTACTTTATTATGTCTTACTCCACCCTTATTATGAATTTAACAATTAATAAAGAAGATAAAGTGTCAGATATATAGACATTTTAAGGGGAAAAGTAGTCAAATATTACAATTCTTATTTTTAATGTAAATAAGTTTTGCTTAAGTTAATGCAATATATATAATTGTTAGAGCTCCTGAATCAAAAGTCACATTATTATTCCGAGTCTTATTTATAAAATGAGGGAGATGGCTATAAATAATCTAATTATTTTTACAATGCTGACTTTCCATAATGCTATTAAATGTATGTTAATAAATGTCATAATGCATATCCTAATAAAGAAGGCTTTGTATAGGGCCTTTAATGATAAAATTAAAAAAAACAGCAACACTCATTCATGGTTTAGGTAATACATTGTTATGTAACCAGGAAATAAAGACATCATTAAATAATTCTTAGATTTGGATTCACTTCCATATTCCATTATGTATATGTGGCATGCACTTTTTTTGGAGTTTTTTAAACATCATCATAATAGACAATACAGAGCAGGTGCTTCTAGAGGTCATGTGCAGGTTTTTCAGCATAGAACTCTAGTTGACTTCCAAGCTGAGAGGGGACATCAACTGCCAGGCACATGCATGTGTGAACCTTTATCTGAATCTTATAACCAGCCACGCTTTGGTTCACCCTAGCTAATGCTACCCAGCAAACAGGGGAGTTGCCCCAGCAACCGTACTGAAAATTTATGAGCAAAATTAAATAATTATGTTTGGAAATAAATTAATATGGTTCTCCTTGGATATATGGCAGATTTCAACACTGTATCCATATATATTTACTTACCTATTAAATTTTAATCTATATTAATTTAAGGGTAATATGTCTAGGCTCTGAGGACACATTGGTGAATAAGTTGAATCGGGTTTGTTCACCAACATATCTTCACATCACACACACTACACACCCCAGACAATACTGTCATTAATACAAACACTAAACAACACATTACTACACTCAAGCATGTGTGGAACAAAACAGACAAGCAAGTATTAGCTGAATAATTGACTAAGAAAGAAACTCTGTGTTTCTAATAAATTTGTTTATTATACAATTCAAGTTGCTATATAATAACTTACAATTTTCAGTCCTATTATTCTCTTTTAAAATATTTCTCTCTTCACTGTTTTTCATTTATTTTTCTAATTTTGAAAGACACAGCAACCAATTTCCTCTTCCCTGGTTTAGTTTTCATTTAGAATTACTTTTGCATTACTTTTATTTGACTTCTATGGCCAAGTTACTGACCTGATCATGGTAAGACAGTTTGTTACTAGCTCAATATTGTTACTAGCTCTAAGTCCCAGAGTAGTCTTAAAAATTCAACAGTGTGGTTCACTGAAGCCTTATAACAATTTTTGCCTTCTGTATAAAAGTCCACAGAAGTTTTATGGGAATATGACAGAATATGATGTAAGTTTTCCTTGAAGAATCAGACACACATTTCTCAACTATACACAAATTTGTGGAGTTGGTTTCCGTTGAAAAACAAGTGTTGTCATTTTTGTTATTGTTATTTCTTTACTACATTGCTAATATCACATACATTTTTGTATTTGTTGTCAGCATATAATACAGTGACTTTAAAAGTATTACATACACAGTAATTCTTACCATTTTTCAAATTAACTTGGTAAAAGTGAAAATTTTCACTTTTTATTTGTTCCTCAAGTATACTTTGAATTAAAAAAAATGTTTCTCATTTATCATAGAAGATAGAGTATCTTAGCTTGAACTGCTATAGCAAAGTACCATAAACTGGATGGCTTCTTAAGAGTAGAAATTTATTCATCACATTTCTGGAGGCTAGAAGTCTGCGATCAGGGAGCTCCGTGTGCCAGAATGGTCAGGTTCTGGTGAGGTTGCTCTTCTGGGTCTCAGGTTGCTGATTATCTCTATATGTTTGAAAGAGGACTAGCTAGTTCTCAGGCCTCTTCTTACAAGGACACTTATCTCACTCATGAAGGATCCATCCTCATGACCTAATTACCCAGTGGCCCCACCTCCATATAAAATCACATTGCGATTAGGGTCTCAACATATGAATTTGGTGGGGGGACATAAACATTCAGTCCATTTCAGAGAGTGTATACTAAGTGATCTTGTTATTTCAGACATAATCAAGGGGTTAAAATTTAAGATAAATCATAAGGTATATGAATAGCATTTATAGAAACATAGCTCATTTGTCTAAAATGTATGTGAATTCAATTTGAAATTCCATGAAGCATTAGGTACATTGTTAATTTTTTTCTTTAGAAGAATGAAGATATGTTGGGGAGAGTACATAGTTAGTTATTGCATAGAAACTCAAAATCGCTCAACATGGAGCCAAGAAATTTAGGTTATAATTTTAAATCTATCACTTACTAAATATATTAATCAGTGTCAGGCACTTACCCTGGACAGTTCTGTCCATGTAAATAAAAAATCAGAAAATAAATGCAGAAGGAGGTTTATAGGGAGCATGGTATGCTGAACACAGAGCGAGAGAGAGAGAGAGAAAGAGAGAGAGAGACAGAGCATGCATATCTCCTAGATAGAACATTTTATAAAGCATTTATACTTGTAGTCAGTATCAAAAGCAAGAAAGAGTTTCCATGTTTCCCCCAAAAAGAAGAAAAGTTTAACCATGCAGTTATTGGAATTAGAAGCCATAAAAACTACAAGGAGCCCTTAAGCAGAGAATCAGGTCTGAAACTTTAGAACAGGTTCAAGGGTATATGTACTACATTTTTCATGTATTCAAGGATGGTGATTTGAAAAGTTCTTATCACCAACCCAGATTTGTGGTAGAATATAGCTCTCAAAACTGAAATGTGTGTGCAAAAGTACCACGTGAAAGACAGGAAACCATCCTTGTAGTGTGTGCATCTAGAGCCTGCATGGCAGTGTAGAATATAAAGTTTGCAAAAACAATGGCAATAAAAAAACTAAGAAAAGCCTAAAAAATACCTGGTTTTAGAAGCAGTGAACGTCTAAACCCAGATCATTGTAATCCAACAGAGAAAGATAACTTTTGCTGAAAATAAGCTCACAAAAACAATTATAAAATATATTAGAGAATTAAAAATAGCAGAGGGCAGGGGATATATGGAAAATCTCTTACTTCTCAATGTTGTTGTAAACCTAAAACTGTTCTAAATAAATAAAGTCTTATTTTTAAAAAAAGGACAAATGTCCATTTTAAAAGGCAAAAATAAAAATTGAGAAACAACAGAAACAAAGTAAACTCAAAGAAAATGGAATGAAAGAAATAATAGATCTGAAAATAATAAAATAGAAAATGAGCATATAATGGTGAAAATTTTAAAATAACACAATAGCTAATAGGTAAAGGATAAGGTGCTCTGAAGTATGCACCACTAGAATACAAGAAAAAGAAACACGAGAGGTTAGAGGACTTAAATTTTGAATTAGGCACCAGAAAAATATAACACAAATGTAATGGCTAAGATTTCTCCAGAATTAAGGAAAGTTATTTGTC
Source organism: Mesoplodon bidens (assembly GCF_964165515.1). NCBI lineage: Eukaryota > Metazoa > Chordata > Mammalia > Artiodactyla > Ziphiidae > Mesoplodon > Mesoplodon bidens. The sequence continues at coordinate 24,021,319 of NC_138160.1, forward strand.
TTCATATTGAAAAACACACTGAGTCACTAGCAGGGTAAATTAAATAAAAAAAGAAACAACAACTAATATCGGATTCTTTTTTACTATTGCTTTTGCACCACACTTCGTTCTGGGTTTATTTTTCTCTGATGTTGAATAGCTAGAGGGAAGAATTACGAGTAATATACTCTCATTATATTTGAAATGTATTTATTCTATCTTCACTATAATTGACAGTCTACTTGGGTATGGAATTCTAGCTTGACAATTATTTTCTTCAAGACTGTAAATAGATCATTCTATTGTATTTTGGTTCCTATTATTGTCTGTAAAAAGTTGCTGTCAGCAGGACTGTCATTCAACTGCATAAAATTTGTCTATTATTATCAGTGCCTTGCAAGATGTTTCCTTTATTAACCCCCGTGAGAAATTTAAAGATAAATTTAATATAAAGGAAAATAATACATGCATATAACAGTGGGATGCAAGGAGCAAAGATGAAAACAGACTGACAAAATTTTGGTAAACTTTCATCATTAATAATAGAAAATAGTAATAACTATATATAATTTTTTAAACAAGTTTAAATTAAATACCTAAAACAATATTACAGAAGATGGGAAAAAGACACAAGGGCAGTTTAAATTTCTTAAAATTGTGGCATAGCTGAAGAAGATAAATATATGAACTAATATTAAGTGTAAAAGAAGACCTAAATTAATGCAGACATTTACTCTATAAATATGTGGTTAAAAAAACTCAAATTGTAAATGTTGACTTGGTAAATTTAGTCTATCAATGTAACTCAAATAAATTTTCCAATAAGAATTTATGTAGAATTGACAATTATTTCATAACAAATATTAGGTTATATATACACATACATATATATCTTAATATATATAGTAAGATGCCATTTTACACTCATGAAGTTGTTAAAAAATAATTAATTAAGTATAAGCAGGGTACTGAAGCAGGGTTTCTCAACTTGGCATTATTGACCTCTTGGGCTGGATAGTCTTTGTTGTGAGACATGTCCTGTGCATGTAGTTTATGTTTAACAGCATCCGTGAAATCTATCCAGAGATATCAGTAACACCCCTCAGTTGATGACCATCAAATATCTCCAGATAATGATGACTGTTGTTTAAAAAAAAAAAAAAGGACAAGAACATAACAAGTATTAATGAGGATGTGGAGAAATTGGAATACTTGTGCATTGCTGGTAGGTTATAGAAAGGTGCAGCCACTTTGAAAAATAGTATGGAGTTTTCTAAAATACATAGAATTACTAAATAATCTAGTAATTTCACTTCTGACTATATACCCAACAGAATTGAAATGGGGATTTGAACAGATATTTGTACACTCATGTTTATAAAAGCATTATTCACAATAGCCAAAATGTGGAATGGATACCCAAGTGTGCACTGACAGAAGAATGGATAAACCAACATGGTATATTCACACAACAGAATATTATTCTAAAAAGGAAGGAGATTTGGATACATGTTACAACATGAAAAATACCTGAAGACATTATGCTAAGTGAAATAAGCCAGGAAAAAAGGACAATTACACTTTGATTCCACTTCTATAAGGTACTTGGAGTAATCAAATTCATAGAGACAGAAAGTAGCATGGTGGTTTATAGGGGCTGGAAAGAGGTGGGAATGGGGAACTAGTGTTTAATGTGTATAGAATTTCAGTTTATGAAGATAAAAAATTCCGGAGATGGATGTTCTCAACAGTGCTAGCTGTATCCAAAAAAAAAGTGGCAGTCTAAATGTTAATCAACATAACAGTTTTTAATATATCCCAGTATATTTATGACATGGTATAAACTATATTCCTGGAAAGAAATCAGAATGCTGCAGATAACAGAAAAAATGGGCACCCCATGGTAAATAATGTAGCATTTAAAATGTTATTTACAAACATATGTAGCAAGGATCTGTAGAAATGTAGGTGAAAGACAAATACACATTCTGGAGAGTATTTATTTACCTTGGATGGAGTAGGATGGGGAGGCAAGTTAAGGTGGGGATCAGAGAGTATTAGACAGGAAATTTTAAAGCCAATTTTATTATTTTATCATTTAAATTTCAGTGGCGGGTACACTGATGCTTGTTATATCATTTTTTATACAAGTCTGTATATCTAAAATATTGCATCATGCACTTAAAAATGACATGAAATTAAAATCATGTGTAAACAAAATCATTTCATCATTCCATAAATTTAATGGACTCTGGTACAGTTTTTACTTTGACACCCATTAACCTCATGAGAAATGATACAGAGCATTTTTTTTGGGCAAAAGCTATTTTATAACTCTTCTCTCATGTTTTTGAAGTAATATGAGAAAAACTTTCTTTATGAAATAATGTTTCAATATAAAGCAATTCTATGGTTTTAAATATCTCCGTCAAGTTGCATTTGTCAAGGGAGTTAACAATATATTCTTATGATGTCTACATAACAAATAACGTGCTGTTCCACTGATAGTTAAAAAAATAAAAATAACTTAAATACAAATTTAATCATTTTAAAGGTGAGACTTGCCTACCTATTTATTCATTCAATATGAGTGGCAATGTGTGCTGTACCTAAAAGGAAGCATGGAAACACCATGTATATTATTAAAGTGTAGAAAATAAGACTGGGTTAGTTGTGGAAGAAGTGTATTTGACTTATAAACTATAGAAAATATTCTGAAGGAGTTTTTTCTATACTATGTGTTGTTAAAATTTGTATCTAAAACCTCAAAAAAAATGATAGTGAGAATGGAAGACAGAAACAGTGAAAAGGACATTTCCCCAAGCTCAAAACCAATAGAAATTCAGTCAGTGATTGTTTTTGACATGTCTGACAGCTCATTATACCATAGGTTCTTAGAATAGAGTGAATTTAAACTTTGATATCTTGCCATATTTCCCTCATGTTGAAAAATATCAATTTTAAATTTGTCAGATGAGAAGATGTCTAATGCATTTGGTAGGAAAAGATTTCCATTTATTTTTAAGTATCTCTTGCTCTAATATTAGATCATAAATTACTTGACAGGTGAAGATGGCAATGCACTTTGCTGATAGAGTTCCTGGCCAGATGAAAAAAAATTATGGAGTTATACAATCTGAAATACTGAAAAAGAGGTCAAAAAGAATGCCATTGTCAGAGTGAAGTCTGTCATCACCTTCACAGTATCTGCCAAGAATATTTAACTTTCACTCAAATTTTAACTTTTTGAGTGATTTTGAAAAGTTAGCTACCTTACTAATATTGACCAGCACTAAATGATAAGATAGCACAACCAAATTATTAACTAGGTTGTGAGCCACTCCCTAAACTTAATGAAAAGCTAAGGCAATTTCTTTATAAATATGTGCCCTGAAAATAAATACATTTCTTCTTGTTAATTTAATTTTTCACTGGGTGAATACAAGCAGATAAAATGATTCATTTTTCTCTGTCATGGGTATAAAAATACTTGGATCTCATCCACAAAAGCAGAAAGAATAAGCAGAGAGATAAGATATACAGGTTTTTTTTTTTTTTTTTTTTGCGGAACGCGGGCCTCTCACTGTTGTGGAATCTCCCGTTGCGGAGCACAGGCTGCGGACGCGCAGGCTCAGCAGCCATGGCTCACGGGCCCAGCTGCTCCACGGTATGCAGGATCCTCCTGGACTGGGGCATGAACCCCTGTCCCCTGCATCGGCAGGCGGACTCTCAACCACTGCGCCACCAGGGAAGCCCGATATACAGGTTTTAAAAATTTATGGGATGAAACTTGTAACTGTGGAGGTGAGTACTGATATAAAGACTTAAATATTGCATACCTTTGTGTTGAAAGTGTTTTGGAATCTATAAGAACCAAAAATATCCACCAGTTACATACTTCCTTGTTGTAATTCAATCACACCTTCTCTGGCCTAAGTTTCAGAGTTTTAGGTCCTCACTTCATTCTATTGAATAACTTTCTAGTCAACTAATGAGTTCACATTTCTTTAAACTAACTAAAAGCTTAAGAGTCACCAATTACATATTTTCACCTTGAAAGAATCTATATTAACATTTACCCATTTGCCATCATTAGGAAGATTATGTTTAATGAAAATATAATGACATAGACACCATTTATTTAAGTACTGACTGAGGAAAAAATAATCATTACCCATCTTATGTAAATGGACAAGATACCACTCCCCAATGTACTTAATTTTTTTAAAAAAATTTAATTGTGGTACAAGACACATAATAAAATTTACCATCTTAATCATGTTAAGTGTACAAGTGCTGTTAAGTACACATTGTGTGCAACTGATTTACAGCCTCTTTTCATTTTGCAAAACTGAAACCCTATACCCATTAAATATCAACTCTCATTCCTTTCTCCTCAGCCACTGGCAATCACCATAGTACCTTGTCTCTATGAATTTGATCACTCTAAGTTACTACCACATATAAGTGGAATCAAACTATAATTATCCTTTTGTGCCTGGCTTATTTCACTTAACATAATGTCCTTAGTCTCATTCATGTTGTGACATGTCAGAATCTCCTTCCTTTTTAAGGCTGAATAATATTTCATTGTGTATATATATCATATTTTATTTATCCATTCATCTTTTGGTGAACACCTGGGTTGTTTCCAAATTTGGGCTATGGTAAATATTGAACATGTTTGTATAAATATCTCTTTGAGACTTTGCTTTTAACTGTTTTGCATATATACTCAGAAGTGAATCTTAGTGCTGCACCCATCTGCATGCCCAGGAGTGGGGGATGTCCTACAAACCCATAGCCCCTGTTCCCAGCAACACTCCCACTTCAGTACACCTAGGTCCCAGCACCCTGTTCCCTGAAGCTGGAAACGTCCCATCATTGTTGGGCTTGGTGTCTGCAGCCTCTGCCCTTTTCAGACCACTGTTTAATGACTTTGCCTGCACTTGATGGGCTATGGGTAGGCAATGAAGCCACCTGGCTCCCAGGGCTCAGCAGATCTGTCATAGAACAGGTATGGGTAAAGAGATCCAGCCTGCCTATGACGGCAGCAAGACCACGACAGAGCCTGAAGAGAGGTATCATCTTTTCCCTGGCAGAGACAGAGCCAAAAGGTCAAGAGACAAACTTTCAGTTATAAGACAAATAAGTTCAGAGGATGTAACGTATAGCATGGTGAAAATACTTTTAAAAAGATATATACACACATATATATGAAATTTTAAAAATAGAATATATATTTCATTAAAAATCTCAATCATGAATGGGAAAAACTGATAAATTGAACTGAAAAATGAATAAGATTCTGCGTGATAACTATAAAATTATTTTTCCAGTAAAAAGTCCTGTCTACTTAGGAGAAAGAAAACAGATTACATATCCCAGTTATGTAAGAAGTTATGTGAGAAAAACTTGATTAACTGCCACCACATGTACAATTTAATCTAGTGATCTTTCTCTTTATTTCTCCTTCGTCCTTCCTTCCTTCCTTTCTTTCTTTCTTTCTTTCTTTCTTTCTTTCTTTCTTTCTTTCTTTCTTTCCTTCTTTCTTTTTTTTTCTTTCTTTCTTTTGTGCATTTTAGCTCCCAGTCTAGATTGGGGGAAAAGGAAATGTTTATATGTATGTATCCTGCTATTCAGCTACTATCAATAAGAACTCAGCTAGACTTTATGAGTTAATTTTACTTTTATTGAAAATAATAAACATCAAAAACACTTAAGCAAAATAATATCACAAATTCATTAATTAGATCAAAAGTCTAGAATGAACCTAGTCCTTCCTTAGATAGAATCACAACCAAGAAGTAAAATGGTTTCAGAATCCTAGGCTCTATACCACATTTAGATATCAGTTTAATCATCACTATCCTTCATGTTACTTACTGATTATTTTCCCAGAAGTTAAGCATTTTTTGCTCTCTGATCCACACGGTGGATTCAACTTGTCATAGATCCCAAAATGACTTGTCTAGCCACATGAGAGGTGTGTTATCTCTCACTTCCTCTCTGTTACAATTACAAAACTCTGGAAAAGGAACTCTACTTATTCTTGTTCTAGTAATTTACATGTCACTGGACCTGGAATTTATGAATAGTAGTGATATGAGGTAAAATAGGTATTAGAAAGTAATGATCCACACCTTTGAAATTTGAGAACTATTGAAAGGAGATGTGAGATTATTTATACTTTAAACATAATATTTAGGAGCTCTTGATATCTAGGAATTGTAGGAAAGAAAATACGTTTTTTAAAGTTCACCATTTTCAATAATATTGAAATCCTGTGGCAGTGAAGAAGCAAACTTATCAATAAATGTCTTATAATGCAAAATGTAAATTCCAACAGAAGAACGAATGGCAGAACCCTTGGGTGGCCACTCATAAGCTCAGAACTTCTGCCATACTCTTTCAAAAACAGGGTAGTACATTTGCAAAAATAAATAAAAATATAAAGAATGAGGTCAATCTGCAGATTAGCACAGATCTGAGAACTTCTGAGTCTGAACTGCCTATTTTCTTGGCAATTTTCTAGTTTCCAATATTGTTTTTCTCAAGCTAGTTAGACTTGATTTAGCTTAATCACGAGCAAAATAAGTTTTGACTAACACAAAACTATAAAGATAAAGTGGGCATTTGTCAAAGGGACTGAAGATTAGAAATATCTGATACCTACTTGGGTGACAAATTTTTTTAACAGAATACCTGTCTTTAAATATTAATAACCGAAAGCACTGGTACAATGTATTGATACTTAGAGATAAAGAGAATAGAATAACCAATTCACAGTAAAAAGAAAACAAAATTTAACTTTACCTATTTTCATGGTAAAGTAAATATTTACATTATTTTATAATTATTAAGAACTTAACTACTGCCTTTGAGGAATGTCAGTATACCCTCTGATTAACATTTTCTTTTATTTACGTTTTAATGAGACTTGAAATGTTAAGAATGGGGTTTTGTAATTACCAAAATGTATGTTTGAAACAATAGTAAACTTTGTCAGATATATTAATGCTAGTTGTTCATTATGGTACAGTAATGACACAAATAGTTAATCTTCAGCAAATAAACTGAAAATAAATATTTGCTTCATCACGCTGCAATGCACATTCTAAATGATAAATGATTGGCTGAACATCTATGAATACTGACATTTTAAGTGAAACTCTTTATAAGAATGAAATGCACAGGAAAGGGCTATACCAAAATATTTGTCTATTAATATTTAGAAAACTGATAAACCTTTAATGTATAACTCATTAAATATTAAACATAAAGCACTCTTTGATAAGTTTTTTTTTTATCTACACCTCTATCAGTCAGTTTCATCAGAAAAATAAAATGAGTAGGATATTATATACCTACAATTGACCTTTGAACAACATGGGGTGGGTTAGGGGAACCCACCATCCACTCAGTGGAAAATCCACTTAAAACTTTACAGTTAGCCCTCCAAATCTGTAGTTGGAATGGAATCTGCAGATTCAACCCACCATAGATCATCCAATACCATAGTAAGTATTTATTGAAAAAAATCTGTGTTTAAATGGATCTGTGTTATTCAAGGGTCAGATATATATACATATATTCGTATATTTTTTATTCAGGGAAGACAGAATAAGTGAGCATATCACTTTTTATTACACTCTTTGTACCAATGCTGATATTAAATGTATGCATGTAAGTGAAAATTGTTTCAAAGTAAAACAATTTAAATTTAAAAGAAGGGTGTTCTTATTATTTAATAATGATTTGTGAGACTTTATGCTGTGCCACAAATTTCCCAACTTTGAGAAAATACATGGGTATACAAATCTAAGAACTTCAGCACAATCCAAGTAGGACAAACCCAAAAAGACCTACAGAGAGACACATTATAATCAAACTGTTGAATGCCAAATATGAAAGGAGAATTCTTGAAAGCTGTAAGAGAAAAGTGACTTGTTAAATACAAAGGATCCTCAGTAAGATTATCAATGGATTTCTCAGCAGTATCCTTTCAGGCCAGAAGTCAGTGGGTGATATATTTTATTTATTTTTTTTACCTAAAAAAATTTTTAACATCTTTATTGGAGTATGTATATGTATAGGTGATATATTTTAAATGCTGAAAGAAAAAAAAAACTGTCAATCAATGATTCTAAATCTAATAAAACTGTCCTTCATAAGGGAGGACGAAATTAGGACATTTCCTAATAAACAAAAGCTAAGGGGGCTTCCCTGGTGGTGCAGTAGTTAAGAATCTGCTTGCCAATGCAGGGGACACGAGTTCGAGCCCTGGTCTGGGAAGATCCCACATGCTGCGGAGCAACTAGGCCCATGTGCCACAACTACTGAGCCTACGTGTTTGGAGCCTGTGCTCCGCAAGAAGAGAGGCCACGACAGTGAGAGGCCAGCACACCGTGATGAAGAGTGGTCCCCTCTTGCCGCAACTAGAGAAAGCCCACACACAGAAACGAAGACCCAACACAGCCAAAAATAAATTAAAAAAAAAAAAAAAAGCTAAGGGAGTTCAGTACAAGACCTGCCCGATAACAAATACTAATGGGAGTACTTCAAATTGAACTGAAATAATGCTACACAGTAATTCAAGACCATACAAAGATATAAAGTTCTCCAGTAAAAAAAAAAATGTAACTACATGGACAAATATCAAAGAAGTATTATTATGATTTTGATGTGCTCCAATTTTTATTACTCTAAAGGATTTAAAAAACAAAACCATAAAATAATTATAAATCAATATTAATGAATACACACTATGAAAAGATATAATTTGTGGCATTAGTACTACAATGGGGGAGGAAGGGCTGTAAAGGAATAGAACTTTGCATGTGATTGAAGTTAAGTTGGTATCAGTTTAAAATATATTGTTATAACTTTAGAATATTATATGTAGGCACTAATGATAACCACAAAGAAAATATCTATAGAATATACACAAAAGGAATGAGAATGGATTCATGACATGTCACCACAAAAAATCAACTAAACACAAAGATAACGAGGGAGGAAATGGGGGGCAAAAAGCTCTAAGAAACAGAAAATTAATGACAAAATGGCAATAGTTAGTTCTTACCTATCAGTAGTTACTTCAAATGGATTAAAATACTGAATTATTACTTATTACTGTAAATGGCTTAACCTCCTGAATCGAAAGACATAGATTGGGAGAATGGATTACAAAAATAAGGTCCAACTATTTGATGTGTATAAGAGACTCACTTTGGTTCTAAGGACAACAGCATAGGTTGAAAGATAGAAAAGAGATAATTCATGTAAAGAGTAACAAAAAGTGAGCAGATACGGTGGAACCAGAAAGGGAAAGACCACAGAGGCTTCCAGAATGGCCCCTGTACAAGTAAACGGAGAGTAAATTTCTTTGTAAATTCAGATCATTATCTGGAGTGGCCAAGGCTGATGTCTGAGGTTAAGCAGAAGTGTTAGATTGATTATAAAAAGTAAGCTGAAAATATGGCAGCTGTGGTGATAGCATGAATACTGCTGGCCATGGTAACAACCCTGACCTCTTTGGACACATGAGACAAGGGACAGTCACACAACTTAAAAGACCAATTGCAAGATGAAAAGGATTAAAAATAAATGCTATTATGACTGACACTTTGAGAGCTTTCATTGATAAGAATGCTCAATGGGAATATGAATCTCTCACACTAATAAGGGCTGGCTATAAACACAAGAGACATTTAGTCCTTAGAAGCCAAATAAAACTCAGAGAGTGGGTATATGAGTAAGAAAACCACAACACACAGAGAAAACTTATAAGTCTTTCAAATTTAGAGAGCCACCAATTTTGCTCAAATACGTATTTCAAGTAAAATAAAATATATAATTATAAAAAAAATGTTTCTTTTAACCTTCAGGTGATGTTACACATCATGCAATTTACAGAGTTACTTCACTTAAGACCTTGAAGTAATTAGAGAATAATGTCAGATATCTAAAATATTCCTAAGGAGTGCAAGATTCATAAAAATACAGAGAACTAATGTACTGAATTATGTGCAATAGTTTTTTTTCTTATTTCTTCACTGCATATAAAATGATTTGATCTTCATATAATTCTGATTAAAATAACAAAATCAATAAAATATATGCATTGTATTAGGCTAATAAAGTCAGTTTTGTTTAAAGCTAAAATATAAATCTTAGATATTAACATCAACATGGTGTATTATGATTACATATGTGTTTAAATACATACATACAATGGTACACTGATATCAGTAAACAAAGTACAAGTAAAATGTGGGATAACAGATAATGCAAAAAAATAGAAAACTCATCCTGAACTATGATCTGCTCTCCAAATGGTGGAACACATAATTATCCATTCTCTTCTCTGTATTCTACTCAGGTAATACAAGTTTTATTCCCTTACCTGTATATCTACTTTCAGTTCTCAGATCTCTTAATTTCTGCTTTTTTGCTTCTTCTTACCATGAATATAGGTTTCCTCAAATCATAAAACAAGAACTCATCACTTTGGGAGAACTAAACATTTTAATGTTTATTATGCTACTTTCTGCCATGCTTACTTTTAACGTATTAACATTATGACTCTGGTTAAGGAATTTTCCAGGGATATAATAATTCCTTATACAGTGGCACCAAGTCTTCCCTCAGTTGAATGGCATTTTTTTTTAATTGTCAAGTTATTTTCCCCCCAAGGTGAGAAAATTTTAATATGTCAATACAAATAAAGATTTTTTCTAAGTTTCAGTGATGATGCAAACTATGTGAATTGCAATCAATCACAGATTTTTAAATTTGGAAGAATAAACTCCTGAGGTTTCCTCTCCAAATAAATTTTATTAGATTCTACCCATATAGCTAATATTCAGCATTCAAAGTGTACTCCTCACTTTATAAAAGGAAGGATGATGGAAATAAATAGGTATTTTTGGTGTGCCCATATGTTTTACATTAACTCAAAAGTACTGTAATCTTGCCTGTGTTTTGGACATCCATTGTGGGAAGTCTCTCAACTCGAAGAGATAAGCTCAATATTTTCTAAACTAATTTTATATAGGTTAAGTATTATTTAGACTATGTTTCAGATTTCATCCCTCCTTTTGTTTTGATGTATACTGCCATATAAATATTTAAGTGTAAATAAATGATTACAATAAAAATACTTATAAAATATTTAATTGCTAATCTAAAATATCTGTCTTGGAGTGATGACTGTTGCTCAAACCCTTTAGGGTGTAATGAAACACCCTAGAGATTTGCTAACCCTTTCAAGTCTATAATACAGTCTTACATCAAAATTTTTGTCTTTAAAAGTAATTACAGATATGTTCATAGATTTACCCCCAATAGAGGATTCCACTCTATGTCACTCAGATGTTGTGACTGTAATAAAACAACACAATCTATCCATTATTTCATCAGTAGGCAGTTTCTTCTCTCCACTCACCTTGCCTGAGGCTCCCTGCAATACACTAGAAGCCAATTATTAATTCCTCTGAAAGAAACATCTAACGAATACAGCCTTAGAACTTCAAAATAAAGAGCTGTGCCATGGCTTCTAAGAATCAAGATCTCCAGCACTCTATCTGTACAAAAGTGGATGAATTCTTGACTGGCAGACTAGAAACCCAGAAGCAGCAAAACAAACATATGACTTTGAGTGGTAGCCAGCTGACCCCAAACTGTCAGACAAGAATTAATGACAGAAAACTGAGTCAGAGGTATCAGAAATTGTTTACTTTAAGTGTTTTCCTTGACTTGTTTAGGATCCTTTTTAAAATATATACTAAATGTTTTATATCATGAAGTCTTCTTGATTTCTGGTTTTATTTATAGCTCTCAATTTAACAGGATAGTTGAAATAGATTGTTCTTTTAATAATCCTCACTCTGTTTACTTGCTCTTTTTGCTGCTGTGCTCTACAAATGTACTTCAAAAGTTTACTCCTAGAGAGATGATAGAAAGCAAAATGAGTTGTACCAATTTCAAGCTGTAGCAACAGAAGATTCAATCCCAGAAAGCAACAGAAATTATATGGGATTTACTTGTAACAAAAATGAAATTTAATGAACTACTTGGAAGAGCTAGCAAGATTTGGCAAAAATTCCAAAATTATTTACCCAATATAATGAGACTACATCTTTACTGGGCTAGGGGTGGACCAGAGAGGTCACCATAGTTTGATTACAAAGTCATAAATGAGAAGACCAGTTATAAATAACCAGTGTTATTGGTCCTAAAATTAGCCATATATGTACTACTAATTATGGACTACCTGACATTAGAAGATGAGTGTTACTATATCTTTATAAGACTTTTATTCTTATTCCAGTGAAAGTAGCCACAGATGTACCCTGTTGGTTTTGACTGATTACTTGCCCAGCTCCCCTTCCTCCTGCATTTCAGGGTTTTATGCATAAAGATTCAGTACGTTGATTTTTTAAAAACATTCTCTTCTCCTGCATGGTTATTAGCTGTTGTCTTAAACATTTATATGTTTTTGTGAAATTGCTGTGTATTTGCTGAAACAGAAAGTGTCAAATGGTAAAGACTGGCCATATTACATACATATTTAAGACTTTTCTAATATAATAAATTCATCATTTCCTAATACTGTGCTTGCCATAGGCACCAAAAGTTAATGAACAGCATTAATACACTTAGATTGAGCATTGATATTTATATCCCTGTTCTCAACACCTAGTAGAAAATGACAAAAGACTTACTTTTTCCAAAAACCTAATGCTATAAATGATGCTTGACCATATCTTCAATACACAGATCAATAATCATTTTGTATAGATTTGCATTTTAAGTTGCATGTAACTCTTATAATGCAGTAAATGTGCGGTTTTTCATAGATTTTCAATTTGAAAATATTTCGAAGATAAAACATTTTAAACTAAATATAGCATTTTTCGTCTTAGAAACATTATTTTTATTGGAAAACAATTAATTTAAAGTTTTAGTTCATTTCTCAGTTCATTTTTTTAAAATATCCTTTATGGTTCTTACACTTGTTTGCCTAATAAGGAATTTCATTTGAATTTCTTTGTAAAGATGTGTTTTCACATAAACATACACAAAATGTTATTTCTTTCAAAAATTGTGTTTTCTACTTTTTTTTAATTTAAGAAAAACTTATTGGTGAAATGTCATATTTCTAATTTTTATAAAGATATGGACCCAAGGAAATTTTATTTTAACTTTACTATAGAAAATAGGATGCAGTTGTGATAGTAAATATTATTGGATACTCTGACTTAAATTGAGGTACATGATAAGGATTGGCACAAATGATGAAAAAGTAGAGGGTATGGGCATTTATCACTTGGGTTACATTGATTCTTACCTTTCAGTGGTAGTTCAAACCTACTGTTACCAGATAAATCACTTTTTTCAAGAGTGTTACATAATTTTCTTTTATATGGCATGAACCAATTTTTTCTTAAAATTAATTATTAATTACTTAATTAAAAATATTGAGCCAAACACAACTTCAGGGTCAATATGGTCCATATTCCATCACTTTACAATCAGTTTACAATCCAGATTTCTAGTCTGAATGGTGTTCACATATTGCTCCCTCTTAAGTTAGCAATTTTAGGTATGATCTTTTGGTTTCTTATTATGAAAATTAATAGTTGAAATGATGTTAGTTTTGAATCAATTATTTTTATTATATTCAGTCAAAATTGTATTTACTTTTGTTCTTATTACTTGTTTATCATTTTGATTCTGACTACTACAAAAATCTCATTAATTAGATCAAAATGTAGTATGAAAAACCAAGAATTTTCTTTAATTATTCCCAGTTAAGGTAATTAACAACAATTGCATAAAAAACTTTGTTTTCTTTTGAGGAAATTACTGTTATTAGTTCAATTGTCCTTCAGAATTTCACTTTAAGCAACAAGAACAAAAAATTAGGATGCAATGAATTATAGTTTCTAGACTACACTCACATTTTCTTGAGTTTTATTTTAAAAAACTTAGAAAGATAACATCCTTACATTTTTTGAAAATTTTTATAAGAGAAAAAATATCAATTTTTAAAGACAAATGCTATGTACTAAATGTTTTGTAATTTTCTTTGGTTCATGATGCATTTTTTCTTTTTCAAATTTGGCATCAATTAATATATTAGTATTTGTTCTTTTATATATGCCTTTTAGGGTTATATATTATAAAAATATGATCCGGTTGAAGGAATGCTAAAATATTAAAATTGCATTTTAGTGCTTAATGTGATTTATCCCTTAGGCTGTCCATACTTCTTAACGCCTAAAAAACAAAAATTAATGTGGTTTTAGCGTTGATTTGATACACTATACAGCTGGTTATATTCTCATAATTATGTATGTGTTTTGCATCATTTTTTGTTTGGTTAAAGGCTTTTCTCAAGCACTCTCTTTGTAAGACACACACAGGTGATACAGTTTTTGAATTATTGTCTACTTTTAAACACTTTACTTTCTACTTGGTAGAAGAATGCTAATTTAGATGGGCATAGGATTCCAGACAACTGTGCTTTATTTTCATAAACTTTTCCTAACATTTATATAGCAGTTGAGAATTCCAGTGGCAGCCTGATTCATTATCTTCTGAAGTTAATTTGTTGTTTCATCCTAGAAATTGATATTTTTTTCTTCTAATGAGTAGATTACTGTGCCCCCCCTATCCCCCACCCCAATCAGTCTGGTTCAGTTTTGTTCCAGTGTACAAGCTGGCATCTTTCTTCAGTTTGGGAAATCTTCCATTATGTACTTAATTATTGTTCTTTTATATTAACTATTTCTTTACCTGTTTCTGAAACATCAGTTACTCCTATGTCAGATGTTCTGGATATATTCACTAAATCTTTAATCATTTTCCTCATTCTTTGTTTTTTTTTATGTCATTTTATTCTGTTTTGAGATATTCCTTTCCCTCAAAGTTCAAGGCTACTAACTCAGAATCAAGGGTGTTTACTGAATGAATTAATTAGGAAATATTAGTATTTTGGTCTAGGAAATAATTTATGATATGCAATTGATTCTCATTAAGCTTTTGATTATTTAATACTCTTGTTGCCATCTTTCTTCTCCAGCAGTTCTAATTTGCCATGTTTCATTTTTGCTGTTGTTCTTATGAATCTTTCTTTTTTTAGGTTCTGTGCACTTTAGAAGGATGATCATTTTTATTTGTCAACTCATTTTGGCTCATATATGAGTGTTGAAATGCACAAGAAAAAAATAGTAAAAGGAATTGAAAACATATATAGCTCCTAACTCCAATTGTTCATATTATATAAGCAGGCAGATTGCAAATCTTCTGGTTAAGCCATTCAATTCCCTGACAACTCAGAATCTTCTAACGTTAGGGAAGACAGCTATATTAGGGTTAAAATCCCATGGGAAAAGGAGATAAATTAAAATTGCAAAATTCTCACCATCTCCGCATCCTCTCAAAATAAACTAATATAAATAACATTATATTTTATATTAATTTGCATCTATGTCACAGAATTAATATTAATACATTCACATAGTCAGTAGATTGACTGTTTATGTATTAAATATGGAAAGCTGCACCTCGTATATTTAAAGAATTTTATTTTCAATATTTCCCATATTAAAATTAGTTAATTGTGAAAAATCCTTTTTTTGTGGATGTTATCAAATCTGGATGTTTTTATTACAAGATCATATATGTGTGTGTACATATATATGCCTTCTACATTATCTTTAAGAAAAATTCATTAGTTTTATTATGATTTTCTTTTCCCTAAATAAAAGCAAAATTTTTTCAAAGTTAACTTCCATAAAATTAGTTACCACTGAAAATTTCTTATTGAATGAAGAGTAAAAAAGGACAATTTAACCTTATATTGACATCTGTTGAAACTTTGCTTGGATGGTGTTCATCAAAGACTAGAATATTCAGTGTTAGGTAGAGATTTAAATATAACCTTCACATTCTGCTGATAATCTAGCTGTATAATGCAGGTTTTCCATATATTACTTTGCTTTCTAGGAATTCTTTGGGGACTGCATAAAATTTTCGAAGTTCAGAAGAACTCATGTTTAATTAATTAGTTTTCAAAAGCCACTTTCAGGGCTTCAGTACTAGAGAATGGGCAGCAGAATCATTATCAGTAGATTACACTGTTAACATACCAGTTGAATAGGAGATATTTTAGATTTGAATTAAGCATTTTCTCTCTCTCTCACACACACACACACACAACAATAATATTAACTGGATGTGATGAGGTAGATGAGGACAAGTTCCCATAGTCTCTGCCTACCAAGAGAGCTTCAAAATTAACAAGTGCAACAACTTAAGTATTAACATAAAAATTATGGTTTTTATACTTTCCAAATCAAAGCTTGAAAAGTATCTTTTAATTCTGTCAAATAATAAGTAAAAATTATTTTTGGAACTATATCTTAACAGAGTAGATTATAATTCAATGCTCAGCTTTATCCATTTTAGAAATAGTTTGTATAATTGGAAATATTTTGTACAATTGTGTTCTGGAATTTTCAATGTAAGCATAAATTTATAATTGTATGTATATAATATATATTATTTTACTGTATATAAAATATTATATACATATCACAATGTAAGGCAAATTATTTTATTCTCCTAGTTCAAGATGGTGGATGTAGCATAGATATATTTACTTCCTCTTCCCCAATGATATGATTAAAATAATTGGAATAAATTTTACACACACACACACACACATACATAAAAGAGAGAAAATCTCAAGAGACATATATTTAAATCTTCCTCTTGTTGTGCATTAGGGTTCTCTTTCTTAAATATATATGCAGTCACAGCACTATTCTGACCAATTGATCTTAAAGACAATTACCTGACAGGCCATTTAAGCTTTTTATTTGACACACAGAGCCATGTCTCACTGCTTTACCCAAAGACTTGGTTCCCAAATACGTGTTTGAGATATACAAGTTTGCTTGTAGTTATTAATTATGCCATAATATTTTACTTTTCTTTGCCTTTTCTCATGTTATTTCCCATTATATGTAACTCACTCTACCTTATTATTCAAGTTGGCAAAGTCTGACTTATTCTGTAGGACTAAAGAGTCAGATCCAAGTTTAAAACAATAAAACAACCCATCCTAGAATGCTTCGTAGATGGTTACATGGGAGATAATAATTGGATTCTTTATGAATATCTGGTGGAGCTAGAGGATGTGAGCACAGAGAAATATTCTTGTAAAACTCTCATTTCTGAGAAAACCTGAGCCCTCTGCTGCTGAATATATCAACAGGTTTTAGGAAGGTTATTAATGAAGATGTTATAAACGTTGGCATATTTTAGTGCACATTTTCTGTCTTCCACTATATGAAAACAGATTTTATTCTATAGGATGCTAACAAAGACATCCCCTTAGTTTCAACAGAATACATTTCAATTATCATTTTTCAGGAATGTAAAAAGAGACAAATTTTTTAAAACAGGTTTAATTTTCAGAGAGCTAAGATAAATACTTAACTACAATTTATGTTTCTATCTTTCCCTCTTAATATTATAGCATGCATACATGATTATCAAATAGACAAAGAATAGACAAAGAAAAATATAAAAAGTAATATTCCTATTCCTATTTACAGATTACAGATATTTCTGAGTCTGAATTATTGGAAGTTTTTGATTCTTAGTCCATAATTTTAAGGATCTCTTTGTTTCTTCTACAAAACAACTTACTTTTTAGCTTTCACAACCTTTTGACTTGGGACAGATAAATTAGTTTTAAAATTCCACACCTACACCATTTCCTCAGCAATCAAATTCCCTTTTAGTTATCAAAAGGAGGTCTATACTTGACCTTCTCAGCATAGTCTCAAAGTATTCAGATGCAATGATAAAGATTAGAAGATATGGCCACAACTCTGAGTCTAAAAATTAGAATGACTTTGAAACAATTGAATCAGACTACCTGTTACCAGAATTTTGTGAAATTTTGATTCTAGAGAAGGAATCAGAGTTGAAGTTAAAGCCAGCAACAGAAATTATACAAGCAGATTTTTTTCCAATATGGAAGCTAGAAATGTATCCTGGAAGATGTGAAATGTGCTATGGGAGCCAGATACAATCAAGCAGTTATAAATACTATTGATCTTGTATTGGGTTGGCCAAAAAGTTCGTTTGGGCTTTTCCTTAATATGTAAAGAACAACTCAAACAAACTTTTTGGCCAACCCAATATACTCTAAAGGGTCATTTAAATTCTAATCTTGGTAAACCTACACAAGACAAAGAAAAAAAGGGAATTTGAATCTTATAGTTTACAGAAAGCTGGAAAGTTAATGAAATTGTTTCCTAAGCCATTTGGAAAAATTAAGGGAGCTGAAATTTACATATATCTTACTCTTTGCAGCGTCATTCCACATATGGAGAAATAGAGAGAAGCACTCTCTCCTAATATGATCAGGTGACTCTCAAGTCCAGCTAAGGAAGTGGGTTGTATACTACACAATAGATCTTCTAATCTAGCAAGCTAAGCAAAAAATGGGTCCACTGTAGTGTTTCAACCACACAATCTCTGTCATTTTCAAGAACATATAAAAAGGATAAACTTAAAACTTGAGGTATTGAAGGTGACTTTGCCCTTGCTTTAGTTATCTAGTGCAGTTCTTAGAACAAATAATATATTTGTCTTGGAAAGGAAAGAAATTAAATGCAAATGCTATTGGTCTTATAAAAATCAATTCTTCCTCATGATGAATGGTTTATAAGAAGACAAAAAGACAGCCTCAATAACTGTAATGCATGTCTGGAGAAAATTCGCAGACTTTTATACTTTGTAATAGGTAAGTGTAAAGTTCATAAAATATAATTTTGATTGAAAACCATATTTTGTTTAAAAAATTCAGTTCTCAATGGTTGATATAAGGAATTTTTGCACATCAGTTATATCAGTTGTAAATAAAACAAACTAAAATAACTTCAAAAACAGAAATATAAATAAACTCTTGATATTATAGTTAAAAGTATAATTAATTCATTTCATTGAAATATGTGTGATGTGATGTGGGGTAAGATTAATAATAACAAGTATTCCTAGGGCCTATAATTTATATCACATGCACATGAGATTAGTTCATAATTTGAGGGCATTGACAGATGACATAATTTCAAATTTCATAGTTGACATAATTTGATCTGGAAAGACTGACCTGAGGGAAAAGCAACTGGACCAATATTATTAAAGATTAAGGGTTCCATCTTTCTATTCCCATACTTCTAAAGGGGATTCCTGTTTAACCTAGCTATTTCCCCCCTTCACTCTTTTTATTTTTTAGCATCTTTATAGGAGTATAATTGCTTTACAATGTCATGTTAGTTTCTGCTGTATAGCAAAGTGAATCAGCTCTATGTATACATATATCTCCATAGCCCCTTCCTCTTGAGTCTCCCTCTGCCCTCCATATCCCACCCCTCTAGGTGGTCACAAAGCACCAAGCTGATCTTCCTGTGTGATGCAGCTGCTTCCCACTAGCTATCTATTTTACATTTGGTAGTGTATATATGTCAATGCTAGTCTCTCACTTCGTCCCAGCTTACCGTTCCCCCATCCCATGTCCTCAATCAAGTCCATTCCCTATATCTGTGTCTTTATTCCTGTCCTGCCCCTAGGTTCAACAGAACCATTTCTTTTTTATTCCATATATATGTGTTAGCACATGGTATTTGTCTTTCTCCTTCTGACTTACTGCACTCTGTATGACAGACTCTAGGTCCATCCACCTCACTACAAATGACTCAGTTTCCTTTTTTATGGCTGAGTAATATTCCATTATATATATATATATATATGTATGTATGTATATGTCACATCTTCTTTATCCACTCATCTGTTGATGGACATTTAGGTTGCTTCCTTGTCCTAGATATTGTAAATGGTGCTGCAATGAATGTTGTGGTACATGACTCTTTTTGAATTATGGTTTACTCAGTGTATACGCCCAGTAGTGGGATTACTGGATCATATGGTAGTTCTATTTTTAGGTTTTCAAGGAACTTCCATACTGTTCTCCACAGTGGCTGTATCAATTTACATTTCCACCAACAGTGCAAGATGGTTCACTATTCTCCACCCCTCTCCAGCATTTACTGTGGGAAGATTTTTTGATGATGGCCATTCTGACTGGCATGAGGTAATACCTTATTGTAGTTTTGATTTTATTTCTCTAATGATTATGATGTTGAGCATCCTTTCATGTGTTTATTAACAATCTGTATATCTTCTCTGGAGAAATGTCTATTTAGGTCTTCTGCCCATTTATGGATGGGATTGTTTGTTTATTTGATACTGAGCTGCATGAGCTGCTTGTAAATTCTGGAGATTAATCCTTTGTCAGTTGCTTCATTTGCAAATATTTTCTCCCACTCTGAGGGTTGTCTTTTGTTTTATTTATGGTTTCCTTTGGTGTGCAAAAATTTTTAAGTTTCGTTAGGTCCCATTTGTTTATTTTTGTTTTAATTTCCATTTTTCTAGGAGGTGGGTCAAAAATGATCTTGCTATGATTTATGTCAGAGTGTTCTGCCTATGTTTTCCTCTAAGAGTTTTACAGGGTCTGGCCTTACATTTAGATCTTTAATCCAGTTTGAGTTTATTTTTGTGTATGGTGTTAGGGACTGTTCTAATTTCATTCTTTTACATGTAGCTGTCCAGTTTTCCCAGCACCACTTATTGAAGAGGCTGTCTTTTCTCCATTGTGTATTCTTGCCTCCTTTATCAAAGATAAGGTGACCATATGTGCATGGGTTTACTTCTAGGCTTTCTATCCTGCTCCATTGATCTATATTTATGTTTTTGTGCCAGTAGCATACTGTCTTGATTACTGTAGCTTTGTAGTATAGTCTGAAGTCAGGGAGCCTGATTCCTCCAGTCCATTTTTCTTTCTTAAGATTGCTTTGGCTATTCGGTGTCTTTTGTGTTTCCATACAAATTGTGAAATTTTTTGTTCTAGTTCTGTGAAAAATGCCATTGGTATTTTGATAGAGATTGCATTGAATCTGTAGATTGCTTTGGGTAGTATAGTCATTTTCACAGTGATGATTCTTCCAATCCAAAAGCTTGGTATATCTGTCCATCTGTTTGTTCATCTTTAATTTATTTCATCAGTTTCTTATAGTTTTCTGCAAACAGGTCTTTTGTCACTTTAGGTAGGTTTTTTTCCTAGGTATATTATTCTTTTAGTTTCAGTGGTAAATGGGAGTGTTTCCTTAATTTCTCTTTCAGATTTTTCATCTTTAGTGTATAGGAGTGCAAGAGATTTCTGTGCATTAATTTTGTATCCTGCTACATTAACAAATTCATTGATTAGCTCTAGTAGTTTTCTGGTAGTATCATTAGGATTCTCTATGTATAGTGTCATGTTATCTGCAAACAGTGACAGCTTTACTTCTTCTTTTCTGATTTGGATTCCTTTTATTTCTTTTCCTTCTCTGACTGCTATTGCTAAAACTTCCAAAACTATGTTGAATAATAGTGGTGAGAGTGAGCATCCTTGTCTTGTAGCTGATTTTAGAGGAAATGGTTTCAGTTTTTCACCAATTAGAACAATGTTGGCTGTTGGTTTTTCATATATGACCTTTATTATGTTGAAGTAAGTTCCCTCTACGCCTACTATCTGGAGGATTTTATTCATAAATGGGTGTTGAATTTTGTTGAAAGTTTTTCTGTGTCTATTGAGATTATCATATGGTTTTTATCCTTCACTTTGTTAATATGTTGTATCACAGTGATTGATTTGCATATATTGAAGAATCTTTGCATTCCTGGGATAAACCCCACAAGACCATGGTGTATGATGCTTTTAAAGTGCTGTTGGATTCTGTTTGCTAGTATTTTCTTGAGGATTTTTGAATCTATGTTCATCAGTGATATTGGCCTGTAGTTTTCTTTCTTTGTGACATCCTTGCCTGGTTTTGGCATCAGGGTGATGGTGGCCTCGTAGAATGAGATTGGGAGTGTTCCTCCCTCTGTTATATTTTGGAAGAGTTTAAGAAGGATAGGTATTAACTCTTCTGTTAATGTTTGACTAAATTTGCCTGTGAAGCCATCTGTTCCTGAGCTTTTGTATGTTGGAAGATTTTAAATCACAGTTTCAATTTCAGTGCTTGTGATTGGTCTGTTTATATTTTCTATTTTTTCCTGGTTCAGTCTCAGAAGGTTGTGCTTTTCTAAGAGTTTTCCCATGTTGTCCATTATATTTAAAGTTATGGCATATAGTTGCTTGTAGTAATCTCTCATGATCCTTTATTTTTCTGAAATGTCAGTTGTTACTTCTCCTTTTTCTTTTCTAATTCTGTTGATTTGAGTCTTCTCCCTTTGCTTCTGGATGAGTCTACCTAATGGTTTATCAAATTTGTTTATCTTCTTAAAGAAAAAGCTTTTTGTTTTATTGATCTTTGCTCTTGTTTCCTTCCTTTCTTTTTCATTTATTTCTGATCTGATTTTTATGATTTCCTTCCTTCTGCTAAGTTTGTGGGGTATTTTGTTCTTTTTTCTTTAATTGCTTTAAGTGTAAGTTTAGGTTGTTTATTTGAGACTTATTTTGTTTCTTGAGGTAGGATTGCATTGCTATAAAATTCCCTCTTAGAACTGTTTTGCTGCATCCCATCAGTTTTGGGTCATAGTGTTTTCATTGTCATTTGTTTCTAGGTATTTTTTAATTTCCTTTTTGATTTCTTCAGTGATCTCTTGGTTATTTAGTAGCATATTGTTTAGCCTCCATGTGTTTGTATTTCTTAGTTTTTTTCCTGTAATTAATATCTAGTCTCATAACATTGTGTCAGAAAAGATACCTGATACTATTTCAATTTTTTAAATTTGATTTGTGACCCAAGATATGATCTATCTTGGAGAATGTTCCATGAGCACTTGAGAAGAAAGTGAATTCTGTTGCTTTTGGATGGAATGTCCTGTAAGTATCAATTAAGTCCATTTTGTTTAATGTGTCATTTAAGGCTTGTGTTTCCCTATGTTTTTTCCTTTTGGATGATCTGTCCATTGGTGAAAGTGAGGTGTGAAAATTCCCTACTATGATTGTGTTACTGTCGATTTCCTCTTTTATGGCTGTTAGCATTTGCCTTATATATTGAAGTGCTCCTATGTTGGGTGCATAAATATTTACCATTGTTATATCTTCTTCTTGGGTTGATTGCTTGATCTTTATAGTGTTCTTCTTTGTCTCTTGTAATGGTCTTTATTTTAAAGTCTATTTTGTGTGTTATGAGAATTGTTACTCCAGCTTTCTTTTGATTTCCATTTGAATGGAAAATCTTTTTCTATCCCCTCAGTTTTAGTCTGTATGTGTCACTATATCTGAAGTGTGTCTCTTGTAGACAGCATATATATGGGTCTTGTTTTTGTATCCATTCTGTCAGTCTATGTCTTTTGTTTGGAATGTTTAATCCATTTACATTTAAGGTAATTATTGATATGTATGTTCCTATTACTTTTTTTTTTTTTTTTCTTTTTGTGGTATGTGGGCCTCTCACTGTTGTGGCCTCTCCCGTTGCGGAGCACAGGCTCCGGATGCGCAGGCCCAGCGGCCATGGCTCACGGGCCCAGCCGCTCTGCGGCATATGGGATCCTCCCAGACCGGGGCACGAACCCGTATCCCCTGCATCAGCAGGCGGACTCTCAACCACTGCGCCACCAGGGAGGCACCTATTACTTTTTTCTTAATTCTTTTGGGTTTGTTTTTGTAGGTCTTTTCCTTCTTTTGTGTTTCCTGCCTAGAGAAGTTCCTTTACCATTTGTTGTAATGCTGGTTTGGTGGTGCTGAATTCTCTCAACTTTTGTTTGTCTGTAAAGGTTTTAATTTCTCTGCTGAATCTGGATGAGATCCTAGCTGGGTAGAGTAATCTTGGTTGTAGGTTGTAGGTTTTTCTCCTTCATCACTTTAAATATGTCCTGCCACTCCCTTCTGGCTTGCAGAGTTTCTGCTGAAAGATCAGCTGTTAACCTTATGGGGTTTCCCTTGTATGTTATTTGTTGTTTTTCCCTTGCTGCTTTTAACATTTTTTCTTTGTATTTAATTTTTGATAGTTCGATTAATATGTGTCTTGGCATGATTCTCCTCGGATTTGTCCTGTATGGGACACTACGTGCTTCCTGAACTTGACTGACTATTTCCATTCCCATATTAGGGAAGTTTTCAACTATAATCTCGTCAGATATTTTTCAGAACTTTTCTTTTTCTCTTCTTCTTCTGAAACCCCTACAATTCAAATGTTGGTGCATTTAATGTTGTTCCAGAAGTCTCTGAGACTGTCCTCAATTCTCTTCATTCTTTTCTCTTTATTCTCTTTATTCTGCTCTCCAGTAGTTATTTCAACTATCTTATCTTCCAGGTCACTTATGCGTTCTCCTGCCTCCCTTATTCTGCTAGTGATACCTTCTAGAGGATTTTTAATTTCGTTTAGGTGGTTTTTCATGATTTTTCATTTTCTCTTATTTCTTCTACGTCTTTTTTTTTAATGTTTCTTGCATTTTCTCCATTCTATTCCCAAGATTTTGCATAATCTTTTCTATCATTACTCTGATTTCTTTTCAGGTAGACTGCCTATTTTCTTTTCATTTGTTTGGTGTGATAACTTTTCACCTTGTTCCTTCATCTGCTGTGTGTTTCCCTGTTTCTCATTTTTCTTAACTTACTGTGTTTGGGTTCTCCTTTTCGCAGGCTGCAGGTTCATAGTTCCCATTGTTTTTGTTATCTGCCTCCAGTGGCTAAGGTTTGTTCAGTGGGTTGTGTAGGTTTCCTGATGGAGGGGACTGTTGCCTGTGTTTTGCTAGATGAGGCTAGATCTTGTCATTCTGTTGGACAGGACCACATCTGGTGGTGTGTTTTGGGGTGTCTGTGACCTTATTATGATTTTAGGCAGCCTCTCTTCTAATGGGTGAGGTTGTGTTCCTGTCTTGCTAGTTGTTTGGCATAGAGTGTCCAGCACTGTAGCTTGCTGGTCATTGAGTGGAACTGGGTCTTAGCACTGAGCTGGAGATCTCTGGGAGAGCTTTTGCCAGTTGATATTACATGGAACCTGGAGTTTTCTGGTGGACCAATGTCCTGAACTCAGCTCTCCCACCTCAGGGGCATAGACCTGACACCAGACTGGAGCACCAAGACCCTTTCAGCCACACAGCTCAGAAGAAAAGTGAGAAAGAAAGAAAAAAAGAAATAAATAAAATAAAATAATTAAAATAAAAAAGTAAAAAATTATTAAAATAAAAATTTAAAAAGTAATAAAAAAAGAAGAGAGCAACCAAACCAATAAACAAATCCACCAATGGTAACAAGCGCTAAAATCTACATTAAGATAAACATAAAAATTAGGAACAATTCAGTCACAAACAGCAAACACCATGTCTACAGTTGCTTCTAAAACCCACCACCTCAATTTTGGGTTGATTCATTGTCTATTCAGTTATTCCACAGACGCAGGGTACCTCAAGTTGATTGTTGGGATTTAATCCACTGTTCTTGAGGCTGCATGGAGAAATTTCCCTTTCTCTTCTTTGTTTACACAGCTCCTGGGGTTCAGCTTTGGTTTTGGCCCCACCTCTGCTTGTAGTTTGCCCTCAGACTTCTGTTCCCACCTAGACAGGATGGGGTTAAAGCAGTGGCTGATTAAGGGGCTGTGTCTCACTCATGCCAGGGGGAGGGAAGGGTACAGTAGTTACAATTGAAATGTTGGGTGAGCCTGTGGTGGCAGAGGCCAGTGTGATGTTGCAGCAGCCTGAGGCATGCCATGTGTTGTCCCAGGGAAGTTGTCCCTGGATCATGGGACCTTGGTAGTGGTGGGCTGCACAGGCTACTGGGGTTGGGGAGGAGAATGTGTGGATAGTGGCCTGTGCTTGCACAAATGATTCTTGGTGGCTGCACCAGCAGTGTTAACATTTCATTCTCATCTCTGGTGTCTGAGCTGATTGCTGCAGCTCATGTCCATCTCTGGAGCTCATTTAGGCGGTGCTCTGCCTTCTGTGGGCAGACAGGGAAGGAATCCCCTCTCCTCACACACCCCGAAACAATGGTCTTTTGCCTCTTAGGCAGTTCCAGACTTTTCCCCAGACTCCTTCCTATGTAATTGTGGCATGCTAACCCCTTTCAGGCTGTGTTCACACAGCCAACCCCAGTCCTCTCCCTGGGAACTGACCTCCGAAGCCTGAGCTCCCAGCCACCCCCATCCCAGTGGGTGAGCAGACAAGCCTCTCGGGCTGGTGAGTGCTGGTCAGCATGGATCTTCTGTGTGGGAATCTCTCCACTTTGCCCTCTGCACCCCTGTTGCTGCACTCTCCTCCATGGCTCCGAAGCTCCCCATCCCCTCACTGCCATCTCTGGCGGTGAAGGAACTTCCTAGTGTGTGGAAACTTTTCCTCCTTCACAGCTCCCTTCCAAAGGTGCAGGTCCTGTCCCTATTCTTTTGTCTTTGTTTTTTCTTTTTTCTTTTGCCCTACCCAGATATGTGGGGATTTTCTTGACTTTGGGTAGTCTGATGTCTTCTGCCAGTGTTCAGTAGGTGTTCTGTAGGAGTTGTTCCACATGTATATATATTTCTGATGTGTTTGTTGGGAGGAGGGTGATCTCCACATCTTACTTCTCCGCCATCTTGAAGGTCCCTTCTCCTTCACTTTTAAAACACAGTTACTCTAAACCTGGGATTTTTTTCAAACCACTCTTGCAGAAAAGTGAAGGGACATTAAATCTTGGAGCTTCTCAGAGTTGGTAATGTTGTTCAGGACTTTTGAAGGCAAGTTGAGAAGAAGCTATAATAAGAGCAGAAAAGTAATAGAGATCAGAGGAGTGATATTACAAAGGTTTGTGTGTATGTGTGTGTGGACTAATTCAAGAAAAGCAAAAATTAGCTTATTTTAATTTATATCTTGTTTCCTAGATAATGTTCTTTAACCTCAATATAAGTTCAACTTTATATTAAAAGCTACATCTCTATCTGTATTTTTTAAACAGGTCTATTTAAATATGTTATATAGACATATGTAGATAGTCAATGAGATGACCTAATATGTATTAACAATTAGATTTGGGATTTATGTTCATGTTACTCATGACAATATTAAATGCAATAAAAGTTAAAAATATGATTTAGATCTTCTTCACATAATTCTAAAATTTTATTAATGTTAATTCAGTATACCTACCCATAATTTATTTTTAAGATATACAAAACCTTCCAATCTATTCTGAGATACAGTTTTGTTAAATGATAGATTCCTAAGTACACAGAATTCCAAACTGTCAGTTAGAAGTCTTATATATATGGTACTCAGAATAATCTTATTCCCTTTGATGTAGCTATTTCTGAAGTCCAAATGAGTCTGGTGCTCCTGGAATTCATACCTCAAGCACTATTCTGTTTTCAGTGGCATTATCTTACCTATTTTGATGCAGCCAACCTAGTTATGTGGCAAGACCCAAGTCCATGAGGCAGATAACACTCTTCTGAGACATATTCTCGTTTAGAGAGGATTCCTGTGTTGAATGTGTGTCCTCCAATATAATTCAGAGACAGTATAAATGAGGCTAGTTAATATACTAAGAACTAAGTCTGGGCTGTACTCAACTCAAAAAACACATTTCTATTTAGCTAGACTGAGAAAGAAGGAATTAAATCAACTGGACTGTGATTCATTTCTCTCCGGATTATAGAAGAATAGTATTCCAGTAGAAAACAAGCAAGCAGTAGATGTGGTCTAATCTCCTTGTTAACACACTGATAACAGTTATTTTAGTAAATACGTTAGTGGTATTTACTAGGAAGAGAGTACTAGCTATGGATTTCTCTGAGAAGAATGATCCCAGTTTAGTACTGCTTATAAGTAAACAAACCTAGAATCTATGGATTTATAAGGCATGAATCTCTGAAGAATGTCATGTAAGCTACACAGCTCTCTGGGATATAAAATAAAGGTGTCTCAAAACTTACTGGTTCTCACAGTGTAAAATTATCAACATAGCTCATTTAGAGAATTCATCTATTCTGAGTCAGAAAGCATGTGTCTGGTGGGAAGCAGAAGGATGTATGGAGCTGCCCTGGATTTCCTGAATCTCTCCTTGTTTGACAATGGCCCTGGATTCTTGGTATGCTTAAAATTATTAATGAGGCTATATCTTAAACAAGGTCTCTGATTCATGTGAGTCTAATTTGACAATTCAATTATTCATGTTAGCACAGTGATCCTTTCCCAGGTTGCTCAGAGCTTATGGAGGTAACTGCATGTTGCAAATCATCCAAGTTATATCACTGATGTCTAGAAAAGTGCAATAACCTTTTTTTTCTGTTTTTTCTAATCTCTTACTTAATTTGCAGTTTGGTGAGAGATGATGGCTATAAGGTTCTATAGTGAAGTATTGAAAATAAGATTATATGCACTAAAAGAATAAAGAAAAATAAAATATATTTGATGTAGTGCAGGATTCAAGCATGGGGAGCTAAAAATCCCTCCTCAAAACTATATGCTATCCTTATTAATTAGAAGGATATAACGTTTAATTATTTCTGAAATCTTAGGGAAATAAAAACAATAAATCCTTGCTAGTCAATGAGATAACTTAAGGGTAGAAATTTAATTTTAAAGTTAGAGAAAACTATATTTTATCTTCTAGAATATTATCTAAAGTGAATGACCTGTGTGTGTCTGTGAGTGTCGTATGTTTCTGCAGGGATGAGTGTATGGGCTTACACACAATCTTAAATCAAATAAGATGGCTCAAACTTGAAGATGGTAGCATTAGCTAGTTTTTGAAATGAGAAGGATTATATTAATCTTTTGTTAAATTCAAAGGCGTTTTTCTGATCAAGAAGTTCTTAGTGTTAATGAACATGTTGTCCTAGAAAATCTGAAGTAGTAAAAAGATCAAAGAATAAATGGCCATTATACTGTGATTTATATTCCATAAAATTTAGAAGTGAGTTGTCAAAAGTAATCAATATCTTTGGTGGAGGGAATCTTCAAAATTATGAGATTTTAGTTCCAAATGTTTCACTTTTGACAGTGCATGAATAAAATATAATAAAACTTGGGAAACAACTATTTTAATCCATCATCAAGTAACAAGATTTATTTAATGAAAAATAGGGCTTCTAACTTCTCCCAATATAGCAGCAAATGATGATAGATGTGTTTAGAAGTAAAACAGATAGTTCAGCAAGCTATACCTCTACCCTCAAGTACTTTGAGGTATATTTGAAGTTTCTATAAAGTGTTTTACAAGATTATTCTGTGAATTAAAAAAGAGAGCATTGTAAGCTATGTGTAAGGAATATGTACTACTTAATTATTCCCTTGACATTAGGGCTCTGTCTAAAGAAATTATTTCATAAATTATTTGAAAAAATGGACTTGTACTTGCATATAAATTATATAAACCTTTTCAATGAACCTAACAAAAGACTTAACAATAAAAATATTTTAAATCATCCTGCTTCCTATTAACAACCTTAGTAACTCGTCTGCCATGTAAGGTAACTACACAGATGTTCTGAGGTAAATTAAAATTTAAAAAGCTATTGGGGCTTCCCTGGTGGTGCAGTGGTTAAGAATCTGCCTACCAATGAAGAGGACACGGGTCTGATCTCTGGTCCAGGAAGATCTCACATGCCGCGGAGCAACTAAGCCCGTGCACCACAAGTCCCGAGCCTGTGCTCTAGAGTCTGAGAACCACAACTACTGAGCCTGTGTGCCACAACTACTGAAGCTCGTGTGCCTAGAGCCCGTGCTCTGCAACAAGAGAAGCCACTGCAATGAGAAGCCCGTGCACCACAACGAAGAGTAGCCCCCTCTTGGCGCAACTAAAGAAAGCCTGCTCACAACAATGAACACCCAACGCAACCAAAAATTAATTAATTAATTAATTAAGAAAGAAAGAATAAAAAGCTATTAACAAATAAAATACCTATTCATTTTCAAGTAAATATTAACTACTTAATGAAAGAGTAATAAATTTTAGGCATTAAAATATTCTCTCTGACACTGAGCAAATCACTGTAATGAGCTCTATGTAGGTTTTTCAATATTAAAGAATAAATTACATTCTTATAAATTTTTTCCCATTTTTCTCCAATTGAAAAACAATTAAAAACAAATTGAAAACACCACAATAATAAAAATGATAATATTGATAATAAGAAAAACAATATTTACTCTGATGTTATATGCTTGGCACTCTGCTAAATATTGTTCACTTAGTTATCTTTGCAATCATTACTCTACCTTTCAGAAGAACAATTATGCTAGCAACAATAAAAAAGAACACAAGTATATGCATTATATTATTTAGTCTTCAGAACCTCTATATATCAGGCAGTCTTATTTGATCATATTGGAGATGGGTAAATTTTTCCTATGTGAAGGTAAGCAAGTGATCCATGGACACACAACTTACAGTAGTTAAGCCTCACTATTAACCCACATTGTCTGAAATGAATGTTCTTAGCCACCATTTACCTTGCGGTGAGGAATGAAACAATACCTTTCCAAAGGAAACAAGAGCTATAAGAAGCTTATAATAACCAGAAAGCCAAAAATATAAATTATTCCATTTTTTAAAAGTATGTTTCTTCAAAATATTTGACATCTTTTATAAAACAAATAACAGCCAAGTTATTGATGTAGTTACACATAGTACAAAGATATATTGCCAAAAAGACTCTGAAATGTTTTACTTACATTCCATGTGAGAGATTAAAAGGTGACAGGATCAGAATTTCCCTTGTTTCAATATTATAATCAATATTAAAAAGGTCAGAATTGGCTGAGTTTTATTTAATCCTGTTGTACTAGTTTCCTAGGGTTGCTGTAAAAGTCACTATAAACTGGGAGGCCTAAGAAAACAGAAGTATATTCCCTCACTGGTTGTTAGGTCAGAGACCAAAATCAAGGTGCCATCAGGGCAATGCTCCCTCTGAAGGTTCTAGGGGAGAATCAGCTCTTTGCCTCTTCCAGGCAGTGGCTCCAGATGTTCCTATGGCTCCTAACTCCAAATTATGCCCTTTGGCCTTCTACTCTGTGTGTCTCTTAAGCACACTTGTTATAAGAGACAAATTTATAGGGTGAGAAGATTTAGCCCACCCTAAATCCAGGATGATGTCATCTTGAGATCTGTAACTTAATTGCATCTGCATAGCCCCTTTTCCAAATAAGATCACGTTCACGGGTTCTAGGAGTTATAGGACTTGGACATATCTTTCAGGGGCCACAATATAACCCACTATATGTGTTTTCACAAGAAAGACAACTTTGCTAATGGTGGGTTTATCTTTTATTTAAAACCACTATAACAAGATATTGAAATGAAACTTTCCTCCTTTTTCTGAAAATTCCAAGAAGTCCTAAGACTTATTCAGTTTTCAGAAAAATAGTGTTGAATCTTGTTTTGTTTTTTGTTTTTTTTCATTGTGCTTAAACTTGAACTCAGACATATGCTTTTTGAGTTTGGAGAACATTATCACTGCTTCTGGAGATGTAGAAAAAGACTGCACTTACTGACTGGGTACTGGTAATGCATCTGACTTGAAGGAGGCTTAGAGGGGACTCCCGCATAACTAGTTCTGCAGACTTTGTAGAGTATAAGCATCTGGCTCAGGCGAGGGTTCCAGAGTCAGACTATTAGGGCTCAAATCCTGCTCTGCCTTTTTCTCGCTATGTGGTCTTGGGTAGCTTACTTAATTCATGTATCTAGGAAAAGTTTTCTCATCAGACAATGCGAAGGATCTTAAAATCATTGTGAGGAACTGCAGTTTAAGGCCAGTCTGGCCCTCTCCCATTGTTTTTGTTGGACAACACTTTGTTTTAGTTCCACCAGAATACATTAACTGGCACCAAATTAAAGTCAAGAGAGAAAGGGAATATATTCCCATAACCATATTCATCCAAATCTCCAGTCCACCCACTATCAACTGGCTCTGATATATAGGAGTACTGAGTTGGTGATTCTCTCCTCTAGAAAACCCCAAAATGGATACTTTTCTTCTCCTTCTCCATAAGCAACGAGCTCCTTATACTTGTATTTGCATGAGTAAGAAAGGTTACTCACATTATAAGTTACAGTTATAGAAGAAAAATCTGCTTTAAAGTAATTTTCTGCTTCCAATGATACACTTAAAACTACTAGTATATCTTGAGTGCAATGTACTTAAACTATTGGTAACTTTTTTTTACACAAACATATATTTGGAAACTGAGAAACAAGAGGCATTATTAAAAGAATTCCTCTAAGTAGTTGGATCTCCGTGCATTTTCCTTTTGTCTATATCTGTTTTAACCCAGAATGCATTATAGATGTTTAAAAGTGTGTAATACATGTACATAAGTGCATTTAGAATGTAGATTGAATTTGCTTATAGTTATGAAATTGAGCAATGATTCCTTTATTTTGTTTGACTATACATACTTAACAAAGGAGCACTGGAAATCTTTTGTGTTTCTTCCTTTTTCCACCTCAATGTATTCTTTGACTTGCTACACATTTAAATTTATAGTTATATTCCACACTTAAAAAATTTCAGTGCCTCCAATAGATTCTTAAAATCTAGAGGCTAAAGTTGTCTACAGTCTTTATTTTGAATTTCAAGGAGCCTCCCACTTTGTTTTTATATAAATGTTTTATATATATATATATATATATATATATATATATATATTACATATTGCACATTACATATACACATTATATAATATGTTATACATGTGTTATGTATAAAATGTGTATAAATATAGTATATAAATTCACATTTTATTAACAGATACCTTGCTTATGCTCAATTCAAGATTTTAGTTAACTCCTTCATATCTCTTCCTATAATTAAAATGATTCTTCTCCTATTTATATTGTCAACATTTACTTATTCTTCACAGTCCATTCATGTCACAGTTATAATAATCTATTATCACAACCAACAATAAATTATATTAACTGATACCAAGGACAATGTAAATATTTCAATATTGTTATTACAAACTCTTCAATTATTTTAGTATTCTTTTTGCCTTAATCTTCAAAAATATAGAAAATGTTTTGAGAAAAAGAGTCATATTTTATAAGTTTTTTTCTATAATACCAAGAAAATACTATTATAAACATATAGGGTCATTCAAACAAAATAAACTACTTAACATTAAATTTATGAGCTGAATTTTAACATAGGCAATTAAAAGTCCATTAATATGTTAGAGGGAGGAATATGATACCCTAGAATTAAAGAAATTGACTTTATAAATTAAAAACATTACTATTTCATCAACGAAAACAGATTATTCTTTGGAAAAGTGTAATCATCAAAACCAATGTTACCCATTTGTCTGGGTTCAATGGGCTTGGTTTAAACTTAGCTTTCTTTGTGAATTTTTAACAATAAAAGATGAAAAAAATGATAGGTTATGGCTGACAGACTTAAAATATGCTATAAATGTGGGGGATGGGCAGTGGACAAACTAAAGTTCACAGTGCTATGTTTCCCATAATAGCATTTAAGTAGTCTGGAAGAGTTCTCTTGGTAGGCTTGTGCAATGTATTTCGAAGCAACGTCTAAGCATCAAACAGAACTGACCTAAAGCGGATGATGTATGGGAACAAATGGTTGTTGATTAGCATTATATTATTCAATTAAAGAATAATTTACATTAAAATATACATAATTATACTTTGATTGGGATAGAAAGGAAGAAATAAAGCTACTTTTTCTCTAACACTAAATCTGAATTTTCTTCAGGCTTCCTATAAATCACTGGCAAATATTGCAATACCTTTCTCCATGACCCATGCATGTTTGTGGAACATTTTGTCAAATATCTTTGAGAGTTCATTTGAAATTCTAGCTAAATATTTTGGTTGGATTTAGCATCATGTGCAATTAGATATGTAAATTAAGATAGGTTGAAGCTTCATCTATATACCTAAGCTTTAGATGATTACATTTATTTCTTCTTTTATTTTTATTCAGATAATTATTTAGCTTGGAAAATTCACTATGATACTTTTATAGTTTTATATATTTCTATGAAATCCACTTTTATTTTATTATTTTTTAATTTTTAATAGATTTTTAACATATTTATTAGAGTATAATTGCTTTACAATGGTGTGTTAGTTTCTGCTTTATAACAAACTGAATCCACTTTTATTTTATATGTTAATATTTTCAATGTTTTAATGATCTGAGTTAATTAGTATAATGACAAATTTCCTCACAGCAATATTCTTTATATTTATGCCTTTTCTAATGATAGTAGACTGTTCAAATGTGATGTGCTTTAGTTAAAGAACTTTCAGAATCTAAGATATAATTTTTGAAGTGGAATCTTAAGTTAATTTTGATTCAGAGTTCCATACTTTATTCATTATTATCATACATTAATACACTGGGTAATTATTCTAATTCCCAAATGAGTAATTCAGTGTTTCTGTAGCATTAGAATGATGCAAGTAGGTTTTAAATCTTATCTCAACATTCTTAATTTCATGGATGGCTTAGATATGTCCCAAGTTCAAGGGTTTAGAAATTCTCTGAGTAATAAATCTTCAGATCTTGCTCTCTATAAACTTTTGGATCTGTTTTACTATTTATAAATATATCTAATGATGAATTTATACTTTGCAGTGATTTCTATGTATACTGAAGACTGAAAATGTTTAGGCTTTGGTAATATTTTAGAAATAGTGAATAAGATAAAAAAGAATGTGACTGTGAATTTCATTATTTGTGAGGGAGATTTCGTGAATTTTCCTGCCATTAAAATTCATAATTTGGATTATCTCCCTTAAATCATCATTTTTGCTTAAACTCAAAAAGCTTTTCTTTGGGGAAATGCAACTGTCAGTAACTCAGCTTCATATGATTCCATGAATATAATGGAAAGCTGAACATCTTCTTAGTTTTTTTTTTTTTTTTTTTAGTATAACTAAAAATAAAGGAAAAAAGGAACTTGGAAAATTGTTTCAGCAAACCTTGCCTAAAAATGATGTATTTGGTGAATTGCAGACAAAATTTTGTGTGTGCAATCAATGGTGTTTATCACAAATAAAAATTAATATATTATATAAATATAAGGTCTGAAACTTTTATTTTATGTTCTTTCCTAACCATCTAAGATAAACTTCATTAAACAAATATTATCATGTCATTATATGATTAAGATATTATTCTTTAGTCCTTATTTCTAATTGTTCCTGAGAAATTAAAGATATCCACATTTTGTGGCCATCCTTCCATTAAGACACTGGACCTGTGTCTTATACAAATTACATCTATTATGAGATATAAATATATTTCCAATGAAATGAAGGTAATGAAAAATGGCAGTTGACTGTCATAGTTTGGACTGTTATAACAAAATACCAAAAATGGAGACAGAATTTATTTCTCACAGTTCTGGAGGCTGGAAGTCTGAGATCAAGGTGCCAGCATGGCTGAGTTCTGGGGATAGACCTTTTCTGGGTGGCAGGCAGCTGACTGCTTGTTGTATGCTCACATGGGAGAAAAGAGAGCTATCTAGTTCTATATGCTTTCAAGGAATGGGCACAAACATAACAATCACATACTGTTGGTTGAAAATCTCAAACACACTTACCCACTCTGCTACTATTTACTAAAACATAATAAACATATAATCTATGACCAAACAATTCCACATCTGGTATATATCCAAAAAGTTGTAGAAACTATGTTTAGCAAAAAATTTACATAAAAACTGTCATTGCAACATTATTTATAATAGCCAAAAATGGCAATAAATTCCTGTCAGTAATAGAATGGACTTATTATTATATGATTAAATAGTGGAATATTATGCAGCATTGAAAATGAATGATTTATAAATTTAGAAAACAATATAGATAGAACTCATAAATACAACAGAGCAAAATAACTCAAACACCAAAGTGTATAAACTTATATAAAGTTCAAAAGTGGGCAAAACAAGTTCATAGTTTAAAAAACCAGAAAGGTAACCAGTAGGAACTAGACAGGAACTCAAGGAACTTCTAGATTAGTGATAACGTTTCTAAATGTGTGTACTGTTTACATCAGTAGTTTGTGAAAATTCAGCAAGCTGTATACTTGTGATATGTTTGGTTTTCTGTATGTACACTACGTGTGTTATGCTTCAATATTTTTTTAAAAAAACTTAGGTTATGAGGCATCCACGTGGGAATAAATTGTTCTTCACTTGTGTTTGAAGAATTCAGGTATAAGCCATAGGTATTTCTTGGTCTTAAAATGCAGAAGATAATATCTGTTCAAATATGATTTATTAACCATGTGCTTTGTAGACCTCAGTTGCAGGAAAAAAGAATCTATTAAAAATACTACACTTATTCATTCAACAATTGTTTTAAAGAGACTTCTAGTATTTCTAAAAACAATGCATATTTATTCAGTAATGGTAATAATAATTAACAATAGTAATAATAATAGTAATAGATTTGATTAGTATTTATTAAACATTAATATTTGGTATGAACTGTGAGATAGCAAAGGTTTTCTGCTAATTTGTTATGTAATAATAAACACCTGATAAAGATTTTGGTACCCATAAGTAGCAATAACAAACACTTAAACTATGGAAGTCATTTTGGGAATGAACAAAGAGCACTCAGGAAACTCTAAAAAGTCAAAATGTTTAGAAAACACCATAGAATTTTAGATTTGAAGAAGTTGCTAATGAGGGCTTAAATAACAGTGACGCATATCTTATTAAAATGGAAAGAAAGGGGATTCTTGTTATGCACTGGCATAATATTTAGATGGAGTATAGCAAATCCACTTACTCAACTGAGTGTATCTATCTAATATTTTAGCTAAAGTCTTGAAGATGACTTCTTGCTTCTTATGGTAAAATGTGAGACAAGATAGATAAATTGTAGAAATAATTATTATATAAAAGGGAGTTAGACTCAATAGTTTTGAATATCCTCCACTTATTCAGATGGTATTTCATACTAAAATAAATAAATGACTTTCAAGTAATGTTCATATCCAAAACACTGCAAGAAAAATATGGTCTAAAGATGAAGCCAAAGATGAAAGTCCTCTAAAGATTTTACAGATATACATCACAGATCCTCTCAATCAAACAGTAGGTCTTTTAAGAAGAAGGAGAGCATTGTCTCTCAGCAGAAGGTCAAGGCAGAGAGGGGTTTATGCTGAAAAGATATGCAGATGAGACTTTTGTCAAATTCAGTAGATCCCAAGAATATTCACAGAAGATCCACAAATGTCTTAAAAGATTTACACATGCAGAAGTATCCCTGTCATTTACTGATTGAGACAAAACCAGTAAAGGATAAAGTCCTTTGGATTCCCTGAATTATACTGGCAGGAAGTAGGCTGAAATTGCTACTCAGCTGCCAACACAAGCTAAAAAATATAATGGAAAAGGACCAATAACTCAGAGAGCAGTACTAAGATTCCAAAGGTAGGCACAAAAGCAATGGAGAGTGATTCCGGAGAATTGCAACCTAGTCAAAAAACTTCCAACATTGGAGAGCAGAATTGGTATGGTCCAGTGATTCCTTTGTCCCTCTAATTGTTTGCATTTTTAAATAAGAATGTTTATAACAGTTATCCTATGTCTACCCAACCATTTTCTATTGAGTGCGTGAGAAGGCAGATAACTTGTCTCCATACTTTCACAGGTAGAGATCAAGTATTCAAGAAGTACTTAAGCAGTCAGGGAGCCTCATTCACACCTGAACCTGATATAGAAAACAAGATTCTGGATTTTAAGCAGATGCTATTTGAAAACTTTCAAAAGAGGTGAGTGTATCTTGCATGTGGGAAGCACATGAATCATGGGGGCCAGAGGGCAGACTGTGTTAGGCAACCTTTTAAGTGGTCCTCAGTTCTTCCACCTCCTCATCTTTACAGCCTTGTGTAATTACACTCCTTTACTTTTATTCACCTATTGAATACTAATATGTTGTAATTTCAGTAATACATGATACTAGACTATGTTGAAAGATTTGAATGAGGGAAAAAGAAAAGGAAAGAAAAGAAATGAAGAGGAAAATTACCCATAAATCTATCACCTAAACCAACACCCTTTAAATGTCTCATGGATTTCCTGCCATTCAACTTTCTATGTGTCATTTTCTCTCTTTTAAAATGGTCATAAGATGTTCACAAAATGCTGATAAACGTTTTGTATTTCATCAAATTGCTGGCAATTTGATGCAGTTGTATGTAATTCTATAGGTAGCATAATAGTGCATAATACTTTCTTTTTGGTAGGTAAGATTTTGTTTATTTTTAGATATGACATATAAACTCAAAGTAGTGTTACTTGGTCTAATGTTATTAATATATGGAGGCTCTTATTCAATCCCTTATCACTAGATGCATAAGTGTGTATGAAATTATTCAATTAGTAAATTATTGTTAGAGTATAAATATAAAATGCCATAGTCTATGAGTTTCTATGGGTTATCCTGTCACCAAACTCTTTGAGGAATATTCCTAAAATATCTCCAAATTAGACCTAGAAATGCCTTCAATATTTTTAATTAAAAAGTAGATTCTAGAAACATGCCTAAGGCATTATGGGAAAAGTCTGGGTTACCAAAGTGAGTGGGTGATATAATATTTTGTTAATATAATTTGTCTATAAATACAGATATTTTTGATATGCCTTGAAAACTTCTCTGAGCTAAATTCAAAACTAGATAGAAAAAAAAAGTTTTATACAAGAAAAGCTTTATTAAAATATGGCCTATACTTTCGAAGTTCATAGTGTAAAGTTCAATATTTATTTGAGTCTGTAAGCTTGGTATGCTTATAAAAATAATCTGTCACATTATAATCACATCTAACACATTTCACTAATTGTGTCTTTAAGGCTTAATAGAGTTATCTTTTTTCCCCTAAAGCATTCAACTTTGACAACATTAATGAGATCAGACTTAATTTGCAACAGATTCAGTGAAATGAAAAATTAGGTGAGCTTGATTTAACACAGTTGGCCAAAAGGCCAAATTAAATTCTTTTTTAGGCACATTCAATGTCTCTATCCTGTCCTCTTAAGACCTGATACACTTGTAGTTTGTTCCAACAGTTATGTTTTTAATTATTATAGCTTTGTATGCATCTCTGATGACATTAACTAGCTATGACTTTGGGCCGGTTGTCTCACCTCTCTGTGACTCAGTTTCTTATTTTGTATGATGGAAATAATACTTACCTTGCTTTACTTTTGAGAGGCTTAAAATAAATGACTCCATCATATTGCTTAGCAGAGTACCTCTCACATGACAAGCACTTAAATAATATTGAAATATCATTATAATCATTTTTCTATTTAATTATTTGCTTAATTATCCTACCCCCTGTCCTATTTCTCTCTTTCATCTTCTTAGGCTAATGTTTCATAATGCCATTTATCAATGTTTTCTTCCATGAAATGTCCATGTCCATTGTCCATTGTTGGCCTGTTCTTTATTTAGATAGGTTTATGAATTCAATTTATTTATAGCCATACTTCACAGACTGAAAACTAGTTTGTCTTTTTCAGATGATCTTTTATGTGTAAAGTTTATTTATTGAATGAGCAGGAGTAGTAAGCCAGCAGAAGTCAACTTTAATTTTTATTGTTCTCACTCTTCTTTTAAATTGCTCTGCCAAATCATCCTTCCCTGACTCAAGAAACTCAGGCATATCCCTTAATTTTTCTTCTTAACTTCATTTACTGACATGCTATATCATTCTCAGAAATTAAAGATCATAGTCAAGTCTAATATTAAAGCGTCAATTTTTCCTCCAGTTTTTCTTTCTTTTTTCCCCCCACACTCACATAATTCCACTGGGACTTAGTATTATGCCTACAGTTAGGAGTGTGTGAGACATGTCAGGATTAGCATGTTTATCCCATTTTCATTTTTATTCTTTCTCTCCTTTTACTTTTAGGCTCCAGATCCTGGGGTGGTAACAGGAAGGAAAGGGAAGGAGAAGTAAAGAGTCTGGTTAAAATCTGATGCTGGAGACTTCTTTAGTGCTCTGCTTCATAAGACTGTTCTGCAAACTTTTGAAGGCATGTTTGAGAATTTTCCACTGCATTTCTTTCTGATACAAGTGGTTGAATTTCTTTTTGATTACCTTTCCCGAACACATCCCAAGAGTCTTTTTGTTGAGATGATTCATGTTGTCACTTAGTTCAGTTGGGCCAGAGTATTTTCAAGGTAAATCAAACTCAGCTACCTTCCATGAGGTCCACCTGAATCTGAAGAAGACCTACCCAAATCTGGTAGGACAGGTTGCTCTCTCTCTGAATTCTGTCCTCATAGATGGTCACATTAAGTCCCTTAGCTGTAGAATGATCCAAGAAGGGGTGTGGCTGTAGCCAACAATCTCCAGTGGGCAGAGGTCATGTTTTCCTGTTTCTTCTCTTCAAATCACTTCCTTTCTCAGTTGGAGGTGAGGAGGAAGGAAGCAGGCATTCACACATCCCGATGAAAAGGAGGGAATAAAAATGCTTAGCAGTCAACCCACATTTCCCAAATAAATGTCCACCATTTAAACTTTTTTGATCAACATTCTTAATTATTTTACATACTCTCGAGTGAAAGACATGACTATCACCTGACCTTGTAGCACCATTTCTTCTAATCCTAAGGCTCTTAACCAAAATTTGGAAGCAACAGAGACATTTCACTTAATATCCTATTCTTTCCCTCATTCATTATATATTCAATTCATAATTTTAGTCTGAGCACTAATTCTTATTTCTATTATTTCCAAATATTTGGGAGAGAACATTTTATTACACACCTCCTGATACTGATAGTAATTAACTGTTTTTAGTTATAATTCAGTCACTAATTAGCTGAATTATCCAAGGCAAGTTAATAATATAGAGAAGTATTAAAGCACAAGAGCCCCGAATCTGGTCTAATTCATATATCAGGCTGAACTTGCTCAGTTTTCATTCTTGTTTCACTTATAAATTGTGTGACCTTAGAGTATTTAATCTCTCTATACTTTAGTGTCATATTTTGTACACTGAGAATAATAAAGCCACATAAATTGTAATAATTATCTCAGGACATGAATGTTAATCCTTTAGTTCAGTGTATGGCACAACATAAACCCTCAGTACATCATGAACATTCATAGTTTCCTTGAAAACCCCCCCTCTGACTACTGTCCCCTTTACCTCCCTTTTGTGAAATTCCCTACTGTGTGCAGCAATGAGGACAGTGCTGCCTTCAGAACCACAGGAAGATGCTGTTCCCAGCTCCTGCTCTGAATACAGTCACAAGGCAGACATGTGTTGTAGAGAGATGGGCAACAACTCCTTTTTCTGGTACTTTGGAGAAGAGGAGGAGCAAGGAAGAAAAGTCATTGCAGAGGTAAAGGTTATAGTGACCACCACATGAACACTTGTCTTCTGTTCTTGCTGTTGAGCTCCAGGTAGTCAGTTCTCCTGGCATCTGCCTCCAGTCTCCTGTCCTTCCTCTAAACCTTTGATTTTCTCTCAAACATAGAATCATTTTCTGAGGCATACAATTAAGAGTCCTGAGAGCCTCAATCATCATTAGTGTTTTTCTTATTTCTGCCTTCAATTTTCTTGTGAAAAAAAGGTATGAATTAGAAGAACATTCAAAATTTAATATTTTAGGCAGATAAATTTTTCTTATAACTGCATCAATGTCTCTTCCTAACCTCTTTTCTGTTCCCCTTTCTCTGTGAATCTTTTTAGTAAAAATTTCCTCAAATTCTAGTCTTAGCTCCTTCTCTTCTTTTCTGCCACATATTTTTCTTTGGCATTGACTTCCAGTGGGTGTTTTTTTAAAAATATCTATATTTCCAACCTGCGTTTCATATCTATATTTATATTTTCAGAAATTACAGAATGCTTATATCTGGATATTTAGCAAATACATAAAATAAATATTACTCAATTTGATTGTACCTCTTTCTTCCACAAATATTTTCTTTCCAGTGCATTCTCTATCTTGTATTCTGTCAGTGACAGACACAGGAAATTTTACATGTATTTTCCTCAAATTTCCACAGGCAATTACTTGCAAATCCTAGTGATGCAACTTGACAGATATTTTTACTTCATCCTTCCCTTTGCAATAATACTGTTGCCTTAATTTGGAGCCCATTTTTTCCTTCTTGAATTGTTGGGATGAGTCCTTACCAGTTTTCTTGCCTCCAATGTCTACTTATTCATGATACATGAATTATACAGTTTGCCACCAGAGTAAGTCTTTTAAGAAGAAACCTAAACTTAGCTATTTTTTTTCAATTTTCCTCAAACACCTTCAACGACCTCAGGCTACATATGGAAGAGCTCACTTATGCAAACAAAGTCATAAGTACTTTTAGTTAATTATTAACTGGAAAGAAAATAATTTTTACTGTTATATAATCACAAATACACATGGAATTCCTTTCCACCATCACACAGTTGGAAAGTCCCATCTTTCATTCTGTTTTTTATCCTTCTGGCTCTCCTTCTTCTTCTCTCCACTTCCACAATCTCCATAACCCTTTCTGCTTTTAAGCCACACTTCTAGGTTCCACATTCCATCCTAAAACAGTGGAGCTATCTTTCTATGTCTTGGACATATTTCTTGCTTTAATTTTCTTGGGGCAAAAACAAAATCTTAGTGTATATAGATAGAGCTGACATTAGAATTTTTACAGTCTTCAGAATCTTCAATCACATTATTTTCTTGCTAATGTTTTCCTATAAGACAATTGAATATTTATTTCAGCTAACAAAGTCTCTGTATTGCTAATCAAATATCCTTCCCAGTAGTGGTAAGTAGTGTCATAAAAGAGAGTGAAGGTAAAAATACCATAGTTATAGGTATAGAGTGATATTAAGTTATCTGTGCTGATATTTAACTCTGACCATGATATATTTTCTAATTTATTTTTCTACCACAATATCTGGTGGCAGAGACTGCAAATTGCCTTCACATATCTCCTGTATTTATAGATCTTCTTTATAGCTCTTCTTTAAAGATTTTTGTTTAAGGCTACAATTTTACAACCCATAAGATTCAATCCAGAGTCTCTCTTACGTTTATATATTCAATGTGACTAAGATTTGGACTATGTGATGGAAATAGAGCTGTGGATGGGACTTCTAAAAATTCTCTTTATAAGAAGTGTTACCTCTGTTCTTTTTAAATATTTTTTAACTTCCCTTATTCTTCTAGGCTGTTAAGAGGCCAAGATGATAAACTCCAGTAACCTTCTTGAACCAAGAGATGATTTTTGTATTCTGAATCTGGTTTATAAAGACAGCAGAGCATAGAGATAGAAGAACCCTGAGTCCCTCTAGAAACCACTATATCAGTTCTGGACTGCTATCTTCAGAATATTTTTTACATGATAGAAAAATGGATTTGTATTTCTTCTCAACAATATTCTATGGACCTGACCCCAATACTAAATATTATATCTTCCCCATTCCTCCAACTACTTTCTCACTATCCTTGTTATATATGCAATAGATACACACATAAATGAAAACACAGTGGTGGGCTGGAGCCAGTTCATATATAGTCAACTGGGTGCATCTCATCCCAATTCTGTATTCAGTAACATCACGTTGGCAGCTTGAAATCAGACATCATTGGCATTTATACCAGAGAACCTAGCTAACAAGACAAATCGGATCTTTCATTCATATTTTAAAAATCTTAGACCACAGTTGTTAAACCCAGAACACTGCTACACTGCTGTGTACACACACACACACACACATACACGTGCATGTGCACACACACACACACACACACACGGCCCAAACCAAGCCTATCATTCCTGGTTTGTCGAATGTATTTTCCCATTTCTTTGTTCTCATTCTATTCATCTTCTCTCGGAAGACCTTGCATCTGTCCTTTGTCCATGTCACCACATCATTCTCTGCCTAGTAAATACCAACTTATTTTTTAAGACCTTGACAAGGGTAATCACTTTATGTTTCCACATTTAACCGTTTGTCTCAGAATTAAATTCACCTTCCTTGTTTTCCTGTTGCAATTTCTTTATTTCACTACATTACTCATCAGAGTTTTCTTTGCATTATTATCCTTTCACCCTGCTGTCAGTAAATTGAGATCTCCTGGAGGGCAGAGAAAGTCTATCACTCCTTTTTACGTTACTCAAATTGCCTAGCAAAATTCATTGCACTCACTTGAAAATGAACAGAAGAGTGCTGAGCTTAATTGGCTTTATTATTAGTTTGAAAGCATCTGTGGATGAAGAATATTTTGTTACTTTTCTTAGAAC
Source organism: Mesoplodon bidens (assembly GCF_964165515.1). Taxonomy (NCBI): domain Eukaryota; kingdom Metazoa; phylum Chordata; class Mammalia; order Artiodactyla; family Ziphiidae; genus Mesoplodon; species Mesoplodon bidens. The sequence goes on from NC_138160.1 coordinate 24,065,592, forward strand.
TCTCTAATATAGTGCTGGTTTTACAGAAAGGAAAGTATATATTTCTTTTGTTATTATTTTATTTAAGTTCCTCAAGTGAGTCAATATTATATAACATAATTTCTTAATAAAAAAGACCAAGCAAACATATTGGTCTCTGAAATTATTTTCTCTGACTTTTGAAGTCATAACTTTCCTCATGTTCTAATTCACTTTTATTCTGTATCAGATATGTGATTCAATTTTACACATGTACTGTGTGATAATAAAATAAAAGGTGAAACTATCCAGAACACTGTTCTTTACACCTGGTTTCTAACTGTATTTACTAAGCAATTGTTTAAAAACATAAAAATAATTTCAGTAAATGTTAGATAACATTGTATACTTTGTACAAATTTTGCATCATATTTTTTGAGTGAATTTTTAATGTTTTTTTTTCCTCTTTCAATTATTTGCTTCCAGTAGAAAATTTATAATCTACTAAGTGAGACACAGAAATTACATATTTTATTTAGTTAAGTGACAGGTAATATTTTGAATATATATATACACACATATACATAATATTGAAATAGTAAGATATTATACCTATGCATCAGTGTTTTATTACATCTGAGATGGTTTTTTTTTTTTTTTTTTTTTTGCGGTACGCGGGCCTCTCACTGTTGTGGGCTCTCCCGTTGCGGAGCACAGGCTCCGGACGCGCAGGCTCAGCGGCCATGGCTCACGGGCCCAGCCGCTCCGCGGCATGTGGGATCTTCCCGGACCGGGGCATGAGCCCGTGTCCCCTGCATCGGCAGGCGGACTCTCAACCACTGCGCCACCAGGGAAGCCCACATCTGAGATTTTTAAGAGTCATCATTCATGGCCTTTATGAATATGGGCTTTAAAATATCCATCAGTCAATATGTTTGTGTGTGAAATCATTTTTAATAAATAGATAAAAGGAAAATATGAGATTAATTCAGAATCTGCAATTAACTAGTTTTGTGACTAGACTTGCCTGAGATTCCTGAAATTGTCCCTTTTCTCCCATATTTGAACATGCTTAGTTTTAGATTTAAAAGATGCAAGTACTTTATAGGCAATATATAAAGAGATAATGATTATGAAAAGAAGCCATTTCAGGAAATATATTTCCTTAAATTCACAAGCTGCAATTTTTTTTTTTTTTTTACAAAAAGTGAGGTAGGCAAGGACTATGCTGCTAAAATATTTTATCACTAAGGAATCTTTATTGTCTTTCTGATGGTAAATAAGATTAGTATCTTTTCCAGAAAGGCTAATCTTTAGCATGCTCACAAGATTATGTTGAGGTTATTCCTCTTCCCAGAGAGCCCTGATAGTTAAGGCATGAGTTTAAATCCTGCATACACCTGGCCTTAAAATAGGAGGATTATCCTAGATTATGTTACTGAGTCCAAGGTAATCACATGAGCCTTTAAAAGCAGAAGAGGAAGGCAGGAGGCAGTCGCAAAGATTTGGTAGAAGGGTTATAGCAGACATTGGAGGGTGAGAGGGATTTGACCACTTATTGTTGTAGGGTAATCATATAAAAAGCATTAGAAGGAATGCAGGCAGAAGCAAAGACTGAGCCCTGGCTGACAGCCACTGAGGAAATGGTGACATAAGTCATACAACTCGAAGAACCAGAACTGGACCAATAACCTGAATGAGCTTAGAAACAGGTGTCATTCAACACCTCCCCATAAAGGCCTAGCTGGAATACATCTTGATCTTGGCTTTGTGAGATGAGGAGCAGAGAAACTAGTCCAATCAGCCAGGGCTTGTGACCTACCGAAGTGTGAGATAATAAATTTGTGTTATTTTAAGTCACTAATTTCATGGTAATTTGTTAAGGCAGCAATAAAGAACTAGTGCAATGTCAAAAACTGAACTTATTTTCTTACTACTCCCTTCACCCATTTCTCAACTCTTTCTTCTTTTTGCTTTTCCAATATGATTCACCCAATTTCTGGAGACAAAAACAGGATCATTTTAATTTGGTTCATTAGATCTTTAACCAACTGTGAAATCCCATCAGTAATAACACTGAAACTTTTTTTTTTAATTTTTAGTAAGGAGATTGTTTTCTTATTCTTTGGCCTCTCTCTCCCCCTTTTCTTTGAGCTAACCATCTCTCTGTTCCTCCCTCTTTTAATCACCTCCCTGTAATCACCACTCTCCACACATTGTCCTACCAGCCAGTGGGGAAAACCTTGTCCAGGGCCAAGAGAAGTAGGAGGCAAGACAGAGACCACACTCCACTTTTATATGGTGCCTCCTCAGCCTCTAGTGGGTGTGGAGTCACACTCCAACCAAGTTCGCCCAGGCTGGAGGCTAGACTATGGAGGAGGAGACCAGGACTGACGTGCTTTGGGGGGTGGTTAAAAGTTTGTCACTTTTGGAGTGTGAAAGGAGGGAAGGTTCTTTCCCAGGACCCAGTGTCATTATCCTTCCACCCAGGAATTGTGAGCCCAAGTTCATCCACATCCAGACTTGAGGGCTACACAGGAGAGAAAGGTAAAGAACCCATGCCACCAAATACCCAAACTTGCCTAAACCTTTGATGAATTTTTGGATGCAGCTGCTGTGAAAAAAAATGGAGATTCTCTCCACATCACTACCTCCAGTTTGCTAGTTTTGAGGCTCTGTGGAGAGACAATGGCCAGTGGGCAGTCCGCAAGCAAAATGGCAGCAGGCAGCATTGTTCCCTTCTCTTCTGCCCCTGCTAGTTAGGCAGGTTGGCCCCATGCACATACCACTACAGCTGCCAGAACCACATTTTCCCAGCTGAAACAGTTTTTGATTCACTCAACTTCTTTCCTCCGTCCACTCTGCAAGTCCATTCACCATCTTCCTTTTCCTTAATATCTAAAACATATTCTATCTTTCTTTGCTGTCTCTGTTTACAATCTGAAAAATTATTTTCTGCTCTGCAGTCAGAGTAAAAATTGTGAAATGTAATCACACATCTCCTCCATATATAATATTCTGGTATTGATTGAAGGTTAAAAATGATAACTCCTTAACATGGCTTATAAGGCCCTCCATTAACAGTTTTGTAAGAAAGTATCAGTAGAAATCCATAAAACGGACCTTATTCCCACATTCAAAACAGAGAGTCTTAATCAAAGCCACACCCAAGGAGTGAAGGGTGGAGTAAGAGTTTAGCATCACCAGCAGAGATTAAAAGAATATAGCATTGTGGTTTCTGTCATATCCATATTCAACTTATATATCTTCTCCCTACCAAAACAGGACAAACAAACAAACAAACCAAAAACAATGACTTTGCCATAGTCAACATGCTTCTGAATAACTACCAGACAAGGGCAGCTCTTTTCTCTTAAAAGCTGTCCACATGGGAAGGGAATCAAGTCAATGAACATGACTCTCAGTGTCCATCAGTCACTCCAGTGACTGGATAGTGAGTGATGGTCTCACTCCAGTAACTACGCCTCCACAATTGACATCATCCTGCTTTTACCTGTGAAAGGCCACTGATCCCTGAAGTTCATAGTTTCCAACCCTGCAAAAGATAACAGCATGCTCTGCTCATAAAGACTGCTTTTACAGTATAGTTCTCCAAAACCTCAGTAAGTAATGAATCCAGGGGTGAGTGTGTATGTGTGTGTAGGAGGGAGTTAGTTTTAGATATCTCTTCTTTTGACAGGGTAGAGTGATCTGGGCATCAGTAAATGACTTGGCTATTAGGAACAGTCCTTGAAAAATTAAGGACAAGTTTAAGAAAAAGTGATGTGGATGGTTGTATAGAGAGAACACAAAATGTGAGAATTTTGTTTCTTATGTTAATGCTCATCAGAAAAAAATATCCATCCCAAAAGAGGCTCTCAGCAATCAAAAAGACAGGTATATAATCCTATGACCATAAACATTTGGCCTTAATGGAAATGCAGAAATGCAGATGTATCTTTTCATGCCTGTCATTTCCACCCCATCTTACACTTCACTTATATTTTGCTATCCGTTTTACATTCAATCTCTAGAGAAGTATATTTAGTAAACAATAACTATTATTTTTATTCTTCCTTCAAGTGTCCAACTTTGCCTGACCCTTTAAATTTTTGCAGCCTAATGTCTTAAGTTCTTTATAGATTATTCATAAATATTGTTCAATGAATATTTTGGATGAGGGTAATGTCCAAGGTGACCTTCAATTTCAAATATAAAATTCAATTAGTAATTTTTTTATAGAACAGCTAAACATTTGGTTTAGATTCCATACTTCCATACATAAAGACTAGTTCAACTACTGCCATGGGGGATACCCCAATCTAGCATGAAGAGAAAGCAATACTGTGCCTTCAATATAGTAATATTTTTGAAAGTGAATGATTTCATCAGACCTCTCCCCTTGTGAAAGGGACCGAAATTTGACACAAATTTTTAATATGAGTCTGCTTTTTCCTGACTGTATTGTCTCTGAAAAACACCACCATCTGAAGACTTAAAGAATGCTTGATCTTTTTCTGTGATACTTTGCATAACTTTGCCTAGAAATAATTAACTCTAATATCAAAGGATGTGCTCCATTGGATACATGACCACAGAATCCACATATATTACTACATACAATATCACGGGAAACTTCCAGCCTAATAGTATGCTCAAATAGTATGCCGACAGCTCAGTTAAGACAATGGGTCTCAGAAAATCTCTGCAAGCATTCTATCTCTCTTCAAGATGCTGAAACAACAGGCAATATATGGTGCAGTCACTTCAGTAGCTATTAGAAACAGTTCCAGGAGCCAGAAAATGGCTTATTGTCACTGTAACTTTAGTATCTGCAAGATTTGAGGTCCTGTTAGATGGGCTTTCTTCCACCAAGGAACACTGCTCAGTTTCTGCTGAACTTGAGTCTGAAGCTACCACCTGATCATTTGGGATTCCTCATCCTACTGAATGCCAAGGGGGGTAAAAAAAAGGAAGATACTCTACAAACAGACTCCAATGACATAAGGATCTAGAATTTTTTTTTTTACAGAATAGTGTATATCTGATACCAATGGAATCAATTTTGCATTTTTGATGCTTCTGTGCTCATAAACAACATTGTGAAATTACATCAACTTCATCCTCAAAAGAAAAAAGCAACTATGTCCTCAGAACTCTCTGGGGTTAAGTTCTAGGTTATACTAAAAGGCATGTAATCCAGCCAGCCACAGTGTCACTAGAATGTGACAAAAGTATACAATAGGTGACAAAAGAGGAAGGTATATATCAATTATAGACTTGGCACAAGCTACAGCAACAAAGACTATAATTTATTTCAGTAACTTTCTTGCATTAAGTCTTTGAAGATTTCGGAGCTACCACTTTTAATGTGCCTCAGATATAGATTAGATTTAACCTGGACAGAGCACGTCTGAGCAGTGCAGATGTGGATCATATCTGATACTGCTTTTTCACCACTATGATTCTGTCTCAGCTGTCTGTTTTTTTTTTTTTCTTCCACCTACAGCATCCAATTTTGCAGGGGTCACAATCAGCTTCATTTTGCAATATGAAAATACGCTTCTTCAGGTCCATGCAATCCAGATGTGGAAGGATGTTAATTAATCCTGGGAAAAATTTTTGATGAACTGGAGATGAATGCCTATAAATAAATGCTTCCATCTTTCTTCTAAAGATGGACGGTTCTTGGGAGTATTTGTTACAGCTTCTTAAGTGATGTCATGAGATAAGAGAGGCATCCACTTAATACTGTATACTTGTATTATTTCTCACCCTTTCTTTGATAGTCTCTCCCTAATTCCTAAAAATGTTTGGATTATATTCCCCAATAAAGTTGGTTGAGAAGTCTGGAAGCTGTTTTTTTTTTTTTAAGTTTCAGATTCTTCCTACTCTGTAAAAGTAATTCTAGACCCTTATGTTTATTGGGATCTACATGTAGAGTATCTCCTTTTAGTTTTCTTTCTCGTCATTTGGAAGAAAAAAAATCTTAGTAAAAAAAAATGAAATGCTATCCTCATTCAGAGTAAAAGGTATAGAATAAGTCAAGGGTAAGAGCTAAATATAGTAGAAACAAATTCCTTAGGGTTTTTAAAGCTAAACTGAAGGTATTAGCTCCTAAGTGGCTAGAGACCCACTGATGATTTTTCAGTTTGGAAGTCACACATTGAAAGTTGTAATTTAGAGAAATTAAACACTCATTTAGGAAGGAATGATTCAGAAAATGACTTGTGTACAGTTGCCAGAGAGAGGCTATTTCAGTAATCCAGGTGTGAGATGATGAGCTCCAGAACAGAGGTGGTGGGGTTACCAGGTAAATAGAATGACACATTTACAGACATTTGGGGGGAAGGGTTGACACCATTTGATTGCCTATTAGAAGTAAGTGATGAAAGAAGGACATATATTAAAAATAACTAGACACTTCCAGCTGTGCACAAATGGTTTGCTTTCTGAAATGCAACTTTTTCTATTTCGGAAAGCAGATGACCATATTTTAAGAAGTGGCTGTAATGTAGAGATAAAATCTAGGTTTAGGAGTCCATAAGTTTATTTGATAAAAAGATATTAATTGGGAGTGTATTTTAGGTCAGACACTAGGCAATAGGCCAGGTCTAGTGAATAATGAGCAACAATGAGTGAAACAGACAAAAAATACCTGCTTTAACTGTCATTTATTCTAAGGGGGAGACAAATCGAGATGATTAATTAATTTTCATAATATTTTAGAATATAATGGAAAAAAAAAACAACCCAGAGCTTACTGAGTAGGATCACAAGTGCTGGGATGCAGAAAATTTTGAATAGCGTGATTAGGATAAGCTTCACTGAGAGGGGATGTTGGAACCAAGCCTAGAAGCGAGCCAGTGGGGTAGATGGGAAAGATCCCTCAGAGCAGAATGAACAGCTAAGAAGATCCTGAGGCAAGGGTTTCAGAAAGGGAATAGCAGCCAGCTCAAAATGCTTCCACTGGCAGAACTTAGAAAATTTGGGCATCTGAAAGTAGTTTTGATACGTGCCCATGAGTTTTTGAGCACATCCTTGATTTCTGACATTTAAAATTATTGGAGGCTTAGTTGGTATTATTTTTCATTCTCCATACGTGAAATCACTTACGTATCAAAGAAGTCTGTTTACAAAACCATGGACTGGACTGGGATCTAGTCACACTCATTGTTGGAGTGTTGCCTCTGCTTCTAAACATTGTTGGTGGCCTGTGCTATCTACGCATACCTCTTTCTATGTCTAAGTTCTCATATACTTTCAACTTCAACCTTCCCCACATCAAAATTGAGCGTTTTTCTCACTTTACCCACATTAGTATTTATAGCTCCCTTTTCTCATCAGAGTATCTGAGTTTCCAACAATGTCAAGGTATTTTATTTCCTTTTGCAATGTGTACAAAATAGTACTGAAATTGCTTCACTACTATTAGCAAACCTCCTGATCTCAAGTTTCCTTCTCTTTTTTTATCCTTAAGACTGTATGCTATAGAAATAGAGGAAGTACAATCAAAATATCATATGCAAAGTCATCTGAAATAATTATCTGTGTATGTATTCTCTGAAGATTATCAATTTGATGTAGTTATTGTTTCTATTTGTATTTAATTTTCATTTTTCCCCTTCTATTTGATATAATTTAGATTTGATAGTGTTGTTTAACTTTGGGAATTAAGAGTTCCAATCTTAAAGTCTCATTGCATTCTGTATTACTGCTATCCCACTGCTGTTCTTATCATGAAGTAATTTAATTAGTTTTGTGTTTATGATCTGTGTTTCTTTTTTGTTTCAAAAAGTAGATCACACACATATACTCATATGTTTCATTTTTAATATTTCCTTAACAATATGCAGCAGCATTTTATTCTATCTATCAATCTAATCCCATTGCAGAGCACAGGCTCCAGATGTGCAGGCTCAGCAGCCATGTCTCACGGGCCCAGCTGCTCCATGGCACGTATGATCTTCCCGGACCAGGGCACGAACACGCATCCCCTGCATCGGCAGGCGGACTCTCAACCACTGCGCCACCAGGCAAGCCCGGGATATCATGTATAAATAGTCACATTTAATGCCAATAATGTCTCTCAATGTATATGAAATACATAAAGTAAATATACAGTATTTACATACATATAAAATAATATATAAATTTTATAACATTTATATATTTATATTAGTTATACTTATCCAGCATTCCAAAATAAGAGCAGGAAGTATTTTATTCATGCTTTATGTATTTCATATACATCAAAACATTATCAGCATTAGTATGCTTATGCCTTTTAGCATACATGCATAACTATGTGTAACTGAATATAGCTACACATAACTGAATATAGTTACGCATTTAAATATGTGTACAGATTCTGAACGTTATTCAGGAATGGAAAAAATAGTTTCCAAAATGAGCTAGAATTTTCAAAATTGACTCTACAGGAGAGCTGACTTCACCATAGATTGTGAGTAAGGGAAAAGAAAACTTGGGGTTTTGCAAATGGTTGAAGCAATTGCTGAAAGGTAGAAATAAATTTAATGAATTACAAATATTGTTATAAATTTGCTGATGGAAAATGTATGATGGCAAAAAATGTGGGGGATATATGAGGATAACAATAGAGTCATTCACACGGATTAAATATGTGGATGAGGAATATATGTTTGCTACAAAATACTGTAAAAAACACAGTTGCTTCTTAATTAAAATGCATTATTAACATTATATTCTACAATAATAACCTGCCAGTGGGATGCATGATAAAATGAAGAAGTGATGGTACATGAATTGGGGAACAATTTTTGAAACATCTGAGGAAATACAGTCATGAGCTGAAATAATAGCATGTAATTTCATTTTCAAACACCTACAATTACTAATGATCAAATGGAAATAAATAAATGGTCTCTGAAATATAGGAGAATGTAATACATATTTAAAATTTTAATAACAGAATCATAATTACCCAAATACTCTAAATTATCATGTAGTTTTGAATGGAGATGTAGTTCTAAACCTTTGAAAGATTAAGCTAGTATAAATAGAGGAGAACTTGACTCACATAGAAGAGTTACAGATAAACCATGTCTGATCAAAACTAGTGATATGTTTTAATAATAAAATCACCATATTCCTTTCACTTGAAAAAAGTGCCACAAATATTTTACTCTCATAGGAGGATTCTGTTGTGTCTTCTTCTTCTCTTAAAGACGAGAGTCCTATTGGATTAGAGTCCCACCCTTATGACTTCATTTAATGGTAATTCCCTCCTTAAAGGTCCTATCATCAAATACAGACAAATTGGTGGTTAGGGCTTCAACCTATGAATTTTGGGGGGACATATTTCGGTCCATAACACCTAGAAAGTTATATTAAAGATCAAATAAGTAATCTTGAAGAAGTTTTCAAAAATATCCAAGTCCCATGGTTTCTTTCCACTTTCTTTCCCATCTATCTATCTGTAGAGTGGGGATGGAAAAACAATTAACTGTGGCTTTGTAAATAATTACCACCTCTGCTACTGTATAATACTCATTCAAAAAGCCTTTTAAAAATTTATTTGTTGAGGGTTTTTTAAACCACTTTTTAAAACTCTAGTGGATAAATTTTTGAGAGTTATAAATTCCTTTATTACTAATATAAGTTTATTTGTAACAGAATTATCATTTTAAATGAGGTTACTTCTATAGAAATCAGTCATTATATTATTTTTATAATATCATTTCATTAGTGATGAAAATTTCAAATAATCAGAATTTAATATTACAGCCCACTTTATATGTCACCAAATTTGAATGGATAACATTTAACCATTTGAGATTTAAATATATATGTGGTGATTTTGATGTTTTGTATGAGGATTTTTACTGATTTTTTAAATTACAAGTACTCTCTAATTTCACTTAGTACTTGCTCATGAGACTATAACACATTTCTCTTAAATTCCCATTCATTTAAAAGGAATATGGACAACGGCTTCTGGGAGGAAGTGAAGATTTCCCAAAAGAATTGGGAAATCTGCCTTGACTTCTGAAAGATAGATTTTTAATGTAACTTTTTACTGTATAACTGGAAGTACCCTTTAAATAAATCAATCATTTTGCATGCAGTTAATCCCTTAGATGGTGAAGCCCTGTTATTTGGTAATTGAAGTGCTTATACCTTAATGAAATACTTATGCCAGAGCCAAAAGTGTTTGGGCTGCTGCTTTGTTTCAGAGATGGTTTTGAAAATGATCTTACAGCAAATCTTTTGTGACTGGAAAAAAAGTACAAAATAATTAGAAGCAATTTAGTTTTAGAATAACTTCTCAAAGAACTGTGAATTAAAATGATTCCCTAGATATTTTAAAGTCTCTCATTAGTTGAAATATTTATAACCAATAATTATTTTATGGTTCTAAAATGCTTACATTTTTGGATAGAAGAAATATATAGGGTTTTACAGACGTGTCATTTGACAATAATTTTACAATTATAAGTGGCATTTTCCCTAATGACATTAAAACATGGGAGCACAGCCTTTTTGGCAGCCCAGAAATCATGCAGTCATTGTACAATGCTGGCCTTCTTAGTTCTGATGGTTCTGTTTTTTCTGTTTTCCTCTTTCAGTTCTGTGGAACTATTTTCCATCACCACTTTATTTTCATCACCTTACTTTTTCAGAGAAATCTGTGTTCTCTGGTTTCATTTAAAAAGTGTTTCCCAGTTAACTTATACATGATTTATGTAATTCATTTAATGGTAAATAAATCTGAATATTTTCCTCAAAGAAAATAAGAAATGATACACCATGAATTCCATGACCTACTATGGTCTTATTTTTTTGTTAAAATAAATTTATTAAAATAAAATTCCATGACCTACTATGGTCTATATATTTTTCTATATAAAATTAATTCAGCATGGAATGAAAGATATCAAGCACTAATTAGACTGCTATATGATAATGCTTCAATAAGCCAGTCCAAATCTAGCCTAGCTTCAGATGTGTAAGTAATGAAGCTCAAGAAATCCAAAAATAATTTTAATTTATTTGACTTGTGTTTAACTGGGTGACTGGATAATTTCTTTGCACATTTTCAAGAATGTGACATTTAAAGAATGAATGACTAAATGATTTTAGAGAGTTTATTAATTATACTAAAAATTAAATACTCATCTAATACCAGTATTTGTGACTCACTTTTTTGGTTATTTTTGTTGTTGTTTCTTGTTCCACAGAGATATAGACTTGCTTTGAACAACTGTGGGACCTAAGAAAACAAATGCAAGTTCACATAACATATATAAAAATATTTAAAAATTTGTCAAGATAACAAACTATTAAATAAAACATGTTCTATTCTTTAAACATGAAAATTATACATGCCTCAAAGAAAATTTAAAAAGTTGTTGTAAAAACTACATTTTACTATATTTTACATTATGGTGCATTTCTATGCTCTTTGGTATAGACCCCTAGTTAAGGGCCTCTATTCACTAACTCTAAAGGCAGTACTGCAGCTTGTGATTGTTACTTAATATTTACTTCTTATTGCATTTAGTAGCATTTTCTGCACTCATTACATTCCCAACTAATGAACTTAGAAAAAATGACCTCAAAATATACTTTGTGTAAATACATATCCTAATATACCATGAAAAATAAATAGTGTATGTTTTAGAAAGAATTATAGTGGAATATTTGATGACTCAGGATTATGAAGCATTCCTTAAGAAAAAGCAGTAAAACATAACTGTAGTAGACAGTACTGTGATACTGATCGGCATTAAAAAATTCAAGAAAATCTGTTCATGAAAATACACTGTAAATGAAGTTTACAAAAAGCATATGAAGAAAATATATTCAATTCATATATGAGATTAACAGGGCAATACTTATTCTCTATTTCTTATATTTGCATAGGGTGTAGGAGATTTCCATTATTCTCCCCAAGAGAGAAGTAGTTGGTGAGGAGATTGGGCTTGACTCCATATACAATAAGGAAAAGTGGGAATTTATAGCCAAGGAACAGCTTGGAAAATGACTAGAGGAAACATCAGAGGTGAGGAGGCATTCTGTCTAAACCTAGCTAACAGGTTCCTTGCTGAAGGCAGGCCAGAGTGATCAGACATTACTTGGGGAAGGTGGAGGTTATGGAACCAGATTAGCTATCAAGGATTCTGGCTAAACTGGCTTAGCAGAATGAACAATGCACAGATGAACATGGAAGTCCAAAAGTTAGGATCTACTTGAGAATAGAGTTCAGGGGAGCCTGAGTAGAGTTTGGTCAAAGAGAGAATCTTTATCACCACCACTCCCCAAAACTCACTGCCAGCTTTATGTTTCTCTATACCTCTTACCAACTTTTAATACACTATGCAATTAATTTATTCATTTTGTTACTATCTATTTCCCATGGTAAAATGCAAACTCCAAGAGAGCATGGATTTTTATATCCAATTTTTTTTTTGCTATTGACCCATCAACTAGAATATTTACAGCCCATAGTAGGTCTTCAATAAACGTTTGTTGATTTATAATCTGTTGCACAGTTTCTGCTGGATATTTGAAATGAAATAATTCATGAAAATTACTTCTAACAATACCTGGGATAGACCTTCAATAAATAATAGCAGTGATTATTTTGTCTGTTGTATTTTAAGAAGTTAGATATCGAACGGGTTCACATAATGCTGTAGAAAGTGAAAACTGACCACTTGGTTGACAATCCTGAATAATAGGTGCTATTAGCATACTATTTTGCCTCTTACAGATAATTGATTTCACTACTGCTAGAAGTAGTAAATGCAAGAATTCACTGATTTTATTCCCGTGGACATTTCTCCTCTCTTCCACTTAAAGCACGTGAAGTACTGCTGATAAGCAGGCATGAGATTTGACATATACTCTCTAATTAGTCCTGCTTTTCAAGTGTGTGAAACACAGACAAAAATCAGAAAGCCAGATACCTTGCCATGATGTCAAAATAAGAGTAAAAGGAGGCCTTATCTCAAAGAGTATTTCTAGTTGAAATACACATTTGCATGTGGAATAATAAGCATTATACTTCTGAGTAATAAGTTCATGGATTTTAACTATTCTAGGAAGAACAATTACAATGTATCAGTCAATTATTTGCCTAAATTTGACTTGCAGATTTCTAGGTTCTTAGGGGATTTTAAACAAGATAAGGACCCTCCCTGTCCTCACTGAGGTTACTGTATCAGAAAGACATGGATTCAATAATGCATTTAGATGAATTTTAAAACAATGTACAATATACATGGTATGTTAGAAACACACCCTGATTGTGGACTTCAAATAACCTTGAGGTCTTTGAAGGGACTCCAGAAGATGAGGTGGCCAAGTTAAGACTGTAGAAGTAAGTAGATATCAACCCAGGTAGAAAGGAGATACAAGAGGAGAAAGCAGTACATAAGGTGGGAGTTTCTCTGATAGCTACAGAAAACTGGAGAGCAGTCTAACTAAAGCACAGAACTTCAAGGGAAGAGGGGTGGGGTCACTATATTTCTCTTAAAATGAGCAGATTTTAAATCTTACTGATCTTTAAAAAAGGTGGGGGGAGAGAAGAGGGCAGGGCTATGACACTGGGATCTTGTGGATGCAGTATTGCTGATTGGCTGAGGTTTGTCTTTGTTACAAATTAAAGTGTCCTCAAGAAGTGGTGCATGATGACGGGGGTGGTGAGGCTCAGGAAATGAATAGTCTGATAACATACACATATATATACACACACACACACACACACACACACACACACACACACACACATATATATATATATATATATATATATATATATGTTTATAATCTATCTGAAAGACAAATGAAGCCCTTTGAAGATAAATATGGCATCACTGGAGAGGATGAAATGGAAGACCATGAGAGGCAATTTGAAGACTGTGGGTATCCAGATCAAAGTGACCTGAACCAGATTGGTGACAGTGAAGATACAGAGAGGCAGAAAGACTCCAGAGTTACATGAAATAAGTGATTAGATTTGTGGGATGTACAAGGAAGAGGGATCAAAGGTGAACTCATTGTTTCTGGCTTGAGAAACTGGGTGCATGTGGTTTGCTATTCATTAATATAGAAACAATGGAGGAAGAATAACTGGAAAGAAAGGTAAATGATGAGTTCAGTTTTAGGGAGAAATGCAGGCAATGATTAGCACAGACAGTACTCAGGAGAGAGATCTGAGCTAAAGATATTGTACATATCTGTCCTCAGCATCATATGCATGGTATTCTGTTTCAAAAGATGTTGAAGGGCATGATCCCAAGAAAGGATTAATTTAAAACTGCTTTTATTAATGATCAAATAAGAATGAAAGTAGTTATTATATTTTCAAATGGGGATGCAGCAGCCCCTTTCTAAGCCTTATGATATGTGGATATACTTTTTTCAGCTGGTATATTGGATGTGAATGAAAATATGTAAATATAATTCATTTTATTCATTGGATCAGGGTTTTGCTCTTTTCAATACAAAACCTCTATTTTCTTTGTTTCTATTTTACTTGTGTTTTTCCTACAAAATACAGTTTTCACTTGTAGAAGCAGCTCAATCATCTGTACTTGAAAACTATTCCCAAATCTGTAATTCCATGTCAGTAGAAATTCTCCATGGGCCTCTTGAGCTTTTACATTTCTTGTGAACAAAGGCAGTGGCGGCTTCTCTTTTGGAGAAGCCTGAATCAGACCCCCCAGTATCAGCATTCCTGTAACAAAGCCCACTCAGAGTGCTCATATCACCTGTCCCTCTTCACAGCACTCTGTGGGACTGGAGCTTGGGAACTGGAACAAGAAAATACTGGTACTGTTGCTACTGCAATTACCATGAATAATAAAGTCCTTTGTCACCGACCCCAAATTATCATCACTCCTGCCAGCATCCACGAACAAGAGACAGACTAATACGTTAGCTTGCAAGTTAAGTGACATCAGACCCTACACAGCTGTCCATTAATCTGAAAATCTGAAAACAATCTATCATTTGTATAAATTAATACATACATGGAGTAGTAGAATTCCAAGTATGCAATAGATAAAATGAGAGCTAAATTTATCATGCAATGATATATGGGCTCTTCAACTTGGATTAAAATATTAAAATGGGGCTTCAAGAGGTAATCCTAAAAGATAAACTATCATACCAGATGCAATATTAGCTACAGAGAAAATTCTGTCAATTCAGGTATCAAAAAGTTCCAGGTTGTGGTTTGGTTAGGACATATGCTATTAGTCAGCAATGAAATTCTGATATTATCTACCCTAAAAGATAGGGTTATGTTGCAGCTAAAAATACAGTTTAATGGCTGAAGTGGGGGATGGAGACTGGGATGGGTATTTGACAGCGTTCCTAATTTCCTAATATATATAAGCATTTCCAAATACACCTGGTTGATTACAGCAGCTGTCCCCAACATTTTTGGCACCAGGGACCGGTTTCATGGAAGACAATTTTTGCAGGGACTGGGGGAGGGGGCAGGGGGGAGGATGGTTCGGGGGTAATGCAATCAATGAGGGGAGTGGCTCAGTCTGTAATGCGAGCTATGGGGAGCAATGGGGACCGAGCAGCAGATGAAGTTTGGCTCCCTTGCTCACTGCTATAGCATGTATAGCATGTACACACAGATATACTCCTAAGATTCAGGGAGTTTGTGCTAACTGTGTGATCTTCAAGTTTTAGTGAAAGGTGTGCACTGGGCAGAGGTCTCCTTTTGTAAATGGCTAGGAGAAATAAACTACCACAATATGTACAATATGCATCCCAGAAGCTCTTTGAGCAGCACTAAACAAGAACTCTTCAAGCTGAGGAATTCACAAAAAAGGACAAGGGCTGATTAATCATTAGCATGCCAGGACACTGACTTGGTAAAAGGGTCAGGTGAATTCTGACCCAAATATTTCATCTTTCTAACGGTAATCTTTCAAGCTGTATTTAAAATGCATTCCTCATCTACACAGTACCTGGATTTATGACTTGCAGAGACACTATGCATGGTGTTAGGTTGAGTTTTTGGTGTGTTGTATGTATGTAGAGGGGTGGTAACTGCTACATTCACCTAAATTGCAGCTTCCAATGGCCTGATTGTGAGAAAATCAGTGTCCATTATCAGGCAGTATGTCTCAGGAAAACAGAACCTGAATATAGTAGGGCTTATATGAGACATAATCATATGTTTGCATGTGTGTGTGGGGACTTAAACATCAAGCACTCATTATTGCTCACAAGGCTAGTGGGAGGTTCGGGGGTAATGCAATCAATGAGTGGGGTGTCTGCCTTCTGATGTTGCCTGGGCTTGACCAGATGTTTCCAGTCAACCCTGCATCAGATAGGTTGTTCTACTGATCTAGACTAGACTTTGTCATAGTTGTGAGTCAGCTGGCTGTCAGTTAATCTAGGATGAGCTTGTCTAGGGCCACTAGCATGACTTGCCTCTGTCCATGTAATCTCTTATCTTCTAGTAGGCTCTACTGTATTTCTCATTTGTGTTTCATGGGAAGAATTCCAAGAGAAAACAGAAGTACACAGGGGTCTTGAACCTAAGCTCAGAACCATCAGTTCCACTGCTTGTTCTTGGTTGAAGCAAGTCATAGGCCAGCTCAGATTTAAGGAATCCCAGGCTCTAAATAGCATTTCCTTAGAAAGGACTGCTCCACACTTACTATGCTATCATTTTGGCTAATTCTCCGATCAATACATGTAACTATCAGAAGTGTGGATGATTATTTACACTTCTATGTTTTATTTATACTTCTCTATCTTCCTAGAGGAGAATCAAAATCATTTATCCCTATACTCTAGCCAGTGAAACATTTCAAATCTAGGAATGAAAAGGGAGCAGGTGGGATAAATAAAACAAAGCTGATTTTATCACATTTATGAACATATGTGAAAGCATTCAAAATGAAACAATATGCATCTGAATATAACAGTTGTTCACTGGTTTATTCATTATTAACAGAAAAAATTAAAAATCACTAAACCTTAAATATTCTTTCAATTAGCAAATTATTCATTGTAACATATATCATCAAAGTTTCTTCTTTTAAACACACTAGGCTTTAAGAGATAAAGCTAGATTTGTTAACTGTTAGTTTTATTCTAATGCTTGTGCTTTATCCTACCATGGAGGATGAGATAAATTATTCACTATGGAGAAATACATTAATAAATTCTGATCAATTCTATTCTGTGAATCATCTCTTTTGCATTGTAAAAAATAATTAATGTCTCTCCCCACTCCGAATAATTTATGTACTCTCCTCAGTCTTAGCAGCATGAATGTACCGTATTCCTGGCAAGTTGAAGTTTCTGTTCACAAAGTGTGGTACATTTTTTTTTTGGCAGTGATTTGAACATTTATTTTCAAAAAAAAATTTTTTATTAATTTTTAATCGATTTTGATTGGCATATGGTTCCTTTATACTGTTGTGTTAGCCTTCATTATGCAACAAAATGAATTGGTCATACACGTACAGATATCCTGGTTCATTTTTTTAATGGAGTTACCGTTTGCTTCTGAGTCATCTGCCTACTAATTGTCAAATACTCTCAAGTCATTCAAGCAGTGTAATCTAAAGGTTTTTTTGTTTTGTTTTCTTCAGGTTTCTGACTGATCTACATGTACTAGATTCTCTATCAAAATTAACCAGGCAAATATAATGTTTAATTGTTAAAAAAAATTCTCTAAATAAGAGAACTTTTGTTGAGTACAGACTTAAGTCTGAGTGTTATGGAGGTGGGCTCCTGAAGGCTTATCCTGGCTCCACTTTTTTTTTTTCTCTCTCGCGTTGCGGAGCACAGGCTCCGGACACGCAGACTCAGCAGCCATGTCTCACGGGCCCAGCTGCTCCACGGCATGTGGGATCTTCCTGGACCAGGGCACGAACCTGTGTCCCCTGCATCGGCAGATGGACTCTCAACCACTGCGCCACCAGGGAAGCCCCTGGCTCCACTTTTAATAGCTATATGTACTTGGGCAAGTAGTGTTTTTCCTCTAAGATAGTTTCATCATGACAATGGTAAGGATTGTTAACCTTGTAAGTTTGATACAGGGATTAAATGATGCAAAGATCATAAATTGATTAGGACAGTGCTTAGCACTTGAAAAGTCATCTATAAATGTAGCTATTGTTAGTAAATGGAATTTATATTTTCATCAATGCAAAAGTTAGTACTTTATTAATACCAAAATACATGTTGATTAAAATATTATTTTATAGACTTGATCGTTTTGAAGGGGAAGAATATCATTATTTTATTAGATTACATTAGACAATGAAACAATGAAAAAAGCATAACATGATTTGAATCCTCCATATGCAACACAGATAAAATTGAGCCACACATGTACTTTTACTTCATTTCTTAAAGAATTCAACCTGAATAAACAAAGCTCACGTTCAGTGTAACTAAATGTTGTTAATAAAACTTAAGCAATTAAAAGTTAATGGTAGTGGGACTTCCCTGGTGGTGCAGTGTTTAAGAATCCACCTGCCAGTGCAGGGGACACAGGTTCGATCCCTGGTTCAGGAAGATCCCACATGCCATGCAGCAACTAAACCCATGTGCTACAACTACTGAGCTTGCGCTCTAGAGCCCATAAGCCACAACTAGTGAGCCCATCTGCCACAATTACTGAAGCCCGTGCTCTGCAACAAGAGAAGCCAGTGCAATGAGCAGCCCACACACCACAATGAAAAATAGTTCCCACTCGCCTGAACCAGAGAAAGCCCGCGCACAGCAATGAAGGACTCTCAGACAAAAAAAAAAAAAAAAAAGGTAATGGTGGGAGCAGCTTATACAGGTTCACATACAGGGATCCTGGATTATTTTTGTTAGATTAACTACTGTAAGCGTAAAACTGCTGAGATGGCAGAATTTTGCTTTCATGGGACCATTAAAGTAAACAAATGGAGAAAACCAAAGAAAAGTGCTATCTTGTTGTGCTGGGTAGAGGTCTTGGCTGAAAAATAACTAATTCCCTATCTGAATCACAGGCTGGCCTTAATTCAGCTATTTAAAATGTACCAAATCCCACAGACAGAAGGAACCAGAGCAGAGAGCATAGAAAACAAATAGTTGTTGTTTTTTCAGAGGGAGGCCAGCCACTACAGAAAAGGATTAAAGCCATGAGTACAGGGAAATGAACTAAACCAAGAATTGCAGCAGTATAGCTTAGCAAATTTCATGGGATGTGCAGACATAGAAGGAGAAATTAATGAAAAAGGAAAGGAAAGGTATTAATATTTATACTATGGTGAAGCAGAATGAAAACCTTTAGTGATTACACTGGTAATGTGGGCCCTGGTTTATTAAACAGGGAAGTTGTTATCAACATTGAAACATAAATGTATGAAGAGGCCATTCTGGGAATTAAGCCACTTTAACCTGTAAAATCATCAGAAGAATATGCAGATTGCTTAGAAAGATGACAGGGATCAATTAATGACTCTATAATTAAATATGCAATATTTATATATATATAAGGATATAAATAACTCCCCAGTGTTAAGGGTAGATATGCAAATATATATACACTAAAGTGTGTGTCATTGAAGTAATTCCAAAAGTTTTCTTTAAATCCTGTATGGTATCATATGTATATTTACTACAGTCATTATTACCAAAATGTCATTCCTTTGGTAATTCATTCAATTTATATAAATTGAGAAAATAAGTGTCTGGGTCCTTTTATTAAATAAAATTTGAGTAATACTTGGCCTTCTATCTAGCCGTTTTGGTAAATGGCCTCAAAGCAGAGCTAGTAACAAGAAAAGGACTTGGTCAGTCTGACTCATTGATTGTGGCATTTTCCAAAAGTCTTTCTGTGGATTTGGAAGTAATTTTGAGATGATTACAGTGATGTATTTAATACCCTGGCTTGACTAATTTGAGACTAAAAAGTATTCTAAAACAAATTAATAGAAATTGAACTGAGAAAGAAGATACATCTCAAATATTGATTTATTAGGCACTATCAATAATGTAGAAATATTTTAACATGCATCTCTTCTTTTTTCTCCTTTATGCCTATATGGATTAAATTAAATACATTTAGTATCTCCATTTTATATAATACATATGTAAATGTCATTTATTTATTGACAACTTTAATCTAGAAACCTCGGTATATCATAATCTTATATTAGACTCATTTCAAAAAGTTTACGTTTAGATCAAATTTGACAGCTAATGAAGATCCAGGTGTCTTGATGATGCTTGTTTACAGAACCCAGTGTTTCAAGCTGATATGTTTGCATTTATCCTTCTACTGCTACCTAACTACTTCCTCAGTGTTGATAGAATATAATTAATACATCATTGCTTTGAGGGCTGACATGGGATATTTGCTGTGTCAGGTACATACTCAGATATTCATTCTACTGAAATTTTAGGTTCTGATTCATTACTGATATTCATCTTTCTTAATTAAAATGAACGCTTTTAATATTTTTCTTCAGTAAGATAAAATTGCTTTTAAGATTTTTTCTTTGCTTTATAAATCATTATTATATTTTACCTCATATACATATATATACTTTAAATTTCTCACCACAACCATGTTTTCTTTTTAATCCAAGATATCAAATATTTTATACAATCGTTCTGAGTCAAGGAATTACTGAAGAATCAAGATCAAAACTATAATTTTAATAATAGTTTCATTTCTATAATTTCTGCGTTTTGCAGTTTTCTAAAATTTTTATTTGACAGATGTATTTGTCATAGAAAAAACAATGGAGTATCCTGAATAACTTGTACTTTTGTGTTGACAATTGAAGTGATATGGTGTGCTTTCTCTCCAAATTGAGTCTACAAATATGTTTGTCTAGATAGATGTTTCTTTCTTCTTCTCCAAAATGAATTTATTGATATTTGTTCAAAATCCCATCACTTTCAGTATCCTCTGGGAACTTCCTCTATCCATTATCCCATGTGTTTCAAGTGTCTTCATTTGTCTCATTTCTATTGGCTACCTCATAGTATCTCATAAACATCCAGCTGCCACCATTTCAAAGATAAAAAATAAATAAATAACAGGTATAATTCACTTTGGTTCTGATCCTCTCTAAATGTTACAGCACATGTCTCTTCCTTTCCATAACAAGCTTTCTAGAAAGAATAGCCTATACTTGCTCTTTCTACCTTAACATCCTAATTATTTTCCAAAACTGTTTCTTGGCTTCTACTTTTTCCGTTTTATACAAACTCTTTTTTCTTAAAGTTACTAATGGCCTTGCCATTTCTAAATAAAAAAGACTTTTTCAAACCTCATCCTTTTGGCTCATTAACATATGTTAGTCTCTTATCTTAGTTCACATTCCCAGACTATAAATCCCAGAATTCCTGGTACCAATCAGGATACCATGGTTGAGTTCTGACCAGTAGAATGTAGGAACATGTGATATATGTCACTTTCAGGCCTGTCTTAAAAAATATCTCTTTCATGCTACTACTCTAAGCTTTCTTTATTTGTCTCCAAGTGGTCAATCATAGAGGTTCCAGAAGAAGACTAACAAACAGTAAAAAATGATGGAGTTGAAAAAAGAAACCCTAGCTTCAGAATATCCAGGTAGAGTGAGAGTGACCATAAGTTGTCCCAGTTTGCCTGGGACTTAACCAGTATTAGAACTGAAAGTCCTGAATTCTAGAAAAATCTTTAGTCCTGTGCAAACAGGGGAGGTTGATCACTGAATGTTACCCACTGAACACTGAACACCCACTATGCACTAGAACTGTTATTGACCTAGCAATAGCTATTCTATTGTGTTAAGGCACACAGATATGGGAATTTGTTTGTTGTCATGGTTAACCTACTTGAATAAATATCTAACTAAGAGAGAATCATCTATCTCCCTTCATTTTGTTTCAACATCCTCTTTTATTTTTCACATTTACAATTTTTTTGATTGACATATTTTTATTAATGTGAATTTTAACATATAGAAAGAAGTGCCTAAATATAAGTAATGTGTACATAATTTTATAAATATTATCATTAATTAAATATTATTAAAGTGAATACCATTAATCTACCATACGGTAAAGAGATTTGATTGTGGCTAGATTCTCCTTTTATTATTGGGGTGTTAAACAGAATCCAAAATAAAGGTCATGGTTTGAATAGAACTCTAGACTAAACACTCACAGCCAGGTAATTGAAACTTAAACTTTCTTGGTTTCCCTGAAATGCTGACTCTGACCTTAACCAAAACTTAAGCTTTCTTCATGTCAGCATGACCTTCCAACTTCCTAGTCAATCAGATACAGACAAGTAGGCTGAGTGCTGCTACCCTAAAAGGAACATAAGTTTCTAGCAACCAAACACAAAACTATGTACTCCCTCATTCATGTTTGTAAACTGAGCAGTAACTGCTGAGGGCCGAGCTTCTTAACCACTTTTGGTTTTGAAATCCCCCTGTTCGGGAACAATCTGTTTCTCCCTCAATAGAATATTCATGTCAAGCGAAGCTCTCTGAATTTTCCTTAGAAAATGGCAACCTCTCCTAAACTGCTTACGTAGAGGTTTGCTTGATTTTCCTTTTTTGATTTGTTTTACCAACTACGCATGTAACACTAAACAATATGCATGTCTGCAGTTCTCATGTTTCTTTTTCTCATCATTATGTTTGCTAGGACATTTACAATTACTATTATCAATTATCTATGTAGTCTGGATCCTAATAGTTATCTGATGAGCCACACTTTTTATTCATTTGTAAATCCAATCAAACCCTAAATTCGGTGACCCAACCCTCTACAGTCTCTAAATGTTTTCCTTTTCTCTATTTTCCTTCCCAGACATGAGTTCGCATTCTCCTGTTTTTTTTCACTGATAATCAAATTTAGGGGCATACTATACTTATTCAGTGATCTTGTTAAATATTCCCTGGACACACTTAAATCAGTCTGATCATAGTTTGGGGATGAGGAGGACATTATTTAAATCACTCACATGACTCTGATGATAAATATGACAGTTTAGAAACACTAACAAAGACTGTTACTAAAGCCTTATTATGGGGACTTCCCTGGTGTTGCAGTGGTTAAGAATCCGCCTGCCAATGCAGGGGACATGGGTTCAGGCCCTGGTCTGGGAAGACCCTACATGCTGTGGAGCAACTAAGCCCAAGTGCCACAACTACTGAGACTGTGCTCTAGAGCCCATGAGCCACAAATACTGAAGCCCGTGTGCCTAGAACCTGTGCTCTGCAACGAGAGAAGCCACCACAATGAGAAGCCCACACACCACAATGAAGAGTAGCCCCACTCACCGCAATTAGAGAAAGCCCGTGTGCAACAACGAAGACCCAATGCACCTAAAACTAAATTTAAAAAATAAATTTATTTTGTTTAAAAAAAGCCTTATTACGAGTGACAGTGCATTAATAAAAAATCCAGCAGTATTTGGAGTTTGTTAATAATAGTATTTTAAATGAAGAAATGCATTTTATGTGTCTGTGGAAGAATAGGTAATTCTAAAATAATCCCTCCCAACTCAATGGAAAATATATACCACCTTGCCCCTTGATTAGGGCTTGGTTTTAAGTGTTTATGATTTATAAGGGTTACATTTAAACTTTAATTTTAAACGATAACAACAACAACAACAACAACAACAAAAAAAAAAACAATAGGTAACTCAGCTCAACCTCTTCAGGAAATTACCAAAGTTTGATGATGATCCTAAACTCCCAAAACATGACAGTTTCAAATAAGAAATGAATTTGGTTTCGTTCATCTGAAAATCCTTTGGCCATTATGTCTTAAGAATTTATGGGGCGATCACAAGGTGTCAGTTTTGAAATGACAGTTGTCATTTGAGAGGGAAATACAAGGCAGACAGAAGATGAGCCATTTTTGGTGAGGCTGTTCAAGCTTCTCTTTCATGTCCTTTCAACACACTGGTCATGTTTGTCTCACTCAATGTAAAATCCAACATTCTTATATTTCCATGGAAGGCCAGACCTGGTCATGTGTTACCTCACTAACCTCTTCCTTTAATCTCTCCATTTCTTCCTCCACTCCAGATACTCTGTTTTCCTTGCTGGTACTCTGGGCAATGCATTCTCAACAGGGGTGATAAATTTCCCAAGGGGGAATAAATTGGTTCCCAGTGTCGGGGTGTGGTGAAAAAATGTCGTACTCTTTTTTTAAAATAAATCATAGATATGCATATAGTACATTAACAGATTTATAGTATATATGTAGCATGAAAATTTCCTTAAAGAAAATTATAGAGCAAAATAATTGTCTAAAATGGCTGACCAAAAAAAAAAAAAAAAAAAGGTTGAGAAATACTGTTAGCCAAACAGCAGTCACCAGAGCTCCTTTTTTACTGGCTATTTCCTTGCCTGGAAATTTCTTTCCCTGGATACCTGCACAGTCCAATTTGTCCAAAATATGTAAAGTGGCATTTTACTCTGATATTTCCCTTTCTGTTTACTTTTCTTCTCACCACTGACTGCTAACAATTTTACTTATTCAATTTGTCAAGTTTCTTTCTCATTCACTAAAATAAAAGGTCCAATAGTAGGGATTTTATCTTTTTCAGTTTATTTTCCAGACCTAGAGTATTGTATGCCATAAAAATTAAACACAATATATATTTGTGGTTGAATAGATTGACTGCAAGATAATATCATTGAATGTTGAAAATGATGAAGAAAGGCAGATAAAACCAAGCCTTTAGCTTGTCTAAATACTCGGAGCATTACAGTTGTCAGCTGAACCTTGTAGAGCTACATTTATGCCCAGATCCAACACTCTGGAGAGTCTGGATATCATACAAATCTGTGGAGGGGTTGGTTGAATTCATTCAAATTGTATGTTGGATAAAGCAGTGTGGTTAGAGATAGATATTAATGGACACATCCTAAGGAGCCCTATCTCTAATTAATTCAGGAATTAGAGGTTTTCATGAGCAACTGACACTCGACAACATGTTTTGCAAACTTACACAAGTCCTATGGCTTCCAAGAGTACACAGGCGACAGACCACAAGTACTGCTTGCCTTATTCAAACATTCTACTCTGAATGTGCACAAAAAGAGAAAAATATCTCTTCCCCCTTCCTGATGTTTCATTCTTAGTACAAGGAATTCCAACAGTGTAGTACTTCTGCTTCTTCTTTGTTTTATTCACTCAGACACCTTGCTCATTCAAATCTTAGATAGATGGACTCAATTACTTGAATCATATATTTTCAAATAATAATGTGCTTACTCAGTTCACCTGGACTCCCATCCTGTTGAAATCAGGCCTGCTCATGTCCAGCACAACCTTTGCACTGAGACGGAATTTATCTTATCTGTTTCTATGTTCTCTTGGGACTGAGTGGCTAAGTTTGCCTAAGTAAGCCTACTTAACAAAAACCCCAATCCATAGCCTCTATCAATCATAAACATGATATTCTGGCCTGAATATAGTTTTGCTTTTCTCCCAAATTTTTCAGAACTGGGTAGAGAAAATATATGATAACAACCCTCCTGTCTACCCCCAATTTTTTATTCCATAACTTCTTTTATTCACTTATTCCTTCAATTACACATTTAAACAATGTTTATTGAGACTATCATTGAGAACACTACTTTTTATGCACTGTTTTAATACTAAGAAAACATACCATCTAGCCTTCCATTTATAAGGAGGTCTTTTGGGTTGCAAAAACAGAAACATTGCTTCTGTATTAATATTGCAATTGCACAACAGACTGGGTATAGAGAAAACATAGGCCTCCCAAGTGACTGTTCTGGCTGATAAAGCAAATGCTAGGCCTTCTGTGAATGTATAGATTCTATCTTATGAAGGATCCATTAGTGTCTTCAAATTGCTCACCAAAACATCAACACTCATAATTAGAAAGAAGAAAGATTGTTGGTCTGGCCTACTAAATTAGTTAAAACACTTGATTATAAGGAACAGAAACTAACTAAAGGTAGGGAATTTGTGTCCAAGTCCAACACTGGGGATAATGCTCTGCTTTAGGTAGAGACCCTGCATAGGGATTTAAAATGTTGTCAGGATGCCTCTTATTGGCGATAAAATAAACTCCTCCTATACTTTCCATAGTTTCACCTACATACTGATTTTTTTCTGGATCCCATTTCGAAATTTCCAACAGATCTGATTAGCCTAGTGTGGGGCAATCATCCTTCCTTTGGCATCAGTTAAAACTAAGGGACTGAATAATATGGTGGAAACATAGAACAATCTCATGTGTAAGATAAGCATTTGTAAGAGAGATATTGCTGGTCAGACTTACTAGTAGGTCTCTTCTTACAGAGAATATGATAGACTTTAGTAACTGTTCATCCTAATATTTAGTCTTAATCTTTTGAATAAGCTTATAAGTATTTACATATTCATGGAAATGAAAAATTGTGTCAACTACATTAACATAGTTATGGGAATAAGGGAAAATCAGCCTTCCAGGATCACTTGAGGACAATTTGACTATTCATATTACCCTTTGGTATGTATACTTATTTATGAGTTTCAGCTATTGATTAATTATTTTGTAATTTTTATCTGCAGTAATAATAGTAATAACTTTCCAATGCAGTTAGACCAAAATTAATGTGTATTGACAATAATTTATTAGCAGTGAGCTAAAATGTGACAGGTTTACAATGTTAAAATAAAATAGAGAACATTCATGTCACTGCCACTCCCTTTCTTTATAGGATCTTAAAGAAGGAGAGGAAGGGATAGAGTTACTGTGATAAGCTAGCAATTACATATATGAGAGCAATTGCAGGATATACATATCAATGTGTTAGCAATCCCAGCCTTTTCCACAACTTCTCATTTATTAAAAATGATTTGTCTTTGTTATAAAGCAGAAACTAACACATCATTGTGAAGCAATTATACTCCAATAAAGATGTTAAAAAATAAATTAAAAAAAAAAAGATGACATGAGAAAAAATGATTTGTGTTTGCTCTCTTGCTCCAGGGCATTGCTAGGTTGAATGAGATAAAGGATTCATTGGAAAATTATAAGATCTGGGCTAAACTAAACTGATTGACTATACAAAGGGTAGAGCACTACTACAGGATGAAAAGTACTAATGCATCCAGAAGTCTGGAGGAAGTCAGACTGGATATAGCCAGGAGGGATAGGGTAACAGGAAGTCAGGCTAAGATAATTTGAGGGAGGAGAGGGAGAACAAGGACAATAGAGCAACTGTGAAGAATTTGGGGTGATCATTTACTAAGGAGAGTTCAGAAAAAATTCCCATGAGTTATTTCAAGGATTTTACTCTGTGTGATAGCTGAGATAATAAAATGCTAAGTCTGTTCACAGTTTAATTAATTAATTAATTTGTTTGTTTGTTTATTTATTTATTTATTTGCAGTACACGGGCCTCTCACTGCTGTGGCCTCTCCCGTTGCTGAGCACAGGCTCCGGACGCTCAGGCTCAGCGGTCATGGCTCATGGGCCCAGTCTCTCGTGGCGCATGGGATCTTCCCAGACTGGGACACGAACCCGTGTCCCCTGCATCGGCAGGTGGACTCTCAACCACTGTGCCACCAGGGAAGCCCCACAGTTTATTTTGTAATCATTTTTAACATGTCTTGATAATTCCATAGAATATAAATGCCATTCATAATTACTGTACTGTACAAACCAACCTACACAAGTATTCTAACTCTAAGCCTTCCAAGAAGTTATCCATTATTAATTACTGATGCACAGTAATTCAGATGGGTCAATATGAAAGACTGCATTTTTGAGAGCCACATAGTGCAGATTTTTAGCCAAGTTATATTTAATAAAATGTATACTTGATTTCTTCCTTGGAGTAGAAAACCATTAAATGTTATCAGAGATCACCAGATATTCCTAAATTTGACAATTTCTAAATATGAATAATATCTCAGTATTCTAATTTCTCCATTACCCTAAGTTGAATGGCTTTCTCTATAATGGACATAGTTTCACTTGGATCATCCAAATATTTAATAAGAAATAGCTTCCTTATCTACTTTGAAACAATCGTCCCTAAAACCTAAGAGGTTACTGTATACTCTGGAAGAGAAATGATAGGTAGGCAACTTCAATGTTGCCCATATTTATTTCTCAAGAAAAGGTTACTACTAAGGGGTAATATACAGTCTTAGAAAACTATCTTTAAAAAATGCAGGATGTTTTGAGAAGGCTGATAGGGAATAATTCAAACTAAAAGCTAAATTCCATTCTGATAAAGTAAGAGCTCTTGTGGATGCAATTAACACATATTATAATCACTATAGTTTATCCTCAGTCCTCAGAGCTGAAGCATATGGTGCTAGAGGCCACAATGTACCAGATTATTCCTAAAATACCTGGCAGTGAACAAAAATAAACAAAAAAGCAACAACAATAACAGCAAACAAATAAATAGTGGGAATTAACTCGCCAATCCAGGAAATCCAGAGCCACTTTTCTTAGAGTATAGGTGAAGAAGCTCCAGAAGCTCCCCCTTTGCCCCTTTAAAGCCTCCATGGTAGACAGAATGATGGCCTCTGAAAAGGTCCACATCCTAATCCAAGAAGCCTATTAACATGCTTCCTTACATGGAAAAGGGGACATTGGACATTGCAGATGTGATTATGGTTAGAGGTCTCAAGATGTAGATTATCCCAGTGATAATCGAATTATGGTGAGTTTTAACAATCAGAAATCCTTTGCCAACTGTGGTGAGAAAGATATGTGTTGATGGAAGAAAGATCAGACAAATTCATCAGTGCTGGCTTTGAAGATGGAAGAAAGGACCATGAGCAGAAGAGTGTGCGTGACCTCTAGATGCTGAGACAAAGACACTGCTTTTCCCATAAAGCCTCCAGAAAAGAACATGGTCCTGCCAATACCTTGATTTTAGCCCAGTGAAATTCATATTTAAATTCTAACCTATACAACTGTAAGATAATAAATGTGTGTTGTTTCCAAGCCTTTAAGTTAGTGGTAATATTTTACAGCTGCAATAGGAAATTACTACATCATGTAAAGTATTGTTTATCAAGCTTAACGGAAATATGAATTGCCTACAGATCTTGAAAAAAGTAGACCTTGGCCCAGTAGATCTTGGTTAGTTCCCAGGATTCTGCATTCCTAATAAGTTACCAGGTTATGCCAGCACTGCTGATGCTGGGCTATACACTGGTTGACAATGACCCCTAGCATGTGCACAGATCTGTGGCCTTATGTCAGTCTGACCCACCCATGAACGTTATGATAAAAAATGTGACTTGTAAACATTTTAATTTTGCCTAAGAAAGTTATCTTGTACTGTTACTGTTGTTTTTTTTTTTCTGATTTCTATTTTGATTCACACTATGGTTCAGTTTCTGACCCTGGATCCCCTTTACTGATTGTGTAAGCAATGCTGATTTTTAAAATAATTTTCCTTATTCAGTTGCCTGACTTTGTTATGCTTGTTCCTCCACATGATTGAACTGTTTCACTATTAACTGTTTTGCATATTAACATGGTTGATCCCAGCATGCCTGACTCAACAATATTCACCTTTATGACCAACTTTTTGAATAGAATAGTTGTCACCCCTCCAACATTTAGGATATATAAAAACCATTTTGTTAATTAGAGTAAAAAATATGTTATTTAAAAGTCTCCATAGCCCCTTGCTTAAAACACATCCTGTTTGAGGAAAGAAATGTCACATAATTCTAGGCAAATTACAAGTAGAGTTTCAGAATTTCAGGATCATTAGGTATGATATTTTAATCACTGAAGCCTCTCTTTATGCTGTTCCATTGCTTGTGGTTATATTCACTTCAGTGTAACAATATTCTATTTTTAGATACATTAGAATTTAAATAGATTCTTTCTGTTATCATATCTCAATGTTCAACCTTACATTAAAATTTCCTTAGAAGTTCAAGATAGATAGATACATAGGTACATAAGCTAGCCCCTCCTCCACACTCCAGACATTTAAATCAGAATCTAGTTGAGAAGGGAAGAGATGTTAAAAGCCTTAAAATGTCCCTTGATGATTCAAATCTGCTGCCAAGTTTGAGTACTAGTTATACAAGTAATAATTCTGAAAAAAATTTTGAAAATAATTCTGAAAAAAACTTACACTTTTTTCTACTGTACATAAAAGTTATATTCTAAAATAGTTTGAATTAAATATTACTTTAAAAGTCCATTTCTACTCAATGGATGATAAAGTATTGAAAACTACCTGCATGGTAAATTAGTTATTTATCACTGTATAAACAACCATCCTAAAATTTGGTAAAATTAAAATATCAATTTATTTGCTCATGACTTCACAAGTTACACTGAGCTCAATTGGTGGCTCTTCTGCTGGTTTCAGCTGAGACCACTCATGTGGTTGCATCATCTAGCAAATCAATCGGGGCTGAATGGGCCAAGATGGCCTCGTTTCTTTGTCTGGAAGTTAGCTGGAGCTGTTGGCTGGGTCAGCTTCGGTCTTGTCCCTTTGGCCTCTCCAGCATATCAGCCTAGGTTTCTTACATGATAGCAATGGCGTTCCAAGAAGTCAAGACCCAATGTACAAGTGTTTATCAAACCTCTTTTTCTGTAACATTTATTGATATGCCATTTGTCAAAATCACATGGCCAAGTCCAGTCAATACAGACAGTACACAAAAGCTTGAATACTGAGACGTGTGATTAATTAGAGACCATGAATGTAGCAATCTGTCACACTCAGTGTAATGTATTTCACTACTAAAATTTGGACAGGGCTAATTATTAAATACAAATTCTGATTTTAGCTTTTTCAAAATTATTTTTCTTCTGAAATGTAACTTATTTACAAAAGTACATAAAACACAACTATTAAGCTTAATAAATGAGAAATGACTGCAAATTTTGGTCACAAAGGTTAGGGTTAGGGTGACAAAACCTCTTCAGGATAAGAAGTAGAATTTTGTCAACATCCCAGAATCCCCCTGAATACTCCTTTTGAATCACAATTTCTTATATCACAAGTATGTGCTTTCCTGACACTGTGGTAATCACTCACTTGCTTCTTTTAAGAGCCCCCGTGAACAATTTTTATCCTATTTTTGAACTTCATAAGAATATAGTATACTACATATTATTTTCTATCTGATTTCTGCAGAAGAGTATATATTCCAGAGTCATGCTGGTTGCTACATGGAGCTGCACACTGTTGATTTAATGACTGTATTCTATTTGGTTTTATCACTACACCACATTTTCTTTGTTAATTCTATGGCTGCAGGGCATTTCAGTTTCTAGTTTAGACTTATTGTATTTGTTTTAATCATTCATTATTTATAACTCATTATAACCATATATATTTTTCCAGGTTCCAATGCACATAAACACATTATACACATACCTAAAATGTATATATAATCTCAGAGTAGAATGATTTCTGGATCATATGGCATGTGCTCAAATTAAAAATAATAAAAGATAATAAACATTTTAGCAGTATGTTGTTAATTTTAGTTAAGTGTTCCATATTCACTTCATGAGAATGTGGATTTTATCATTATGTAATTCTGTATCTGTCATCTAACAATTGTGTGAAACTTATCTATAAATTTGTTTTAAATTTTTTATATTTAAGATTATCTGTATATAATGAGAATTTTTCCCCTTATTTTATTTCTTCTTAAGTATACAAATATTTTAATTCAATTATGATTAGAGGTGGTAAGAACAAATAAACATTTTGACATGAGATGAATGTATTTGCAATTCAAGCACCATGGAGAATATATTTTTGCTTCCTCTACATCAAATCCTCATCTCAGTTCTACCTGCAGATATTATGCATTTTCTTTATGCCTATTAAATTTAATTACTCCATTTTCATTGGAATTCATTATTATTTTTCTATATTAAACACTTTAAAGTGAGTTTTGGAGGGATGCTTTGAGGGTTTTTTTTTTAATTACATCTTAATATTATGTTCATTATTTAAGAAATGAAATGAAAAAAGAAGTCTTTTTTGAAATCCAATGGCTCAATATTCAGTTAATATTTTAGATACTTAAATCACTGTTTAAGAAGTGTCTTAGTCAGCTTGGACTGCCATAACAAAATCGGATCGACTGGGAGTTCAAACTACAGAAATTTATTTTCTCACAGTTTAGGGACTGTAAATCTAAGACAAGGTGCAGATGGTCAGGTTCTGGTGAGAGATCTGTTTCTGGCTGCCTTCTGGCTTTGTCCCCGCATGGCAGAGAGAGAAAGAAAGTAAGTTCTCTCACTCTCATGTTATAAAGGCACTAATCCCATCATGTGAGACCCAAAATTATGACCTCATCTAAACCTCAGTAAATCCCCAAGGCTTTCTCCAAATACCATCACTTTGGGGTGAGTACTTCAAGATATAAATTTGGAAAACACATAATTCAGTCCATAGCAAGAAGTACATTTCTCCCTCATTTTTTCTCTCTTACTTTCCTTCCCTCCCTCCCTCCTTCCCAATCTCTCTCTCTTCCTTTCTTTCTTACTTTTTCCTTCTTTCTTCCTTCCCTTTTTCCCTTTCTCCCACCCTCACTTTGTATCTTTCTCTCCTTCTTTTCCTTTTCTTTTTTTATCTTCCTTCTTTTTTTATATTGAAAATTCTTTAAACAATAATTATTACATAGTACTTTAACTTTATATTATTGATCATTTCATGATAATCTTTGAATGATTTATTATCTCTTTGGTTCTTTCAAGTTGTCAGGCCTTTCTTTAAATCAATGGGGCCTACATCTTTTGGTGAGGATAATACAAGGAAAATATACATGATCCAACTGACTGAAACACTTTACAGCAATAGCAGCCTTGTTACACAATAAGATTGTCATTAAAGCCCAGTAGATCATGTAGACGTAAACTGTCTAATCAGCTTTTCATAAAAGATCTAGATATTCATTTATTTAGTTAAACTGATCTGTAATTAGGCATGTAGTTGTATACTCATTTTAGTTCTATATGAAAGAACAGCAATCGTGATGTATTGAACTATGAGTTTTTTTTAATAACATAGTAATTTATTGAGGTGCTTTGTATGTTGGTATATATGCACCATTGTTATAGTTTTATTTTTGAACACATTAGTGGATACTAGCAAAACTTTCCTGTCACTTTATCTTTAACATGGAGGACTTGGATCTAAGATATATTTGCTCTGTACTTTTACTGAAATATTTTCTCTGGCAAATTAAAAATGAAGATCAACCAAATTCTGATTGTTCATATTTATTATCAAAATGGTTTAATTCAAATGAAAATTGTTTACTCCAAAACAGTAGCTTACTAACTTATTTTTTTACTTCCATTTCTCTAAAATTATTTTAACACTATAATTGTGCACTTCTCCCCATTTTTTAAATTGACCTCTAGATTTTTTCAACTAGAGTACAAAGCATTGCAATAAATACAATTTCTGTCTTATTTTTTAAAATGTCATTTAAAAAATAAAACTATTCCATCACTATTTTAAATTTATCCTTTGTAATATGAAAATTTCATCGCATATTATTTTTAACATAGTGTGTATACTTTGTTTTCTCATTTAACTTGTATTTGCATTCTCTTTCCTACAATATTTCATCTTAATATAATGTATACCTTAAGAAGTGTGTTTCTGATCACCCCCACCATATTATCCTTAAAAATTGTAAGCATAATTTTATTATTTAAAAGCAATTTATTTTGCCTGATTATAAAACATTTTTTTTCTGGAATTAGTAATCCTTACAACTATTACTAGCAAAAATAATAATAATAATTATAACCTCTCTCAATTTTGAAAAACACATTAAAATTGCAATGCAAAAGTTTATAGAGAAGTATTTTTTTTCTTTTTTTTCAATTGGATGGAGTGTTGCCTTGTTAATGTAAACTTCTTTTTACACAGATCTTTTGAATTGTCCATGCCTGGGACACCCACAAATGTTTTACCAGTGCCTTTTTTGACATTTTACAATGAGTGAAAACTATGACTTATTTCCATAAAGTGAAAAAACAGTGATTGTGGAAAAAAAAAACAGATTGGAATATAGAATATCAATGACATAGGTATATCTTCAAACAAATAAATTCTAGGAAGGAAATAAATTCTTAAAAAATATTGATACCAATACACTTCTTGTGAGGTCCTCATTATACCTCAAGAGTTAAAAACACCCTGATTTGAAGACTTGTCATTCCAGGGAAAGAATTCAAAGACGTTTATTTTCTGAAAATCTCATAAGGTCTTTCACTTTAGACTCTCCAAAAGAGGCATTCCTTCTGAAAGGAATGTTAGATTAATTAAACTAGGAGGCCACTAGACTGAGGTAATGCTAATGCTCTGGCAGCATCAAAAATAGCCAAGACATGGAAGCAGTCTAAATATCTATCAATGGAGGAATGGATAAAGAAGATGTGGTACATATATACAATGGAATATTACTCAGCCATTAAAAAGAATGAAATAATGCCATTTGCAGCGACATGAATGGACCTAGAGATTGTCATACTGATTGAAGTAAGTCAGACAAAGAAAAATATCATATGATATCACTCATATGTGGAATCTAACAAAAAAATGATACAAATGAACTTAAAGCAGAAAAAGACTTACAGATATTGAAAACAAACTTAAGAAACTTATGAAAACAAAGAGGAAACGTGAGAAGCAGGGATAAATCAGGAGCTTGGGATGAACATACACACACCACTATATAAGATAGAGAACCAACCAGGATCTACTGTATAGCACAGGAAAATCTACCCAGTATTCTGTGATAACATATATGAGAAAAGAATGTAAAAAAAATGAATATACATATATGTATAACTGAATCACTTTGCTGTACTCCTGAAACTAACACAACATTGTTAATCAACTACACACCAATAATAATAAAAAAAAAGCAAACCAAAACCTAAGCTTGTAAATGTCTCAAACTTACAAGTCAAAACCTGAGGACAACCAATCACAGTCAATTAGGCTTTAAGTTATACGCAATCAATAGTTTGCTTGTTTGGCTTGAGCCTTTTCTCTAAAAAGCCTCTCCCTGAGATTCTGTGGGAGAAGCACTCTTAACAAGTTCGAGTTTGGTGTTGCCTAATTTGAATTGATTTTACTCAAATAAACTTAATTTTTTTAATATGTGTCAATTTATATTTTATCAGAAATAAATTAGTGAAACTCCTATATGAGAAATCAAATAATGGAGAGACCTTCAAGATAGTAGAGGAGTAAGAGGTGGAGATCACCTTCCTCCACACAAATACATCAGAAATACATCTACACGTGGAATAACTCCTACTGAACACTGGCAGAAGACCTCAGACTTCCCAAAAGGCAAGAAACTCCCCAGGTACCTGGGTAGGGCAAAAGAAAAAACAGAGACAAAACAATAGAGATAGTACCTGCACCTCTGGGAAGGAGCTGTGAAGGAGGAAGAGTTTCCACACACTAGGAAGCTGCTTAACTGGTAGAAATGGCAGGCAAGCAGAGGGGAAGCTTCGGTGCCACAGAGGAGAGTGCAGCAACAGGGGTGTGGAGGGCAAAGCAGAGAGATTCCCATACAGAGGATCATTACTGACCAGCACTCACCAGGCTGAGAGACTTGTCTGCTTACCCACTGGGGCGGGTAGGGGTTGGGAGCTGAGGCTCCAGCTTCGGAGGTCAGATTCCAGGGAGAGGACTGGGGTTGGCTGCGTGAACACAGCCTGAAGGGGGCTAGTGCACTACAGCAAGCTGGGAGGGAGTCCAGGAAAAATTCTGGAACTGCCTAAGAGGCAAGAGACCATAGTTTCAGGGTGTGCAAGGAGAGGGGATTCAGAGCACTGCCTAACGAGCTCCAGAGATGGGCGCAACCTGTGGCTACCAGTGTGGACACCAGAGATGGGCATGAATTGCTAAGGCTGCTACTGCAGCCACCAAGAATCCTGTGTGCAAG
The DNA here is from genome assembly GCF_964165515.1 of Mesoplodon bidens. Lineage (NCBI taxonomy): Eukaryota > Metazoa > Chordata > Mammalia > Artiodactyla > Ziphiidae > Mesoplodon > Mesoplodon bidens. Next base: position 24,101,469 of record NC_138160.1, read on the forward strand.
CACAGGTCACTATCCATACCTCTCCTCCCAGGAGCCTGTGCAACCCGCCACTGCCCGGATTCCATGATCCAGGAACAACTTCTCCAGGAGAACACACTGCACGCCTCAGGCTATTGCAACATCACACCGGCCTCTTCTGCTGCAGACTGACCCCGCCTTCCATACAACTCCCTCCCCCCCAGCCTGAGTGAGCCAGAGCCCCCTAATCAGCAGCTATTTTAACCCCATCCTGTCTGAGCTAAAAACAGATGCCCTCAGGTAACCTACATGCAGAGACAAGGTCAAATCCAAAGCTGAGCACGAGGAGCTAAGCAAACAAAGAAGAGAAAGGGAAATCTCTCCCAGCTGCCTCAGAAGCAGCGGATTAAAGCATCACAATGAACTTGATGTACTCTGCATCTCTGGAATACCTGAATAGAAAATGAATCATCCCAAAATAGAGGAAATAGACTTTGGGAGCAACTGTAGAAATGGGGTTTGCTTTCTGCATCTAATTCGTTTCTGGTTTTATGTTTATCTTAGTTTAGTATTTAGAGATTATTGTCACTGGTAGATTTGTTTATCGATTTGGTTCCTGTCTTCCTTTCCTTTTTAATATATATAAATATATATATGTTGTTCCCTTTTTCTTTTTTGTGAGTGTGTATGTGCATGCTTCTTCGTGTCATTTCGTCTGTATAGCTTTGCATTTACTATTTGTCCTAGGGTTCTGTCTGTCCTTTTTATTTTTATTTTTAGTATAGTTTCTAACGCTTGTTATCACTTGTGGATTTGTTTTTTGGCTTGGTTTCTCACTTCTTCCTTTCCTTCTTTCTTTTATTTTTTCCTTTTCTTATTACTTTAATTTTTTATTTTTAATAATTTTCTTTTACTTTTTATTTTAATAACTTGATTTAATTATTTTTCTTTCTTTTTTCTCCCATTTCTTCTGACCATGAGGCTGATACTGTCTTCATGCACTGGCTAGGTGTCAGGCCTGTGTCTCTGGGGTGGGAGAGCTGAGTTCAGGACATTAGTCCACCAGAAACCTCCTATTTCCATGTAATATCAAAAGGTGAAAGCTTTCTCAGAGATAGCCATCTCAATGTTAAGACCCAGCTCCAATCAATGACCAGAAAGCTACAGTGTTGGACACCCTATGCCAAACAACTAGCAAGACAGGAACACAACCCCACACATTAGCAGAGAGGTTGTCTAAAATCATAATAAGGTCACAGACACCCCAAAACACACCACCAGATGTGGTACTGCCCACCAGAAAGACAAGATCCAAACTCATCTAGCAGAACACAGGCAACAGTCCCCTCCATCAGGAAACCTACACAACACACTGAACCAACCTTAGCCACTGGGGACAGACACCAAAAACAACAGGAACTATGAACCTGCAGCCTGCAAATAGGAGACCCTAAACACAGTGAGTAAAGCAAAATGAGAAGACAAAGAAACACACAGCAGATGAAGGAGCAAGGTAAAACCCCACTAGACCAAACAAATGCAGAGGAAATAGGCAGTCTACCTGAAAAAGAATTCAAAGTAATGATAGTAAAGATGATCCAAAATCTTGGAAATAGAATGGAGAAAATACAAGAAATAATTAACAAGGACCTAAAACAACTAAGAGCAAACAAATAATAATGAAAAACCCCATAAAGGAAATTAATAATTCTCTAGAAGGAATCAATAGCAGAATAATGGAGGCAGAAGAACAGATAAGTGACCTGGAAGATAAAATAGTGGAAATAACTACTGCAGAGCAGAATAAACAAAAAGAAATGAAAAGAATTGAGGACAGTCTCAGAGACCTCTGGGACAACATTAAACTCACCAACATTTCAATTATAGGGGTCCCAGAAGAAGAAGAGAAAAAGAAAGGGACTGAGAAGATATTTGAAGAGATTATAGTTGAAAACTTCCCTAATATGGGAAAGGAAATAGTCAATCAAGTCCAGGAAGCACAGAGAGTCCCATACAGGATAAATCCAAGGAGAAACACACCAAGACACATATTAATCAAACTATCAAAAATTAAATGCAAAGAAAAAATATTAAAAGCAGCAAGGAAAAAACAACAAATAACATACAAGGGAATCTCCATAATGTTAACAGCTGATCTTTCAGCAGGAACTCTGCAAGCCAGAAGGGAGTGGCAGGACATATTTAAAGTGATGAAGGGGAAAAACCTACAGCCAAGATTACTCTACCCAGCAAGGATCTCATTCAGATTTGACAGAGAAATTAAAACCTTTATAGAAAAGCAAAAGCTAAGAGAATTCAGTACAACAAAACCAGGTTTACAACAAACGCTACAGGAACTTCTCTATGCAGAAAACACAAGAGAAGAAAAAGACTTACAATAACAAAGCCAAGACAATTAAGAAAATGGTAATAGGAACATACATATCGATAATAACCTTAAATGTAAATGGATTAAATACTCCAACCAAAAGACAAAGACTGGCTGAATGGATACAAAAAAAAAGACCCATATATACACCATCTACAAGAGACTCATTTCAGACCTAGTGACACATACAGACTGAAAGTGAAGGGATGGAAAAACTTATTCCATGCAAATGTAAATCAAAAGAAAGCTGGAGTAGCTATTCTCATATAGGGAAACAATTGACTTTAAAATAAAGATCATTACAAGAGACAAAGAAGGACACTACATAATAATCAAGGTATCAATCCAAGAAGAAGATATAACAATTGTAAATATTTATGTACCCAGCATAAGAGCACTTCAATACATAAGGCAAATATTAACAGCCATAAAAGGGGAAATCAACAGTAACACAATGATAATAGGGGACTTTAATACTCCACTTTCACCAATGGACAGATCATCCAAAATGAAAACAAATAAGGAAACACAAGCTTAAATGACACATTAACAAGATGGACTTAATTGATACTTATAGGACATTCCATCAAAAACAACAGAATACACATTCTTCTCAAGTGCTTATGGAGCATTCTCCAGGATAGATCATATCTTGGGTCACCAATCAAACCTTGGTAAATTTAAGAAAATTGAAATCCTATCAAGTATCTTTTCTGACCACAATGCTATGATACTAGATATCAATTACAGGAAAAAATCTGTAAAAAATACAGATACATGGAGGCTAAACAATGCAGTACTAAATAACCAAGAGATCACTGAAGAAATCAAAGAAGAAATCAAAAAATATTAGAATCAAATGACAATGAAAACACTCTGACCCAAAACCTATGGGATGCAGCAAATGAAGTTCTAAGGGGGAAGTTTATATCAGTACAATCCTACCTCAGGAAACAAGAAACAACTCAAATAAAAAACCTAAACTTACACCTGAGCAATTACAGAAAGAAAAACAAAGAACATCCAAAGTTAGCAAAAGCAAAGAAATCATAAAGATCAGATCAGAAATACATGAAAAAGAAATGAAGGAAACAATAGCAAAGATCAATAAAACCAAAGCTTGTTCTTTGAGAAGATAAATGAAATTGATAAACCATTAGCCAGACACATCAAGAAAAAAAGGGGGAAGGCTCAAATCAATAGAATTAGAAATGAAAAAGAAGTAACAACTGACACGTTAGATATACAAAGGATCATGATAAATTGCTACAAGCAACTATATGCCTATAAAATGGACAACCTGGAAGAAATGGACAAATTCTTAGAAAAGCACAACCTTCTGAGACTGAACTAGGAAGAAATAGAAAATATAAACAGACAAATCACAAGCACTGAAACTGAGACTGTGATTAAAAATCTTCCAACAAATAAAAGCCCAGGGCCAGATGGCTTCACAGGCGAATTCTACCAAACATTTAGAGAAGAGCTAACACATATCCTTCTCAAACTCTTCCAAAATATAGCAGAGGGAGGAACACTCCCAAACTCATTCTACGAGACCTCCATCACCCAGATGAAGATGTCCCTCAAAATTCATAGGTTGAAGCCATAACTCTTAATACCTTAAAAAGTGAATATATTTGGAGATTGGGCTCTTAAAGAGGTAATTAAGGTAAAATTAGGTATTGTGGGTATGACCTAACCAAACAATGATTGGTGTCTTTATAACTACAGGAGCTTAGCATACAGGCAACACACAGACTGAAGGGCAATAACTAGAGGACACAAAATTAGAATTAATTTTTTATGGAGAAAGATCTCCAGAGTCAAGTTACAAGAGAAAAGTTGGAGAGAAAATGTTTCATTATACAGTTTACTATTAATACTGGTAATAAATGCTGGGTTTTTTTTTCTTTTTTTTAATCCAAGGAAATAGGCTGTCCTCATTTTAATTCTCTTACATATTGTGGGCACGTAAGGTCTAGTGCTTATACTGTTCTTGGGAGAAAGGATAAAGGCCTGCAAGTGTTTGTGGTTGCTGAATAACTATCAGAACTTTCTCTCTGTGAACTGTTCTTCTCACCCAAGAAGATAATTTCAGAGGCAATCCCTGAATATTAAAATTAATCTGAATATTAGCAAACTCATACAGGAAACCAAGCACAATTACCAGACTAAACTTTTAACACTTAGATTTTTTAAATAAAATTTAAACATTTGCTTTGTTGGCAGAAAATATAATTTTAAACTCAAATTCAAATAAATAATATATGATTTGGCAAAACCATTGGCCAGACTCTGCCCTACATTTCTACTTTATTATTACAAATATCAGGAAATAAATTTGTTATTTTGGTCAGTGTCTGATAATTTCTACATGTGTAACATTTTACTTTGTGATTCAATAAGAAAAAAAAAAATCAAAATTTCAATACATCACTGGCCAAAGGGTTTCAAACAGACATTTAATAGACTTAAATCGAAAATATCTATAAAACATCCACAAACTTGCTTTTACAAAAAACAAATAAAATGTAATTTCTACCAAATTAATTGGTGAAATGAAAACATTTGATCATACATTATATTAGTGTCCATGTTGAATAACAGATGTATCGCAAAGAGTGTTTTAGGAATTTAAATTGGTGCAACTGCCCCCTTTACACGCCACCCCTCTTACACAGTCAGGCTGAGCTAGCACCCGGACCTGGAATAGGGCCGTAGCCTCTGCCGCGCCCACCGCCTCCCGCCGCCTCCGGACCATGGACCCCCACAAAATGAGCGAGCTTCGAGTCTTTCTGAAAGTGTGCAAGCAGGACCTGAGCGTTCTGCACAATGAGGAAATGCACTTCCTGAGGGAGTGGGGGGAGAGCATGGGGGATAAAATACCACCTACTACTCATAAAACTAAATTGGGAGAAAATACCAAGGAAGAAAAAACAGTAAGAAGGCAGAGGAAAACATAAAGACAGACGAACCATCAAGTGAGGAAAGTGATCTAGAAACTGACAATGAAGATGTGATTGAACCAGACACTGATGCCCCTCAAGAAATGGGAGTTGAAAATGTAGAGATAACTGAGAATTTGATGGATAAGGCAAAAGATAAAAGAAAAGTGGCTGCCATTGATGCCCTAAATGATGGTGAACTACAGAAAGCCGTTGACTTGTTCACAGATGCCATGAAGCTAAATCCTCCTTTGGTTATTATGTATGCCAAGAGAGCCAGTGTCTTCATCAAATTACAGAAGCCAAATGCTGCCATCCGAGACTGTGACAGAGCTATTGAAATAAATCCTGATTCAGCTCAGCCATACAAGTGGTGAGGGAAAGCACACAGACTTTTGAGCCTTCAGGAAGAAGTTGCCCATGATCTTGCCCTTGCCTGTAAACTGGGTTATGATGAAGATGCTAGTGCAATGCTAAAAGAAGTTCAGCCACGGGCCCAGAAAATTTCTGAACCTCGGAGAAAGTATGAGCGAAAACGTGAAGAGTGAGAGGTCAAAGAAAGAATAGAAAGGGTCAAGAAGGCTCAGGAAGAACATGAGAGAGCCCCCAGTGAGGAAGAAGCCAGACGACAATCAGGGGCTCAGTATTGCTCTTTTCCAGGTGGCTTTCCTGAGGGAATGCCTGGTAATTTTCCTGGAGGAATGCCTGGAATGGGAGGGGGCATGTCTGGAATGGCAGGAATACCTGGGCTCAATGAAATTCTTAGTGATCCAGAGGTTCTTGCAGCCATGCAGGATCCAGAAGTTATGGTGGCCTTCCAGGTTGTGGCTCAGAACCCGGCAAATATGTCAAAATATCAGAGCAACCCAAAGGTTATGAATCTCATCAGTAAATTGTTGGTCAAATTTGGAGGTCAAGCAGAATGCCCTTCTGACAAATAAAGCCCCTGCTGAAGGAAAATCAACTTAGATCACCTAATGGATGTCACAATAATACAAACCAGTGTTACCTGTGACCTCATGAAGAAAGTGGGGTGCTTTGAAGATAATCCCTACCCCTCTGCTCCAAATGCAGCTGAAACACTTTACAGTGGCTTGCCATTAGGGTATTCATTCAGATATGTTTTCCTACTAGAAATTAAAAACTTTAAACAATTTTTAAAACTTAAAAAATGTTTAAAACAAAAGGGTATGTTAATCCCTACATTTTTCTTTACTAATCATTTTGTTTTTTTACCTTTGAATTAATTAGGCAAGGAAGATATTTCAGTATGGAAGAGTCATTGTTCAAGTTTGAGTGAAATAAAGATTTATTAGTGGTAGGCAAATGTAACATTTAAATAGATAAGGTTTGAGTTGGATATATGGTCACTGAGTCATTTTGATTTGTCTTTTTAATTGCTTTATTATTATTATTTTTAATGATTTGCTTCATAGAACTATTGGGAAACCAGTATTGCAGTAGGACCTGGGTTGTGACTGGAAGTACTTGGCAAGGCAGCAAAAATCTTACTACATTTTAAATAATGTGTACCCTTGGGCAGATGCATTTAAATCTTACACTGGGGTGAATGGATGACTTTTATACAGCTGCAGTAAAATTGGATTACTTAAAAATAAATAAATAAATAAATAAATAAATAAATAGGTGCAGGTGTTTGGGGAACAATTTGGTATTAGCTCTTTTTTATCTATATATAATCTTGGCCCTGGTATTTTTACATTCAGAAATTCATCCTATAGGTAAATATGTGCATGTATTTAAAAATATAGCCATGGTTATGTGTTTCAGTGCGTTTAATAGCAAAAAGTTTAAAACAACTTGTGTCCATCCACAGGAAACTTGTTAAAATAAATAAAGTGGGCCCTTTTTTCATGATTCTTTTACACCATTGAAAAAGATGAAGTAGATACAGTATATACTAATACAGGGAAATATGTATTATATAATATAAAGAAGCAAAAAATGTTTGCCGAACAACATTAAGCTATTAATTTGCCTTCTGAAAAAAAAAAAAAAACATTTTTGGTTCCACATCTTCCATCAGCTACTACCCATATTACTGCTCCCCTTCACAACCAAACTCTTTTGAAGAATTAATTGTCTGTCACTAAATCCTTTCCCATTCTCTCTTCAGCTGTAGTTGTCCCTGCTACACTACTAAAATCTCCCCTTGACAAAAATCACCAATGACCTCAAATTGGCTAAAACCAATGATCAGTTATCAATGTTCACTTTATTTGACCTGACTGATAAATAGCAGATAACTGACACTATCCATTCTCTTAGAAATTCTTATTTTGCCTTTTTTAATTGAAATATATTTGATGTATAATGTTGTGTGTATATATATAAGGTGTACAACACATTGATTTGATACATTTATATGTTGTAGTATGATTGCCATTGTAGCAATAGTCCCTCTATCACATCATATAATTATTCTCTCTTTTTGTGATGGGAAAATTAAGATCTAGTCTCTTGGCAGGTTTGATGATTATAGTACAATATTGCTGTCTATATTCCCTGTACTGTGCATTAGGACTTATTTATCTACTAGTTGTAAGTTTGTACCCTTAAACAACATCTTTTTTGTCTTACATTTCACTTAACACACTCTTCTTCCTTTCCTTCTATCTGGTATGTGACGTGTTCTAAATCTTCTTTACTGATTTCTACTCATCTCTTATTATTGGAGTGACCAGTGATCATTCCTTCTACCTCTTATTTTTATGAATTTATTTTCTTGGTGCTCTTAGTTACATAGTTTCAAACAATACTTAGATGTTGAGAACTATCCCCTGAATCTCACACTCTGTGTACAAATAAAACATCTGACTGAACATCATTTATTAAACAAAAGTGATATCAACTTCGGGCTTCTTAATTCATGTGAATTACACTGCTTTTTATTATAACACATATCTTAATGCTGCCCTTGACCTACCTTTCTTTTTTTTTTTTTTTTTTTTTTTTTTTTTTGCAGTATGCAGGCCTCTCACTGCTGTGGCCTCTCCCGTTGCGGAGCACAGGCTCTGGACGCGCAGGCTCAGCAGCCATGGCTCACAGGCCCAGCCGCTCCGTGGCATATGGGATCCTCCCGGACCGGGGCACGAACCCATATCCCCTGAATCGGCAGGCGGACTCTCAACCACTGCGCCACCAGGGAGGCCCTACCTTTCTTTTTATATTCATCTCTTTACTTAAAGATTTCCACTCATTATCAAGCAGAATGAGATAGTTTTGTTTATTCTTTAGGAATTAATTATGATTGTTAAGTCAGATTTCGGTATAGATAGACAATATGTCATTGCACATGATGTAGATGCTATTCTAAAGGGATGTGTTAAGGGAAGCAACATAGTTAAGTGTTTACTATTGCCTAGATAGTGATTTAGATATATGTACAGAGGGGAGTAAATGTTTTGATCATGCTGTTTTCCCTGCAATGTTTTAATATAGTGCTATTTGGATGCCAGGATTTGGGATGCAATATTTTGATCACAAAACATGCTTTTATATTTATGAATACAAATTAAGTAAAAAACCAAAAACCTCCCCAATATTATGGATTAATTTTTATTAAAAAATTACTTTCCATCATGAAACTTTCACTACCAAGATAGTATTAGTATTCTATATGGATAAACATACTTCTCATACGTTATTATTTAATGTTAATTTAAATTAGTTTGTTTTAATTATTTTCAACCTAAACATTATACTTAGTTTTTACAAAATGTCACAATAAATACTACAATAATATTTTTCTTATTTGTGTTTCAGATTCAATTTTCCTGGATCAAATTAGCCAATATAAATTTTAAAGTTCTGATTTGATTCTTTCCTCAATTTTTAATAAATAGCAAATGTTATTGATGCCATTTTAGTCACTAAAATGTATGGTTTGGAATTTATACTTGTAATAATTATTATCATTATGCTGCTGATTTAAATTAATCTGTGAGAAAATTGTGAGAATCTTGAGAGATAACTAGGTTATTTTTTTATGATCAAAATGTATAATCCTAATTATATCATTTATCAGTAACTGCCATTCTTTCCAGTGAGGAAAACTAAAATAGCAGGATCAAAATATTTGGGGGACAAAATTTTCAGTGTCCAAATGAATGATTTAAAATGGAGGGACAAATATTTTATTTTAAAAACATAATTCTATTGCAATAAAATAAGTATATTGCAGAAGCATAAGTGGTAGGCTTAAATGTTAGTGCAAAGATATTTCTTCTACTGTTGCTCTAACTTTATTCAGTGGGCTAAGTTTAACCTGCCATGGATAACTTTTCTGATTACTCTTTGCTCCTTAGATCAGGTTAAATTTGCCAAACAATCTCATTTCAGTAATATAAAATGTCTAGTTCATTAAGCATTCTGAATTTTTAGTTTAATATTGTCTTCTTCATGAACAACAGCTGACAAAGTGTTGTAGTCCTAAAACATGGGAAGGGGGTAAAAAATCCTTTTTCCCCAACCCCAATTTTCAACTACCTGCTTTGTTTTAACTAACTAACTCCTATTTCTAACAGATCAGGGTAGTAGAAATAGACAGGGAGGAAGAAGGAGGAATAGCAGTAAATTCTCACTTGACTAAAGCAGTTTTAAAACTGGCTTCTCAATCTTTCATCCAGATGACATATAAAACTTATTTATTATTGTTTTGAGGCAACATTTGTATGTCTTCTTTGGAGACATCTTGTCATTAGAAATCTCTCACTTGTCGATGTTAGTAATGCACTCCCAGGAATGCAATGATACATTCAGCTTCTTCCTACTGAAGTCGCTTGCTCCTCCAAGTACCATTTTGGGCAGGATCTAATTTGATCTCACACTAGTTGTCCCTCACATATTGTCTATATTGTGCTCCACAAGAAGCACACTCAAGCAGTAAGAATCTGTCCCCAGATAGCCACGCCCCTTGTGTTTTCTTCAGCAGCTAAACACACTTTCTCAAATTTTAAAACCAGTTGAAAAGTGTTAAAAACTAGCCCATTGGATCTCCCAAACCCAACTGCAGTAGACTTATATCCTGTTTCCTGAGTGGGCTATATCCTAAGCTTTTCTCTCTAATTCTGAGTTTGGGGGGAAATCCCCCACCTTCCAAAATTGTAGAGAAAAAAGTTCATAGCAAATCAGCAACTCTCTATGGATAAATTATCTTCCAAATCCTCCAATAACCCTTATTTATATCTTTAATATGGGTTACAGTTTTAAGAGTGGTGTAGCTAGTTTGCAGTATGTTGCTTGAAGACTTGTAATTTTGTTTTGGCAAATAACCATGGTGTATCTTATCAGTATTATCTGTTGCCTTGGGTTGAACTTCCAATTAAATATTCTACTTCTGAGTGTATATCCAAAGGAAATGAAAACAAGATATTGAAAATATATCTTCACTACCATGTTTCTTGCAGCAGTATTCACAATAGCATATGGAAATAATTTAAGTGTATGGCAAGGGATGAAGAGATTAAGAGAATGAATATATATATATATATATATATATATATATATATATATACACACACACACATAAGGGAATATTATTCAGCCATGAGAGAGAAGGAAATCCTACCATTTGTGATCACATGAAAGGACCTTGAGAGCATTATGCTAAGTGAGGTAAGTCAGACAGAGAAAGACAAATATTGTTTAATATCACTTGTATGTGAAATCTAAGGCCAAACTCAGAAAACAAGAGAGTAGAATGGTGGTTACCAGGGCCTAGGGGGAGGGGATATTATGGAGATGCAGTTTATGGGTGCAAACTTGTAACCAGTAGGTAGATAAGTTCTTGAAATCTACTACAGAACATAGTGATTATAATCGACAGAACTGTATTATAAATTTCAAAGCTGCTAAGAGACTAGATCTTAACTTTTCTCGCCACAAGAAAGAAATAATTACGTGACATGATAGAGGTACCAGCTAACACTACAGTGGAAATCATTTTGTAATATATAAATGTATCAAATCAACATGTTGTATTCTTTAAAATTACTCAGTGTTATTTTGTAATAACCTATAAGGGAAAAGAATCAAAAAAAAAAATATATATATATATATATATATATATATATATATCTCTGAATCACTGTGCTGTACACTAACACGACTTTGTAAGCCAACTTACTTCAATTTAAAAAATAAATAAAATTACTTAATGTTGTATATCAGTTATATCTCAAAATTAAAAACTAAATAAAAAATGTCATACTTATTTTGAAAAATATTTACAGTTGGAATTATACTTTCTTCTTTTACATTTGTGAAAAAGACAATTCAAAGAAGTTAACTATTAAATTCCATAGTTAACAGGAGTTACAGCAGCTATTTGAAGCCAAATTTTTCTACCTATTTTTATTGTGTCTATGCAATGTCTGTAGTAAAACAAAACATGCAATGCAGTTAAATTGATCTTATCTTTATATAATGTGTATATGAATATGTGTAAACAAATATTTATGCTGCATCATTCCATGTATTTTATTTCCAACTAATCCCTTTGAAATTTTCATACTGACATTAGTTAATACACTGCCTTCAATAGTTAAAAACAGGATTAGCAAATCATTCTCATTTGCAGTGATCATCAGCATGCTACTATTTCTCTAACCAGATTAGCAATGTATTTATACATTATAGCTTTGGAGGTACGAGCCATTAATTACACATGCCCAGTGGCTGACATGTGATTAATTAGAAGTGGGAAAAGTATTCTTCAGGTGACCAGAAAACTCCTTCCCCTTGTCAATGTTTATCTCTTTTTGTAAGTTGTATTATCCCAGAAGATATAGGAAATAATATTAAAGAAAAGAAAGTTCACCCAGAAATTTTGACAGTCAAGTTCTTGGACATATTTAGAGGCTCAATGCCAAAGTTATTTGAGAAACTGAATCAAGATTATACCAAAAAAGAAAGCTGCAGGCTAATTTTACTTATAAATATTAAAGAAAAAATTAAGAGTATGGGAATTTTTTATTGTTTAGTTTACAATATCATAAATAAGTTTCTACATTAAGGACTGTGGTGGACTAAAAATCAAAATATTCTTTTCATAATTATATCCTTAGTCAACTTCCAAAAATACAATTAAAGTCCATTCTTAATCTCAACATTATAAGGCTTTCATATTTTCTTCAATGTCAAGTCTCAGGGTTTTTATAGCATGAGAATGAATCTATGCTCTAGTTTAAGGTCAATTGCATTTTGTTTTTTGTTTAAACTTGTACCTGCAATCTTTGCATTTATTTATTCTATACAAGATTATTCAGCTATTTTATTGGTGTCAAAATCTTCCAATCATCTTATGATCATAAGATCAAAATCTTCTTTACAGTGCTTAAAATTGTCACAGACAAGGTAGTCATTAATATCTACCTTCATATTTGAAAACTTTTTAAAATGTGAAGATTAAAATTGCTAAGTTTTTAATAATGATTCAGCTTAAGGCTAAATTGTGCATCTACTATATGGAATCTCAAAAAATAGAGTAGCTAAAAGTAATAAATTATTGTAAACACACATACATAAATACACACAGACATACACATGTTCATTGATTATCATAGTAATAGTTTTACCAGTTTTCTGAGTTTTTTTTTTTGCATAGTGTTCTTCTAAACATCTTTAAATAGAAATATTCCTTTGAAAAAATTTGATAGTGTTTTTCTAAGTGCGGTGTGCAGATTGTTAATAGGAATTCAGGGAAGCATCCTTGATCTAAAAAAACAAAATCTTTGGAAGTGGGTTCAGGAATCACTTCTGGAAAAATCTACAGGATAGTTTTAGTGGGTTCCATTGTTTGAGTCATTGTCCTTTGAGGTATATATTACTATTATTCCATTATGTAGGCAAATATATTGAGCTTCTGAGAGATGACATGACCTCCCAATATTACACAACTAGTAAATGACTGAGCACTGATTCCAACATGGAGTCACTCTAAAGCTCATGCAGCCTCTAGAAGCTGGAAAAAGCAAGGAAACAGATTCTCCCCTAGGGCCTCCAGAGGAAACAAACCCCTGCTGACACCTTGATATTGACCCTATAAAAACCATTTTGGACCTCTGACCTCCAGAACTGCTCAGGGACACAATGACTAAATGGACGCAGTTTCTGCCCTCCTTAAACATGGAAGACAGAAGCAGAAGAGTAAGTATGAGAGTAATATAATATAAGAGAGAGTTGATGGGCCATTGCTGGTTTGGAAGATGGCAGGGTCATAAGCCAAAGAATGTGGGCAAACTCAGGAAGCTGGAAAAAGCAAGGAAAGAGATTCTCCCCTAGAGTCTCCAAAAAGAATGCAGCCCTGCCTGACATGTTGATCATCATAGCCCAGTGAGACTTGTGCTGGACTCCATATATATATATATATATATATATATATATATATATATATATATATGTATGTATGTATATATATACTTATTTTACATAAATCCATGTGTAAACTACTTTTGACTAATGTTCAGTTATTTTTATGTTCTTACTTACTATAATGAAAGGAAGCTCCAATAAAAATTACTAGTCACAACTACACTTATTGTACTCTGATGTATTAATTCAGAAGAGTAAGTTAAAAAAATAAAACTAAAGTATTGTATAATTTCAAAATATTAGAGATTTGCAAGGCTACATTTCTTAACCACTACCACAATGTGTTGTGAATTTTTCACTACTTGTTTTGTCCATAAATAACTAGGTCTTGCTATATATTTTATTAAGATTAATAAAAAAGAAATAAAAGCAGAAAAACCTCAACCTGAAATTGAAATGGTAATGACTTTTCTTTTTCCAAAATAGAATAACACAGAAATAAAAAATGCTATGATGTAAAAGAAACTAAAGTTCAATAAGAAATATTTTCACCTTCAAAGATCTCACCAAAATTTTTATTGTTATCATATTTCTAAAGCACTTAAGATATTTATAGAGATATTGAGACAGCTAGAGCAATAATGAGACATTATTGATATAGACAATTTAATTAGGTGGGAGAAGACTTAGCTGATGAGATGTCTTTGCTTTTGCTACACTTACCTTCCTTTAAATTACCATTGTTTCATTCACCATCAAGTTTTATTTTTAATAAAAGAATGAGAAACACATGACCTTAGGTAGCAGTGGAAGCAATCCCAGAGAACAAGCCCAGTTTCCAGTGCCCACAGCCTCAGCTGTGCATGCTCCAGCCGTTATCCTAACAAGAGCAGTCTTAAAATTCTAATCTGCCTTGTTCTGCCATGTGCTTTGGAGATGTGTTCCTGGGTCAGTAATGCTCAGCCCACCCAAACAATTCCAAATTCTTGTGATAAACTTATTTTCTGCACAAATCCCCTGAATTTGCTTTGCAAGCAACTGGGAACTTTTATTCATACAAGTAGTTATCATAATCTCATTTTCCATATGAGGAATTTAGATTTAGAGAATTTAATTTATCACCGACTTTATGTAGTTGGTAGAAAGCAGAATCTAGATCCAAATCCACGTCCACCTGATTCCACATGATTCCAAAATCCATTCTCATTAGTATGCTAAGATATCCCATACAATGAGATGCATGAAAAACTGACAGATGCTCCTACCTAAATATATTTGCTAAGTACATCAGATAACTACAGCTACCTTGAAGTCCTATAATTTAAACTTATGGTGTGAATGTGATTTAAAAATTTTACCACATCCTCTTTTGTGCTTCATTTATGATTATGCTTTTTCCGCTGTTCTGTTCTAGCTTTAAGCATGAATTTTGTATTGTCATTATTTATACACTGGAAAAACCTCGGTGGTATCTCTGATCACCATTCTTTTGCTTCTTGAGCTACAGTTAATGTTGGCATTCAGTGTAATCAATCTTATTTAAAAGCCGTCTCTCTTATCACAAACCGTATTGCAAACATGTGCATGCGGCATAGATCCCTAATATGGTGTTTAGCATGGTTCAAAATAGGCACACTGGAAAAGAATCTGAGTTATCCTGGGACCAGCCAGTAGAGTCAAGCTGAAACTCAGGTCCTGGATTTAATGAGGGAAGAGATCATACAGCAGAAGCACTTTGTGAAGAAGTAGATCTTGACACAGTGTAAACAATCCAAGCTGGAAGAACCGAAACTTGGCATGCAGTGATTCATTGGTTCATTAAGTGGAAAGCAAAAGAACAGTCTTATTGACAGATGATATCTCTAGGACAGTACCTTTGACCTAAAGCTAAGAAACTCTGGAAAAGGGCACTTCTAAGAAATAAAGAAGTAATGTAGAATGAGAAGGTACCAGAAGACCGGAAATGGTTAGAAAGAGTGAGGGGACAATGGACTGTAGCTGCTGTGCTGTGGTAGCTGCATCGGAATAGCTGAATCAGAACATTGTGATGAAGTGCTTACAGGAATCCATGGCAAATCTTCATTTTCAAAAAGGAACTGCCCCAGTCGGACTTTATGAATCCAAGAAGGCAAAGGCACATCAGGAAAGTTCAGAGAGTTTCTTGAATTGACCCCAACTCCTCCCTTTAATCTACACCTTTCCCAGCCTCCCAGCTTACTGAAGTATAATTAGCAAATAAAAATGTAAGACATTTAAAGTGTACAATGTGATGATTTGATATATGTACACATTGTGAAAGGATTCACCCCATGAGTTAAATAACACAAACATTCATGTCCTTGCAATTTTTTTCTGTCCCCTCTTTGTATTTATTCATTGACTTTGCTTCCAGTGTGTTCCAAATTTGGCATATCATTTTATAAGCCCCTTTATCCACTATATTTTATCTTCTATAAAAGACTTATTTCAGAAAAAAACTTACAGTCATGGAACTGTCTAGCCTTGGAAAATTACTTCTGAAGTTTTTTCAGGGATGACCCTAGAGGATTAGTGCCTGCTGGCACTGGTACTAGGCTTACTAAGGCATATTGAAGAGAATAAGTTTTCTATCTGTCTATCTTCTGAAGATATAAATGAATGCCAACAAATTCAGTTAGCAGTATGCCAGGAATAAGAGGCTTTAATTTTATATGCATAGAACAATGTCAACTTTCTGTAATAATTTACCTTGAAGAAAAATTGTAAACTTAAAAGAAAAAAATTATCTATCTTATAACTCATAAATGTATGACAGCAAAGAAGCCAGACCCTTTCACAAGGGTAGCCTAATCCCAAATAAAAGTTGCTAAAGGTAAAAATTTCAGTTGTTACAGCATTTAGAAGAGAAAGACTTGTGCCTAGGAAGCCAGTGTGCCAAAAACTACTTTAAAAATGTGGGATTTCCCATGTACAGTATAACTGCATTTCTGCAAAAATACTATCTTCTAACAATGGACTGTCCACAAGATCTCTGACCCTGGATTAAGGATTTAAACTATAATCCATCTGTTTCTACAGCTGTTTTTGCATGTAAAAAATGTTTTTTTATACAAATTTAATTCTTCAAACTTTTGATGATGTGGTTAACCACAACATAAAAATAATTTAATGAAAACATCATACATGGAAAGACACCGTCTTCATCCCCTATTAGCAATTTTTGAAAGTTCATTATAAATTAAAATAATAACTAATAGTACAGAGCCTCTGCTAGTACATTATGCTAAAATTGATATTGCATTACTACTGAGGCAAACTCAACTCTCTCAAATCTTAATTTATGGTAATCAGCTTTTGTTCAATTAATCCAATTCCTAGAAAAGCACTGAAAATTTCATGAATATCTCTAAGGTAATTAGAGAATTTCTATATTTGTAGAGTAGTGACATCACATAAATTTATATTTGTGCTTTTATCTTCATATGTGCTCCTTCTCACTAAATATAGAAAAGTGGTAATTAGCCTTAGAAATATCCATTAAACATGAAGGAAGATAAATATAAAGACTAAATGTCATATACTCATTATAATTTGCAAAATAAAATACTCCTACTTCTTCAGTACTAAGTATCAATATGGCAAAATGTTGTCTAACATGAAACCAGAAACTCACTCTAATCCCTATGAACTAAAGGTTTGCTAGGAGAATATCATCATGGAAACAAAGTATAACATTAATATAGGAAGAAAAGCTAGTAAGAGCATGATCTTCTACAACATAATTTATTTTAATAAAATATTATAAAAGGTAAAATATTAAGAGCAATTTAAAATGTTAAAAAATTCCTTATGCAGTATTAAAAATTATAAAATTAATAAATTTTCAAACAAAGGCAAAGTATGGTGAAAATAAATGTAAACTAATATAGTTATTCGATTAAATTACAGGCCTTAATAAAAGTATTTGAATATTAAATAATTTGAGCACATTGAAATAGAGACTGCTGCTATAGACCTCTAAGATTGACAGTCTTAAACTTTTTAAAATAATGTTTAAATTACCTAATGTGTCTTTCCAATTACAGCTAAACATCAAAGATCAGATCTTAATTTAAAATAAAAGTGTCACTTTCACTCTGTAAAATAAATTTTATTCAGAAAATAATATTTAATAACAATTAAAAAAATTTTGGATCATACTAAGAAAAATGCACAGCCCTTTTAAGTAAAAATTAATGATGTAGAATATATTCCAAGCAATACATTTCTCCTATGTCTCCAGCATCACTAGAAAAAAAAGGCTCTGGATTAAAACTAAAAGCTGTTTTAATCAGAAGTGTATATTAAATGATAGGCTAGTGATATGCTTAAATTATCTGGGTTGTAATTTATTTGATATAAAATGAAGGGATTTTTACTATATAATATCAATTTTTAAAAATCATTCTGAGTCTAAGTAATACTTAAGTAACTGGATTTCCTACCTAATTTCTAAATATAATAATATCTGTTGAATTTTAGTCAGCATTTTCTATTTCTTAGAATTCATAAGTATATTTAATTTACTATTATTTATGTACTCTGAAGAGCTATTATTAAATTGGTATGTCTAAAAGTCAATGGTATTAACATTGAAAAATATATAGAGAATTTCTATGTCTCTTTGCCTAGTAAGTTATTAGATTAAGAAAACAAATGTGTAAAACAAAAACATCTGTGAATTTCTGTAAAATCTGTAATTATGACAGTTTAAAATTAATATATAATTATAGAATTATATACTCAACTCTGGGCTCTTCCTAGTAGCTCCTAAAACTTGAGCAACTCATTTTTCTCTTGTCAGTAATCATATCTAATAAAATGGGCTATAATAAAATGAGTCACTTTACATCCATTTGGAAATCTCCTCTGCATCTACCTCTAATAATTAGCCCTGCCATTAAAGGTCAGTTCAAATAGGCAGTTCTCACTGCTTAGTGGAAGGGAGGGTTATATACAGGGAAAGAGGCAGGGAACCTATTTGTCCCAGAGCTGTTCCAGGCAAGTTTCAAAACTTGGGCTGCCTCAGAATAGCAAATTGGTCCAGAAAATCAAGTTGTGAAATTAAACTAAACAAATGATTGCCTAGAACTACTTTCTCCAAATATGCATGCTCACACACACAAACACCACATTGCTATGTTTGAAAGACTTTGTTGCTAGTCATGCATAATCATTTGTTAATGGCAAGTCAGTTTCATTTATTAAAAATAGCTTGGAGACTCAGCTATTATATGGTTGGGTAATGATGGTTATTACTAACCCAACTGGACCTAACAGATATCTATGAATAAGAACTCCACCCCACAACAGCAGAATTCATATTCTTCTCAGGTGCACATGGAGAATTCTCCAAAATAGATCATCTGTTGGGCCATATTATATCTTACAAAGTAAATTCTTCACAATGGAGTAAAATTAATATAAATAGCGGAAGGAAATTTGGGAACTTTAAAAGTAAGTGGAAATTAAGCATCACAGTCCTCAATAACTCATAAAGGAAAAAATTCAAATGGAAATTTGAAAATATTTCGGGATGAATGGAAATGAAGACACATATGAAAACGTATGGAAGCATTAAGATGATGATTAGAGGGAGATTTATAGCTTTAAATCCTTATATTATAAAGGAGAATTATTTCAAATCAATAACTTAACTTTCCACCTTAAGACACTGGAAAAATAAGAGCAAATTAAACCTAATGCAAGCAGAAGAAAGGAAACAATAATCATTAGAGTGATCATAAAAAAGGAAAATGGTGGAAAAAATCAATGCAAATAAAAGTTGTTTTTTTGCAATAAGCAAAAAATTGATCTTTAGTTAGACTGAGCAAGATAACAAGAGCAAAGTTTCAAATTACTAAAATCACTAATTATAGATGGGTACATTTCTTGTGAATTTACAGAAATGAACAGGATTATAAAGTTATACTATCAACAATCGTATGCCAGCAAATTGGATAAATTAAATCAAATACAATAGAAATACCAAGACAAAAATGACAGAAATTGCCTCAAAAAGAAATAGAATTTCTAAACAAACTAATAACAAATCAAGAGTTTAAATAGTAATTGAAAAACATCTCACAATGAAAACTCCAGGCTCAGATGTCCTCACCGTGAATTCTACTAAATATGTAAAGAAGGATTAATTCCAATTCTTCACCAGCTCTTTAAAAAATAGAAGGAAACTTTTCTCAATTTATTCTATAAATTCAGTATTACTCTGATATCATCACAGAAAAATATTGCGATAAAAGAGATGATACTCTTTTTGCTAATATAGAATCCTCAACAAAATATTAACAAACCAAATCCAGCAACATATTGAAAGGGTTACACCTCATGACCAATATTTATCCCAAATTTGTTTAACATCTGAAAATCAATCAGTCATACAACACATCAATAGAACAAAGGCAAAACCACATGATCGTCTCAGTAGATGTAGCAAAAGCATTTGACAAAATACAATAAACCATCATCATAAAAAATGTTCTACATACTAAGAATAGAGGGAACTTCTTCAGCTTGGTAAAAAGCAGCTACAAAATATACACAGCTAACATCATACTTAAGGATAACAGTCCAAATGCTTTCTTCCTAAGGCCAAAAAGGAAAGTAATGTTCACTCTCGATACCTTCATTTAATGTTTTACTGGAGGTTCTAGCTGGGGTATTTATGTAAGAAAATTAAATAAAATGCACCCAGATTGGAAGCAATACATAAAATGATCCCTATAGGAGAAAACATGACCTTGTACATTGAAAATGCCAAAGAATTCATTAGAAAATAACTTTTAGATCTAACAAAATAAATTAAGCAAGCTTACAGAGTATAAGATCAATAAATACAAATCAATTTTATTTATATAAACTATTGATAAATTATCTGAAAATAAAACTATATAATTAATTCCAATGCCAAGAGTATTAAAATCATATAGTTAGGAATATATTCAACAAAAATTTACAAAATTTATACTATGAAAGAAATTAAAGACCTAAATAAATGAAAACCCATCCATGTCCATGGATCAGAAGACTTAATATTGTTAAGACAGAACTAAAACCATAAAAACCTTAGAAGAAAACAGAGGAGTAATCTCTGTGATCAGGGTTGGGGGCTTAATAAGAAACAATTGCCAATAGGGACATAGATTATTTTTAAGATGATTATATGATCTAAAATTGATTGTGGCGATGGTTACACTAACCTGAATATACTAAAGTCCATTGAACAGTATTTTAAATGGATGAATTAACATCTCAATAAAGCTGCTGTATATTTTTAAAAGTCTATAAATGGTTTCTTAGTAAATATCACTAAACAAAATTAGAAAGACATCAGGAATTTGTAAGAATATTTGTTTTCTTCTTTCATAAACAGCAAGATATTGCTGGTGTTAAAAATCAAAAAGCATTGCTTAATAAAAACACATTCAGTAGTTTTATTTTTCAAGTCATATGTCATTTTTATTAGGTCTTGAGCACTTCTCTGTTTCTATCATTACAATTTGGTTTGATGCAATAGTAAAGAGGATTTGATAATATATTTAAAGCTATAGATTATATAGTCTAGTGTTTTTCAGTGTGGTCCTGAAGATCACAGAGTACTCTCTGAAGGCTCCTCAATGCCTGGAAAGATGTGAAAAGCAATAACGCAGAGGAGTTAAAGAGCACTGTCTTCCCATTTCACTCACAATATTTGATGATCTAAATGAAGTTTCTGCTTTAGAACTGAACAAGATCCACTCCAAAAAAAACCTAAAGACTTTATCTGGCTAGCCAAGCAAATTAGTAAAAATTGAAACAAGGACTCAGATTGGGTGATTCTATATTCAGTCAATATGCGATACAGCCTGCTTGATTTCAGGATATTTAACTGTTTCACACACTATACTTATATAACAAAGATGAACTTTATTGAATTTCTCAATTAAATAAATTTCTGAAATTTTGAATATTTACTTGTAATCTGTGATTCCTCCCACCATTATTTCAAATAAGTTTATTATTTTGACTAGTTCTTCTTATGGGGAACTGGCCATCCCTTCTAGTTCAATTATGTCTTTAGTAGCTGCCAAACTCAATACTGTATCACGTTTCAAGCTGTCAAAACAAAAGGACGGTGACTTCCCAGAAATGGGTATATACACAAGCATAGAGAAGATACGTAAGGAGATAGGAGAGTGTCTTTTTTCCTTTCTGATGGCAAGCTTTAAGTATGTGAGCCTTGATATGTGACCTTTGATATGTGCATGATTGTGTGTGCATTGGGAAATTTATAGGAGAGAAATGAACCAACATGTAGATAGAAGCCAAGTTAAGAGGCAACAAATGACTTCTAATGGTGTTTGGATCCCTAAATTAGTCAGTTATATTTTAGTTCCATCTCATACTTACTTTAGTCCCACATCTCCAAACCCCTGTAAAATTATTTACAGTTTTATTATTTTCAGTTGCAATTTTACTCTTGTTTCATAATTACATAGTTCCCTTTTCCAGTAAAAAAAATATGTTTTAAAATATAGAGAATTAATAGCATGGTTTCCCTGGTGTGTTATTTGTGGTAGTAGCCATATTTTCCTGTGGGTGTTCTCACTGTATAATTAATTTGTTTTATTCAAAGTCAATGTACAGAACTTTCTGGAAGCCCATGAAAGAAATCATGATTCCATGACAGAAATTCTGCAGTGGACAGAGGATATGATCCTCTTACCTAGCCATCCACTTGAGCCTGGGGCTGGGCCATGGAGCCCCGGGACAATCACTTTGATGAAAGTTCTGAATATCTTCAGGGTATCTGATTCTACCCATGATCAGTGGACCTCGCAGAGAAAGGGTCAGGGAAAGCACTAAAAGAAAGAATCGAAGACACCACCCGATGGCCCTGGAAGATCCCAAGCACTGTGGGAATCTTGAAAATTTCAAATGCGCTCCAAAGAGCAGTACCCACCACCCAACCCCAGGCATAGAACTCAGATCAGGGGCATGCCTGTTTCTAAGTGAGGTACTGAATAATAGAAGATATGAAAATATATTTAATGAAATCAATACTAGAACATGAGTCAAATATGAGTATATGGCTATTGATGAAAGGAGTTCTGTGTTGCTCTGTATGTATAATAGTAAAACAAGTTTGGGATATGAAAATATTAATTCAACAGATTATCTTTCCCACACTGCCTAAGCCACTTGAACATGAGTTCTTCTGTTGAATCCATTCATTACTTTTTTCTCAGCTTTTTATATACACAATCTGGTTCAATGTTACTGACAAATTCTCCAAGAGGGAAAAATGAGATGTGGCTGCTTTTATTCAATTTCCCATGCTAGAAGGAAAGAGGGGACTGTCACTCAGAAAGACCAAGGGAGGAATGTGGATGAGAGCCTGAGAATTGTTTGCATTTCACTCTCAGCCAGACTCATACTATTTGGTGTTGTTTCAGCCACAAATTGAAAGGAGTTTGTGAATTTGCAAAAGTGCTTTTAATATTATTTGACACATCTTTTGATTACTTAAATTATCTATACCCAAACTGGAAAAAATTCGTATGATATATTTATGAATTGGAAGGAATCCTGGAGAGAAGTAGCAACATCAATGATTGATTAGGATTCAAAGGTACAGACAAATAGCCATGTGTCTAATACACTCAAGTCAATCTTTAAAACTAGGATTTACCCATGGGTGCTTACTCTTTTCCCTAAAATGATATTTTTCCTAGTTGCTAGGTAGCCACACTTGAGTGCAAAGAACCCCAGTGTAAGTAGTAAATGGTCAGACACAACCTCTTCCTTGAAATACAAATCCCTAAGACTAAATATCTATCAATAATTATTTAATTAAAATAGTTTATCAAAAATGATAATCAAATTTTTATATCCTCGGCTCTTATTTAAACTGTTTGTCAGCATCTACAATATGTTTTCACTGTTTCAAAAATGCCAAAATATTATTTTAAATCTGTGTCACAAGATGGTTTTCATCATTTTGTGAAAAATTCAATAATATAGGTTTCTTATTAATAAAAAGGATAATGTGCTATAAAAAAAGATATTTTTACAAAGAATTATTCACAAGTCCATAACAGTGATGAAATAATCATGTTTATTGAAATTAAAATATAAATAATGATGGAGGTTCTTATTCTTAATATTGGTAAGAATTCAGAAGACACACTGCCTTGTATAAAATTAATCTGACAACCATATTTTACATATGCTATATATGTTTCATAAAATAGAATCATTACATATATTTTTATTTTATTCCACACAAGAGTCATGGATAGGTTGGCCATTTTTTAATTGAATTAATGTGTTAATTAGCAGTCACTTGTATAAAAATATTCCTTTAGGCTATGTTTTTTAAAGATTTCCCATATATAAAAGTATAACTGAGACTATATTTTTATTAATATATTCATAAATTTTTATCATTCTATCTTATATCTGTAGACCCTAGAAAATATAAAGAGATGATTTGATTGGTATAAATTTTGAAGATAATTTGGAATGAATTAATGTCCCTAAATCTATCAGTTAGCCATTCTTGCTTATAAAATCCACCCAACACCTAGTTCCTTAGAAAACCACTTACTTAACTTGCAACTCAATGGCTTGACTGGGATTCTTTTATGTATCCATGGTCAGCTGTGCTAATCTTTTCTTGGATCTTTCACAAGCTTCGGGCCTCACCTGGGACACCTGGATTGACCTGGCTCCGATCCTGGTGATCTCTCATCCTCCCGCAGGACAGCTTAGATCGTTCACTAGAGGAGACAGGGGTCCTGAAAGAGGACAAGTGTGCAGAGCCTATTGAGCGATAGACTCAGAATTGGCACCGAGTTAACTCCTGTCACATTCTACTGGACTGAAATTGTCACAAGGCTTATTCGGATACAAGGCATAGGAAAACAGACTCAACCGCTTGAAAGCAGGATCTGCAGGATCACAATGTAAAACGTGCAGATGAAGGAAGGGTTGTAGAAAAGGCACAATTTTGTACACAGTCTCTGCTACATCTGAAGTCTGACTCTGAGTGAAACTTTAAATAAATCTCTCATACGTTTCCAAGTTACAATTACTCTCAAAAATGTTAAAACCCTTTGCTTATCCTCCACTTTCTCAAAATAGCCACTACACCAAGAATACCTACCTTGGTTAACAGAGGGATTTAGAGAAACCAAAATCCCCAAGGACCGATTATTTTTATGACTGTAGATCTGTATCCTGAGAGACCTCTGTTAGTATTTTGTCTTGTGAGTTTCTGATATTATGGCCTTTAGCATCTGCCTGTAAATACTGAAACATATGGCATTAACAGTCATAGCTGTGCTCTACGTCCAAGTTCAAAGTTTTATATCAACAAAAGGGGAGAAAGCTCCCCCACCATGCTATACAATTATCACCTTATTTACAGGGAAATACAGCACTATGTATGTATATATACATGAAAGCACAAAACATGCACACACATATAATAACACAATGATTCCCTATCCTTTATCCATCCTTCTTTGCAATTCCAATTTACCTTTGCAATTACTCCCATCAAAGAAAATTAACTTCCCTAGCCCTTGAATATGCACTGATCTTGCGATTTACTTTGACCACTATGCTGCAGCCAAAATGACAATGTGCCAATTCTGAACCTAGGCATCAAGAGACCTTACACACATCTGATAGGTTTCTTAGGACCCTACTCTGCCATGAATACAAGTCCAGACTAGCCTCCTAGATTCTTTAGAAAGAAATGCAACACTCAGCCACTTGATCATACTAGTTAACAGCTAGTATGTTATGTTACTAGTATAGCTAGTAAGCAATCACCAGATATGTGAATGAATTTATTGGTGACAAGCCAGTCTTAACACAACCATAAGCTTACCACAGACACATGAATGCACCCAACTGAGATCACTCAAACCAAAGTCTGATTGTCAACAGTGCCCAATGACCTATAGATTTGTGAAGAAAAAAAGTTTGTTCTAATGTTAAAATACTAAGTGTAAGCATCATTTTTTACAGCAAAACTAACAAATATAACTGTACATATGTTGTGTAAATATGTCAAAAATTAAGAAAAAATAAAAGCAATTATTCAGATATATAAAATTCATAACTCCCATCATTGACATGGTTTTAAAACTTTTGTACTCTTTCAGCATATTTTAAATTCTGGTGTATTTTTGGTCCTCTCTAGAATTTTAATTTTTTTTCTCAAAAATTGATTCTATAAATTGGATTAAACGTATTGATCAGTATGCAAAACAAGTTCATACTGAAGATCTAATTCCTTCAGGGCATGTACATATTCAATGTTAACCTAGCATATGCACTGCCAAGATATTTAGATACTAGTCTGAATTCTTCTTTGCTAGACCTATATTTTGCTTTAGTCAGACACACTATGAATTTGAATTAGACCTCCCTTGGATTTTTCACCTGTCAAACTCTATCCTATTATAACAACATCAAAAGCCTAGCTGTCTTCCCTGACCTAATTTTTCTCAAATGGCCAGATAAAGGGGAGTGAAAAATAAATTAGGAAACCATCAGTTGCAGCACAAGTAAGTAAATATGAAAAGAGGTTAATGAGAGGACATAGATCAAGTAAGCTCAACCAAAATAACAGGCAAACTCTTCTTAATGACTGCAAATGTTCACAAGACTTTTACTTTTATCCTATAAAATAAAACATCCTAAAACACAATGAATCATGTTGAAATATGAATGAATACCATTTCATGACCAGGGTTCATTGCCCTTATATATTTATCAGAAGTGTGTTTCTCACAAGTCCTTCTACATCAAAGCTTTATATCAGATCACAGTGGTTATCTTTCATTTGGTCGTTTATTCAAAAGACTTATTCAGTAATACTAAGGAGCAAATTATCACTTTCTTATATACTTCTTTTACCAAGAGTCTGGGAGCTCACAATTAGTTACTTACCCAAAGCCAGTATAGAAACATTAGTCTCTTATGACTTAGGAGAACACCATACCTACATTGACCCAATTCCCTACTTGCCATTATACATGTTTCATAAAGGATTTTTATTTTTATTTACTTATTTATTTTTTTTTGCGGTACGCGTGCCTCTCACTGTTGTGGCCTCTCCCGTCGCGGAGCACAGGCTTCGGACGCGCAGGCTCAGCGGCCATGATTCACGATCTCAGCCGCTCCGCGGCATGTGGGATTCTCCCGGACCGGGGCACGAACCCATGTCCCTTGCACCGGCAGGCGGACTCTCAAACACTGCACCACCAGGGAAGCCCCATAAAGGATTTTTTATTTCAATATCAGAACTTATTATAAATATGATATACATAAACAATTTTATAATAATAATAAGGAGACAGTAATCGTACATTTTTATAAATCTAACTATTAACTCCCAACTAGATGACAAAATATTAAAAAACATATTTTTCTTTTTTCTGCAACTTGAGTATTCCTGTAACAAGTTACAGTTCAGTATGATATATAAAAATACCAAGAACACCCTTGGAAACTTTCCTCTTGGAAAGACATTTTTAACATGCAGCGAGAATTATACAATTCTTAAATTCAAGTAACTTGCTATCTTGACTAATGTGTATCAAGCCTTAAGTGAGACCTCATTTTTTTATATAGTGGTGTTCCACAAAACGTATGATAATTTTTAAACTAGCAAATAAATTTTCTATGATTGTTTCTGTTCCACTTCTTTTTCTTGCAAAACCACTGCAGTTTCTAAATTATACATTTCTGTTTTGTCCTCCCATATTTATTATTGTCACCTTTTTCCATCTCATATGTAAAGCTTTATGTGAGTTTATTGAATAGTTAAAGCCAGGAAATCTTCTATCTGTATCAATAAGTTTTCTAAACATAAAAATGAAAGCTCTATTCCAATGAAGTTGTGATCTGCTGGATATATAAGAAGCACTTGATGGATTTATTAAAATCAAATTCCCTTGGTTTGCAACAGAAAAGTTATATCTTTAGGTTGAAAGTTGGCCAAGAAATCCATATATTTGGTTTTCAAGATGTTTGTAATTTGTATCACTTTTGAGTGAATTTAAAGTCTTTGTAGTTTTCTTTAATAAGGACCAGTATTTTAGAATTATAATTTTCACTATGAAGTGCTTCCAAGGCTGTAAGTATAGGTTCCCTAATTCTCTAGGTTCTGTACAGTGCTGCTCATATCCACAACCTACTTTGATGCATTCAACTAAATGAATGTGAAAATTAGATAAACATCCCCCATCCCAGAACATTTAACTCTTGTAATTACTTCCCTTTCTATTATTGGCTTACATTCTATACTCTCAAGCTAGGGAAAGATGGAGAGGTTAGAAACTCTTTATCTCTTCTTCCCAGGCAATAATGTAGTTCTGGGAGAGTCTCTAAAGCACATTTTTCAGTTCATTTACATTCAGGTAAATGCAGATGTACCCCAGATTCTGCTGTGTTCTGTTATTCTTCTTAACAGTGTGTGTTTTTGTGTTGGTGATTTCCATAGAACCATAGGAAGAATGGTGTTCTTACCTGTTTATAATCATGGTGCTCTTTATCAGCAAGTAAATTCTGTAATAATTTATAAAAACATAGATATAAAGATCTTGATTATGGTTGTTTACAGAAATTGTCTTCTAAATGTCATTTTAATTGTAGTTACCACTTAATCTTTTTCTTTTTAAAAATATTTCATCAAAAACAAAATACTGGGGAGTGACATCAGCATCATGGCTGTGTGACATCCTCCCTTTGTCTCTCTCCTTCAATCTACAACCATAAAACATCCATAACTCCACAGTTTCCTCTGCCCAACACACCAGTACACCAGAGTTCCACAAATCTGTATGTCTAAAGTGGATGGACTGGAACACATAGAGGAGGTGGAACCAGAGGAACAGAGGAGGGGGTGCCTGCAGTCCTGAGCCCTGGCTGTGGCAGCTGAGCCTGCAGCCCCAGAGAGCCCAGTAGCAGCAGAGGAAGTGGTGGGAAGCACCCCAGCCACAGGGGAGCCAGTGCCACAGGGAACTGGACAGCAGAAGCAGCAAGACCTATGATCCCATCCCTTCAGTTGTGGAGGTGCCCATGACTCATCCCTCCCTGCCTGCTGCAGCAGCCTCCATGAACCCTACAGCCTTTGGGTGCAGCTGAGGCACCCTCGACCCCGGGTCCTCCCCAACCTCCCTTCCCCCCGGCGGTAGCAAAGCCTGCAACCCCGATGACCCTGAACGTGGTAGAGAATCCCACAATCCCTGTGCTCCTAGCAGCAATGCCATTGATAACAGTGACATCACCACCAGCAGCAAGGCACCAGTGAGCCTCAAGACACAAGCAGATACAACAAGGGCACCAGCCAACACCACTGGCAGAAGCTGTGGAGGTTACAAACTGCATTTCATTTATTTTGGCTCTGATATTTATTCTTTTCTTCCTTCTACTGACTTTGTGTTTCATTTGTTCTTTTTGGTTCTTGTTCATTTTGTTCCATCTTTCATACAAACTGTCTTTTAATTTAAACAGTTATAAATTACAAAACTACTATGATAGAATAATATTATACCCCTTATATGACCTGTTTTTCCAAAGAAGAATTGGAACAAACAATTCAACAAACTGTAAGAAACAGTTTACATTTTTTGAGATAAATAACAGAAGAAAAAGAGAAGTTTACTACAGTTTTTATATGCAATTTATGTGTCTTATTTGATAAAATAAAAATGATTTAAAATTAGTGTCTTACAGTTGGATACTTAAAAAGTAACGAAGTGGAAATATTGAAAAATATTTAGAATAAAAATAGCTATAAATAAATTGCTTCACAAATAATAATTGCATCAATTAGTAGCCTTGGGACTATGCTTTGGTAAGACACAAGCGATCATAACATCTCAGAAGCTTAAACAATATGTTCATGTTGGCCTGGTGGGGAGCTCTGCTTCCCATCTTTTGCATTCTGGAACCCAGGTTGCCAGGGTGCAAGGGTAGTCACTGTCTAGATCATTGTTGGTTGTTGTGGCAGAGGGAAAGAAGATGGCACATTATGTACTGGCTATTGGAATTTACATCCAGATTCATAGCACTTCTTCAATTTCGTTGACCTCAGCAAATTACATGAACCAACAAAGCCAATCCCCAGAGTTCAGAGTCCCCTAATCCTACCAGGTTCCCAAAATGATACTGAAAGATTTAGTGCAGATCTGATTACCCCACTGGTTCTACGTTATCTTGACAAAATGTAAATCAGCTTTTAAACATACTGATAACATTACAAGCAGGTATTCTTTATTGGAATTCATCTTAGGGCTTTATATTAATTAAATATCTTGAATTTTTAGGTTTGATATAATATTTGAATTGCTTTCTTTTAAGTCTTATGTTATTCATGTATTGCTAAATTTGCTTTAAGTTGTACTACTCTGCATGATACTAGAAAATGCCATGCTTTTACATTATTTAGAAGTTCATTGAAGTTTTTGTGACTGGTCTAGTCTACCTGTGTGGTGGGAAGTTTATCTAACTGCTGCCTAATGAAGTGTCAGAGTCCATTGGTCTGCTGCTGCTGCTTTAGCCATCCAGTGGAAATAACTAGAGGAGTCTGATATGGATTTTAGTTCAGTCATCATGGTGAACCTTTTAGTGCTGCAAATGTTACAGATTACTCTTTGAAAAAACTGTGCTGGACTAGGAGTTCAAAGGCCAATGCTTTATTTTATGTACCACTGGCTTAACACTCATTCAGTTTCTCTTTTGATTTCATCCCCTGGAAGGTTAGTACTAAAATGTAGGCTTTATTTCTTCTTTGCTATTATCTTATCAATGAAGATATATTGAAGAGAAGAGACAATTAGACAGTTTGATGATTTAACAGGAGTGTGCCTGATGGTGTAAGATTTTACAGCCCAGTACCCTTTATCTGAGGTCTGCAGGAAGAACATTCAACTCCACAGCTAAGAGAACAAACACAGTGATTTTTGAATAAAGATTCACAAACTTCTGGAGTTTCTAAAGGACTCTGCAAGTGACATGTTCTCTGGCATTTTTTAGTTTAATGGGACTTCAATAATGTCTTGCTTGGTTTTCAATCCTAATCTAACAAAATCAGTTAATGCATTCTGAATCACCCAAAATGTCAGATTAACAAGGTAAAATAAATGAATTCAGTGCCCACATGTAGGTTTGTTTTTAAATTTATGATGACTTTTGAGCACAGTAGAGATCAAATGAAATAAGAAGTGGCTGCACAAAGGACATTTTTATAGCAATTTAAGGACAAGTATTCTGAAAATTAAGTCATCTTAAGACATTACATAGCAGTATATTTAGGTCAAAGCCAAAAGTCCTTAAATGGTGTAAAGAGGGACAAAGTCACACGAAGAGTATAGGCATTGCTCAGATTCCAGGTTTGTACATTTGAACTTGAACTGCTTTTTTATTATGGAAGCTAGTCATAAATAATCATTGGGACAAAGTTTAAATAGTGCCTTAAACATTCATTATCATATTGTATGAGACTTTATTAAATATATTTACTCATACAAATGATACACATGTTTAAAAAGTTAATGACAGGGCTTCCCAGGTGGCGCAGTGGTTGAGAATCTGCCTGCCAATACAGGGGACACGGGTTCGAGCCCTGGTCTGGGAAAATCCCACATGCCACAGAGCAGCTGGCCCCGTGAGCCACAATTACTGAGCCTGAGCGTCTGGAGCCTGTGCTTCGCAACAAGAGAGGACTCGATAGTGAGAGGCCCGCGCACCGTGATGAGGAGTGGCCCCCACTTGCCGCAACTAGAGAAAGCCCTCGCACAGAAATGAAGACCCAACACAGCCATAAATAAATAAATAAATTTAAAAAAAACACACAAAAAAACAAACAAACAAAACAAGTTAATGACAGTAACAATGATGGTACAATATTTTTCATCATATTCAGAAACAAAAAGCTAATAAAACAATTGATTGTTTCACTAGAAAAATTATTTCACCACACTACTCAATTTTAACTTTAGCAAAAAGTATTGTTCACATTGGATTAGTATTGTCAATTTTAATTATGTAACTTTTAATATTGCCCGTATCTTGTTTATAAACTTGTTTCAAGTTTCTGATTTTAATAGCTATAAAATGAGTGAATGTAAACCTAATTTTACTATTTCATAATTTTTTAGTTTATCAGAATAAAAATTATGAAAAATGAAGTCCATTAAAATTGTCACAACAAAAATATGGGTTTAATTAAAATACAAATTATTTTCTTCCCACTAACATTCTCACCTGCAAACTTTACTAAAAAGTCCTTGGAGAAACACAAATTTTAAAAAAGAGGGTAATATTTGTATAAAGCACCCACCATTTGCATGACTAAGTTTTTTGTTTGTTTGTTTCTTTTTAAAGCTGAACTTTTAAACAACTTGTTTATGAACCTTCCTTTGCACTGAAATAGGAAAATAATGCTTGGGAGTGCCCACTGATGCACAGGCTGGCTTCCAGGACCAGCATGTGTTATGTAGTTATAAGTGGTAGTGTATTTTGCATTTCATAAATGCTAAATAAATGAAAAATACAGCTTGATAATATGGTACTTTCTATAATTTACCAAAAAATGAGCTGAATCTTTGTGATCCCATCTAGGCAAACCTATTTTTCTACCAATGACTCATTCTACCCCAGGAACAGTAGTCTTTCTTTTTCATATAAAAATATAAGAATTATAAGGCCACAGAGTCTTTGCATGTGCTCATCCCCCCATCTGCAATAATTTTCCACTAGAAATTTCGTGGCTTTGTTCAGGGATCACACTCTTGGGGAGGACTTCCTACACAGCTTGATGTAAAACTACGTTAACTTCAAATTTCTAATTCTTCTGTGCCATTCTCATTTCTTTTCTCTATAGAAGGTGTCTCCTTCTGGTTTACCATATAGTTTACACATTTTTGTTGTTTACTGTCTCCTCTCATTATAATATAAATCTGATGAAATTAGGATTTTTTCCTATTTTTGTTTCCTGTGAATCCCTCCTGGCACACAGGTTATATACAAAATTTTTTATTCGCTTTTTTTTCCACCATACTCACTGAAAAATAAATCATTTTATATAGCAGATATAATAACTTTGGAGTGATATTATGGAAATTATCTATCTTTTTCAAACTTGTTAAGAGGAGGTATGTCCTAGTTAACCAGTGATGTGTAATTTTAGTTCATTATTTATTCCTTTAAAAGCAGATGGAATAGAAAATTGTATACTATGTTGATGATTAAATTAGCATTTAAACACATTTTTAGAGATTTTTCTAATGTCAAATAAATATTATGAATAATATTGACCCCACTCAGATGGAATTCAGAGCTAGTAGTAATTCTGAATTTCCAAACCTCTATGTTTATTACTTTCTCATTATTACTATTAGTGCATTTTGTCTATTTTAAAAATATTTAATGATATTTTCATTTTACTCCTTCCTATTAAACTCTAAATAGCTAAAAGTAAGGGCACATATCTACATGTGCTTGGAAATAATATTGACTCAATAAATATTTGGGCAAAGAAATCCAAATAAATGAATTACAGTAGTAAAATCCACTGTTCCTTTCAGACTGATTTGTGAACAGAATCATGAGACACAGAAAAAAAAAATCCCTCTGCAAAGGGACATAGTTGACAAATGAAAGATTCTTCTTGCATGACCTTAAAATAATCTAATATTTCTCCATTATTACACAAAGAAATTACTGCAGTTTTATTATTGGTCCCGATTGAATAAGGGCTCACCTTTTGATGGTTGCCATTTTCTGCTTTTTGTGCGTAATAACTGACTTGACATTTGTGGTGCTCTAATGTGTCTTTCTTAATGTGAAGGAATCATCTGTGCATTAATGAACTGGCTTGATATATCTGCCAAACCTTTCAAAGAAGCAATTAAGTCTGTGTATGAACGTGCATGAATGACACAATTTATTGTAATCTAAGAAGAAGAAGTATAAACAAAAAGTAATTAATTTCTAAAGGTGGCAGTCAAGTAATACAACACCAGAACTCCTTCTTTTGAGCTCCACCTATATATAGTAAGAAAACAACATGCTATTTTGTAAATGTCACATGAAATTTCAAATATTACTTTTGGGAAAATGCTCAACTTTATTAGTGTTCAAAAATTTTAATTAAAATAATAGGGTATCATTTTTATCTATCAAACTACAAAACTTAAATTAGACACAGGAAGAATATGAATATTCAGGGTTATGAAAGGAATGGTGAAATGAATACTACTTGACATTGTTAATGTCAGGGTGAGCTGCAATCATGTTGTTTGTTGATAAACTTTCAATATGTATGAGATGCTTAAAAATGCCTTATACTCTAGCTCATAAGCTACTCTTAGTAAATATCCATAAATATAGCTACAAAAGCACTAATGCCTGAGGATCACTATGGCATTTATTAAATAATAAAAAAAATCTACCAGGAAAGTAAACATCTGAAATATCTAACAACAAAGGAATGATAAATTAAACTATGTTAATGTCACCAGCTAAATTGTACCCAGTACTTTAGGGGATATTTACTTACACAGAATGCATTTTCCCATTTAGCATGTATTGAACACTTTGTGCTAGACATCATGCTAATTGATTTACATTTAGTTCTTACAGGGCTTAATTCAGTTGTAAGACCTAATATTTTTCTCAATTTACTGACAAAGATCATTTTGATTAAAGTAACTTGCTCAGGGTCACACTGCTCTGTAACAAAGAAAAGAAATATGTCTGATTAGAAAAATCCATGCTCTTAACCCGTGAACCATAGTGACTATTCAGTGATGTAATCTTACTGGGTAGAACTCAAATATACTCTCTGTGTATAGAGTAAATGCTTAAACTGAATTGGTAAACTCTAATAACCTTTTCATTTTTGTCATTATTATTTCTTGTTATGTTAGGATGTATAAATAGTTGACTAGGTGAAGGAACTATTCACACAACTTATTTTTCCCCCAAGGCTTATAACATGCTTTTGCTTCCTCAGTTGGCCTCCTTGATTTTATCTTAGATAATCCATACTATACTAAGTTGGACTATTTGGAAGTTTCTAAATCAGGAATCTGCAACTTTTGAGGGGCTGCCTCCACGGACTGAAGATCAGTTTGCCATACCATATTTTTCAGGAAGTCTGGATAATAGGGAGTACCTCTGAATGACACTTATAGGAAACAATATAACTCTGTCTCTTTTTTTAATGTGGTCTGATTGGAACATGAGCTGAAAAAGGCTACTATCCAGAAAACATTTTTTACCTTATTATAAAAGCAACATGTGTTCTTATGTAAACTCAGTTATCTTTATCATGGTTCATTCTCTTTTCTGTTCATTATAGCATATTTTATTTGATCTTTGTAGGTCACTTTCAGTGTCAGTTTGTCAAGAATGACTTTCTTGATTCCTGAGACATGACACTTTATCTGATACTCTGTTTAGTGACATTTAATACAATTGAATTTATTTCTTTGATTAAACATTTTCTTAGTATTTCTCTTTCCCACTAGACTATGAATTCTATTCAGGCAAGGCAGGAAAGATGCTTTCATAATCTCTACTGTAACACCAGGATAGAGCACAGTGACTAGCACATAACTAGTTTTTAATATATATATTTGTTGAATGAAATTCAACAATGAATGGCTGTCTTATATATGTTTATAAGAAAAGGGAGAAATTTAATTTTTTCCTGATTAAATACAATACACAGACACACCTGTGTGTGTGTATGTATATATATTACAGAAAATTGGGGAGAGCATATAAAGTGCTCATGAAATTGCATTGATTTTAGGAAACCTAACTTAAACCCACTGAGGTAGGGTGGTGAAATGGAATTTTTTGTCACTCTTGTGAGAGGCACAAGAAGATATATCTTCAGGATGAATTGTTTATAATACAGTTTTTCATAGAGAAGATTTATTTGACCTTCTTATCTACTGACTTTTAGTGCATCTTTCTAATCATTCCAGTTGAGCACAATGTGAGCTAAAGTAAGAATATTTGACTTTAAAAATATTAAGTTTATATGTTGGCAAATGGCAGCTCCCAATGACATCCAAAATTTGAAGGAGGTAAGTATAGATTTTTCTATGGTTGCTGATAATATAATTAATAATATAAAGACTATTTTCATCATTTCTTAGATTCTCGTTCTTGAATATTAATAGTTTAGCTACAGTCAGAAGGAGACACTCACATATACTATGGCTAAATACAATTCTTTTTGCTTCACTTCCTTTCCCTTTTTTTTTTAACATCTTTATTGGAGTAGAATTGCTTTACAATGGTGTGTTAGTTTCTGCTTTATAACAAAGTGAATCAGTTATACATATACATATGTTCCCATATCTCTGCCCTCTTGCATCTCCCTCCCTCCCACCCTCCCTACCTTTCCCTTTTTATGTTGTTCTAGTTTCAATAATCTTGAGGAAACTTAGGAAGCATGCTATATATTTTTTTTCACTAGATATTGGTGGAAGTGAATAAAGAAAATTGACACTATAATTTGCCATATGTTACATAAATATTTTAAATTATGGGCCTAATGCTCAATTTAATACAAAAATTTAGCAGTGCTAGGTCAAATAATACTTCCAATTCCTCTTTTCAGCAATTTCCAGATTCATGAAATTGTGGGATGAAGAAGTGACAGGGTTGAAGAAGTAAAGATGTTTGATGACTTTTTATTTAAAACATAGAGAAACAAAGGAAAATTATATGAAAGTAATGGAATGTTATGGTTGAGTCTGGACCTTGCATTCTGACGTTTGCATTTAGCATACTTAAATAAACTGAAAATTTGACCAGGGTGATTTGGACTTACAGTGCTGCTATCTCCCACTCAGAATAAGTAAAATAATATATTTTTCTTATTTTTGTTTATAAAAACAACATGTTTTGGGAATATAAAATGATGAAAGATCTACAGCAAATAATGTGATAAAACATGCTTATGTACAAATTAAACACATTAAAATCAGTTACTGGGCTTCCCTGGTGGTGCAGTGGTTGAGAGTCTGCCTGCTGATGCAGGGGACATGGGTTCATGCCCCGGTCCAGGAAGATCCCACATGCCATGGGGAGGCTAGGCCCATGAGCCATGGGCACTGAGCCTGCGTGTTCGGAGCCTGTACTCCACAATGGGAGAGGCCACAACAGTGAGAGTTCCACATACTGAAAAAAAAAAAAAAATCAGTTACTTTGAGGAATGTAAAAATTCCTTTAATCTTTTTCAAAGATTAAATATGCTTTGAGGTACTTTATAATTTTACCTAACATAGTTACATAATTTATTTTGCTTATTAGTTTTTATGGTAAAACTGCTCTCTAATATAGTATCAGTAGAAAAGACATGATGTACAAATAAAAATAAATTCATTTTCAAAAATCACTTAACTGTGATTACATGTTTTGCTGACTATCCTGAAAACAGCCTGATTTGTTTCATAGAAATTAAATTTACAAAGCAGAATGCCATTTCAAAAGAGCACTTTAATATATTTTACCCCATACAAAATGAATAGAAGTTGCAACAAACAACAAAAGCAGACAAGATATGGTCAAAGAAAGCCTTTGACAAATTATGGAATAATATTAAATTAAATTAAAACCAATTTCTAAAATACAAATTTCTTTCTAAAGGTTAGTATGGCTTTGCTTTTAATTCCAAAGAATAGTTTGTTAAGAAAAAGAAAATATTTGTAATTCATATTAAATCAGAATTATGGCTACAAATTAGTAAAGTAACCATAGCAACGTGAAAATATTTTGACAATAAATAAGACACAATTATGTAGTATATTTTATTGGAAACTGGAAAAGATCAGAAAAACTATGCTCCAACAGTTGACCTATTTTGGACATATAAAATAGAGTTAATCAAGTAAAATCCTAAGAGTCATAACAAAATTATTTTAATTACAATAATAAATTCTTATATAAATCTAACAGTAGTTAGTTGATGGTAATAAGCAAGATTTATTAGATAAAAGAAAAGTTATATATATTTTTCCATTATATTTAATACTATAATTTAGAGGAAAACATAGTATCAAGTTATGATAAAATTATCATATTATTGTATAGTAGAAAATTATTTGTATTCATATATAGAGTATAAATTATATGATTACAAAAAGTATAATAAATAACATGTGCATATATAAAAATTCAACATTGGTATTAGTGTGGCCATAAAGTTATGGTTATTTTAATTTTCTTTTCTATGCATATATGCAAAGTAGTTCCAAGGAAAATTCATTGCTTTTCAAAATAGAAAAAAATAGCACTGTTACATAAATATAAAGAAGAAATCTTAGCAAATCTACTTTAAAAAGTAGATGTGACTTAATATAAGGATTCAACAAAATATCAGCAATTTATTTTGTGGATATTGACTGATTTGTAATTTTATACGAAAAGGTAAAATACCCAGAATGGCCAAATCAATATTGCAGAACATGAATAAAGATGGAGGACTGAAACTATCTGACTTCAAGACTTACCACAAAGCTACAGTGATTAAAACAGTATGGTATTGGTGAAGAATACACAAATAAACTTATGGAACAGAATAGAGCGCTCAAAAATAGACCTAATATAGTCAACTGATCTTTGACAAAGAGGAAAACATGCAATAGAGCAAAATTAGTCTTTTCAACAAATGGTAGTGAAACAACCAGACATTCACATGTAAAAAAAAAAAAAAAAAAAAAAAAAAAACAATCTAGACACAGACCTTAAACCCTTCACACAAATTAGCTCAAAATGGATCATAATCCTAATTGTAAAATGCAAAACTATAAAACTCCTAGAAGATAGTATTCAAGAAATTCTACATGGGGCTTCCCTGGTGATGCAGTGGTTGAGAGTCTGTCTGCCGATGCATGGGACACGGGTTTGTGCCCCGGTTTGGGAAGATCCCACATGCCACGGAGCAGCTGGGCCTGTGAGCCATGGCCGCTGAGCCTGCGTGTCCTGAGCCTGTGCTCCGCAATGGGAGAGGCCACAACAGTGAGAGGCCCGCATACTGCAAAAAAAAAAAGAAAAACGAAATTCTACATGACCTGAGATTGGCAATGATTTTTAGGTAACATACCAAAAGGGTGATGCTTGAAAGAAACAATTGATAAGCTTCACTTTATTAAAATTAAAACGTATGTTCTGTGAATGATGCTGTCAAGAGAACGAAATAACAATCCACAGAAAAGGAGAAAATATTTGTGAAAAATATATCTGATAAAGGACTTTTATCTAAAATATGCAAAGATCTTAACAACTTCATAACATCACATAATTACCATTTATTTTTGGTAGCAAGAACATTTGAGATTTACCCTCTTAGCAACTTTCAAGTATATAATACAGTATTATTGACTATAGTCACTATGCTGTACATTAGATCCCCAGAACTTATTTATCTTATAACTGGATATTTCTTCCCTTTCACCTAATTTTATTGGCATTTAGTACTAAAATCAAACTATGACATTAACTTTCATTTTATTGGTTTGGGGTGTGGGATTGTTTCATAAGGATGTTAACATAGGTTATTTGCTTTCAGATGGGCTACACAGCCACTACAGATACTTTAAATGCATAGTCCAAGAATTATCTGTATCAAAATTATAGGAGGTGCTAGGTAAACAGGCAGATTCCAACCACAATGACTCTAAATTTTTAATAATTCTTTGTTAGCATTTGACATAGATATGTAGATATATGTGTGATATTTATATATATTTATATATATACACACACATATATACATATATATGAAGTTCAAATTTTCCATTAACATTGTCTTATTTCATTTCTATTCAAAAATAGCATTATTAAACTTAATATTTAAAGAGTAGTATCCATGGGATTATCACACTTTTAATCTGCATATCTATGCATCCATCTATAAATATTTAGACCTATTTTACATATGTATTTACATAAATATTTGTGTGTGTGCATGTGTGTGTAGATCTGAATAATGTTTTCCCATATTTTTGTTGTTACTTCTGTGTTTTGGAATTCAGATATATTTTGTTATCTTGTTGTTTTACTATTTATTTCTACCTTATTAGGTAAATTTACATATATCAAGCATCTGCCAAACATCGTAATTCATTCTAAATGATGCAGATTTCTGGGCTTACTGCATTACCACCTCTGGGGATGAAGCATGAACATGTGCCTTTACAAAATCTCTCCTGGAAGTTTTGCACATACTCTCATTTAGAACCTTTGCAGTAGTCGATAGGGTCACATCACAATTAATGTGATAAGTTTAGAATTTGAATTTGAAATAGCTTTGCAGGTGATGTTTTCTTCCAATTCCTTTCCCCACCTTTTGAATTAATCTTCTTTCCAGAATCTGATAAGACTAGTTTTATCTTGGATGCAAACAACATGGCTTTCCAGATTAAAATTATGTAACATTATTATAACAAATTTAAATGGAATAGGTATCTTATCCTCTGCCTCTGTGTTTTTCCCTGTCTTTTCCTTCCTTGCAATAAAATGCTTTGATTTGTTTGGTATATATTTGGAAATACATACAGAGTAAAAAAAAAAAAAAAAGGCATAGTCAACAAAACCTTCTGGCTATTAAGTTCCAAATGTTCAAGTCCTAAAGAAAATTTAGGAGAAAGAACATTCTTGGGTATACTTATTATGATTTAAGAAGTAAAATGAAGAGAAATTTTCCTCTTCAAACTAGTAAAACAAGACTCAGCCTAAGGAAGATGACAAAGCCAAAGCAATCCAATACCATGAGCCAGAGCCTAGTATCTTGAAATTTCCACTGAGGCTCCGCTAAGCCTTAGAGACTACGGGCTGTGTTATCCACTGAGTCACATAAAAGACCATTCACTTTTTTTCAGTGATATTTAGTAAGTTTATTTGCCAAGCACTACTTTAAACACTGGTAACAGAAAATGAACAAAAATCATACAAATCTCTCCCTTATGGATCGTACATAATATGTGGTGACAGGGAGAGTGTGTATAAACAAACAGTTGTCAAGTGGTAACAAGTGCTATGGGAAATGATTTAGAAAGAAAAGAGGGATAGAGAGGTTGTCCAGAAGGTGCTGGGAAATATGCTATTTTACATGGTGAAATAGTTAGTTTTCTGTGAGAAAGTGATTTTTGAGCAAAGTTCAGAAATATCTAGGAGAAGAGGTCAAGTAGGTTTCTGGGAAATAGCTGTCCCCCAGTAGTATATATCAGCAATTCTCATCTACCTGCTTGTTAGTAACAAAAGGCTCAATGGATAATGCTAATGTATATTCAAGGTTTGGAAAAATTGGCCTAGATTAAGGAGGTAAGAAGAAAGGATGCAGAAACATCAACCTGGTTATTGACACCAAGGGAAGAATTGTTTATTTCCATAGTCTCTACAAAGCAAATTATTGTGCTCAGGATATCCACTCCAAAATTTGGGGTCTGGAAAGAGGAATAGGTAGAGAGGTCAATGACTCTGATTAGGAAATGTGTATAAGTGGAACCAGTTCTTAATACCTGGCAAAACTAAAACCTCACAGAGCTGCTTTAAGTCAAGATAGTTGCCTCCAGCGTTCTAAAGTCTGGTAGAAAATAGAAACATCCTTTTGTTTAGAGGTTAGAGGAAAATGTGGAAAGAACATATCTGGGAAAGAGAGAAAATAAGCTACACCAAACTATCAGGATCCTCAGATCTCCTAGAATTTCTCAGAGCAATTCAGAAAACAAATCAAAACGAAACCAAAACGAAACCAAACCAAAACCAAACTATTTAGACTGGTAGCCAGTGTGTCTCTGAGGAACAAAAGTAGATCTTTTACATGGTGTCTTACAGTCAATGATCATGATCTTACAGTAAAGTAGTGAGGGTGCACTATGAGAATTCTGTTCAGTATAAAACTATAACTTTAGTAGGTTGTAAAATAATGACACAAGTTTAGAGATTGATTATGGTTGGCAAAAAAGACTTGTGCAGAGTGGCAGAGCTGTGCTGAGTTTAAAATCACCCTGAGATGTCCAAGGGCAGGTATCCAGTCAGTAAGTGAAGCTTTGGGGTCTGGAGCTCAAGAGGACAATTAGAACAGGTGGTAAACATTTGGGAATCATCAAAGTATTAAAAAACTGAAAATATAAAAATGGATTATATTGTTCATATATGATATGCACGTGTTGAAAAGAGAAACAGGCAGAATGAACTCCCAGGACTACACTAAATTTTAAGAGTTAAGGCAAAAGAAGAATGAAAGGGAACATTGGTGGCTAGAGAGTTACGAGAAATATCACATGGCCTTTAATGTGACCTGCAAGGTAATTTAGCTGCACTCCAAGTACCTATCAGGAATTATAAGTGGCAATACCTTGGTGCTCTGCTGAAAATACAACCTTTCTGATATAACCTTTGGGGTATGCAGTTTATCCATTCTATACAATCAATCCCTGGCTCACATCAGAACAGCTGAGGTTGCAAATATAAAGTACTTCATTTCAGTCTGCTTAGAATGGTTTTATTGAAATATCTTTGGCAAATACCTTGGCAGCAGCCATTATGGGATGCTATAAGATGTAACTTTATTGAACTTTTCCTGTATTTTCTGTAAGGTTGCAGTGTTCAATAAATTGCAGTTTTTTTGTGTGAGGACCAGCACTAGGCATGTCTCCTTGGTCACTGTACTGGGAATAGTAGTGCTATACCTCAGTAAATTTTCTGTTCTTTTATGATCCTATCTTTCATTTAACTGACCAAAATTTGATCTTTGCATTGGCTGGAAGAGGGAAATAAATGGCCTAACTTTAGGCTTACGGATATTTAAGCCATATTTTTCACACTTAGTCCTCACTTGGCTCTTTCTACCCGTTCTACTCTCCTTTTACTTGTTTTTCATTATCTAATCTTAGTAAAATTACTTTTTGCTGTATTATGTGTATGGAAGTCAACTTAAATTATGCTGAATATTCTCCATTTACCCACTCAGATCTATCATCTATTCTGCTCCACCTTGACCTGTGTCTCAAAGAGCTGAACTTTATGGATAATATCATCTTGGATCAATTTCACTCTGGCTTTAGCTTAGTTTTGGCTAACGGTGGGAGCAGCTTGGAGAGCAGAAGACTGGAAGACAGTGAGTTTGAGATATTATTGTGTCATTATTTACCTGCTATACTGTGGTTTGACAGTGGCTACATCATTTTCCAATAGACATAGGTCCTATCGTGTTACTCCTACTCATGGCTATAGAATCCTCCAGTTTCTGGTTACAAAATTTCCTCCTTTTTCATCTCAAACCTGGCTGTGGCATTGGTCTTCTCCTACTACTGTTAACTTAGTGTTTTGTCATTTGTTTGCCTAACTCTTTCCAAACTTTGATAAAAGTTACTTCAGTATCTGTCTTGTAGTAACTCTTTTAATGTGTCTTGTTTCTCACTGAGATGCGGACCATTGAGCTCATCTTCTTACTTTTTTTTAATTAAATACTTTTTCTGTATTTTATTACATGTATGCATGTATGCATGTTTCCACTTGTGCACATACCTGAACTAAGTGAATTGTTTCTAATTTTATGAACCAAGAGTTTGAAAGCCAGAATGGAAAAAAAAAAAATCTCCAAAACTTCTCCTAATAGCCTTAACTAGTCTTATTTCTCTCTCTCTGAAAACCACTTGAAGAAATCAATGAAAGTTAACTTGTGACAGACAGCTTCGATATTGGTCCACAGTCTCCCTGTCTCCTGGTATTTATACCATTTTTCAGTCTCTCTTAGTACTGTACCAAGGTTGGTTGTGCAACCAGAAGCATATACCAAATCAATAGTATGAGTGACTCTAGCAAAATAGTGCAATAGGCAGCTCCAAGCTCTCAACTCCCTACAGAAACAATGAAAAACAAGCAGAAACTGTCAGTATCAACTTTGTCAGAAGTCTGGAAAAAAAGCCAAAGATTTACAGCAACCAAGGAAATTGAATAAAAAGCAACTTCAAGTTGTGGAAAAACTTTGTGGAATTTTGAATTTCCCTTTCTCTGCCTCTCCTGGATATGACAACAGTTTTTAATAAGGAAAGCAACATTCCTGGAGTGGGACTCTGGTTCTTGGTTCTGGAGAAAGCAGAGCAGACCTTATTTGCAAATTATTTTGTATGTCTGTTTTAACCTACCTAAGTGCTACTTGTGGAAGTGACCCTAAAGCAGGAGATAGATGGACTCCAGGATAGACATTACAACTGGACTTCTGTTCACATTTCTTGGGGTGAGAAAACGATGGGCTTCAGGCTGGACATTCACTACCAGGCCCCTGTTTACATTTACTGAGGCAAGAGACAAATGGGCTCCGGGCTACATATTTATGACAGGACTCTTATCTACATTTTGAGATCTGCACTTCGATATAAAAAACAACAAAAATAGGGTGGATAACTGGACATTGGACACCTTTATGGCAGAGACAGAGAGGGACTAAACACTGTTAGAAGGTCAAGAGATCATACGTTTCTCATCCTTGGGGCAAGGGAGATACTACATATGTGCAAAAGTCTTTACAGTGTCAAAAAGGCAGGTGACGCCAGACCATAGTGAGTCTTGTTATTTTCCTCCCAGAAGCCTTTGTGGTTAAATCCATCTCGATTGAGCGGTGCGTGTGCACCCAGGGGAGGGTTCTGAGACATTAGACATGGGGTCATACTAAGAGGGTTGGCCAAGAAGAAGTCAAAGACCCGAAAGACTGCCCCCTTATAAAGGATTTAAACTTCTCAAAGGCATAACTCTGTGAGTCTCTAGCTGAGTTCACCCATGCGTCTGTCAACGTGTACTCTGCTTTTCTAATACATACTTTACTTTCTTCTATACCTTCCATCTCCTTGTCATATTCCTCCTTTCAAGGTAGACAAGGACTGGGGATTTAGATTTTAGCCACTGGCCCCTGTGGTCTAGCAGTTAAGATTCTTGGTTTCCATCCAGGTGACAAGAGTTCGATCCCCAGTCAGGGAACTATGGTCTAGCTTCCAGCTGCAGCTCACTGCAAGCTACTGCTTACTGCTGCATGCATTCAAAATCAACCCAAGGTGCTAATATTTATTTCCTCTAACTCAGAAATCAGGCCATAAAAGAAGTGGCTATTACTCAAAAACACTGCAAGACAACCTAACAACCTTCAGACTCTTGTGGCAAGAGATTACAGTTGAAACATATCATAGGTTACCTAAACCTGGGAGCAAAAGCTGGGAAGAATTTCTTTGGGACATTAA
This sequence comes from Mesoplodon bidens, assembly GCF_964165515.1. NCBI lineage: Eukaryota > Metazoa > Chordata > Mammalia > Artiodactyla > Ziphiidae > Mesoplodon > Mesoplodon bidens. The sequence continues at coordinate 24,146,396 of NC_138160.1, forward strand.
GACATTCAAAAATGTGAGTATAAGAGGGGATTTAGGAGGCTATGTTCCCACCCAGGGCAAGACAAATGCTCACAAAGATTTGAGAAGACATAGAACTATCACTCCATAGGGTGCTTCCTGGGCTCAAGGAAAGCCTGGCTAAGTGTTGAAGGAGTGCTTTGTTTGCAAATGAGATGATTGTCTATGTAAAACACCTGAAAGAACTGACAAATAAAAACTAAGTGATTATAGCAAGGTTGCAAAGTAAACAGTTAATATATAAAATAATATGCTTTTCTAAATACCAGCAAAAAACAAGTGGAATTTGAAATTAAAAACATGGTACTAGGTGCCCTCCAAAATGAAATACTTAGGAATTAATCTAAGAAAAATATGTAAGATGTATATGAAGAAAACTACAAAACTGTGATGAACAAAATCAAAGAAGAACTAAATAAATGGAGAGATATTCCATGTTTATGGATAGAAAAATTCAATATTGTCAAGATGTCAGTTCTTCTCAAATTGATTTATAGATTCAATGCAATCCCAATAAAATTCCAGCAAGTTATTTTGTGGATGTTGACAAACTGATTCTGAAGTTTTTATGAAGAGATAAAAAACTCAGAATAGCCAACACATTATTGTAGAAGAAGAGCAAAGTTGGAGGACTGACACTATCCAACTTCAAGACTTACCATAAAGCTACAGTAGTCAAGATAATGTAGTATTAGCAAAAGAATAGGCAAATAGATCAATGTAACAAAATAGAGAGCACAGAAATAGATCTGCATAAATATAGTCAACTGATCTTTGACAATGACCAAGGTAATACAAAGGAGCAAAGACAGTCTTTTCAACAAATAGTGCTGGAACAACTGGATAGCCACATGCCAAAAAAATAAAAATAAAAAAAGAAAAGAAAAAAAAAATCAAGGCACAGACCTTACATCTTCACATAAATTAACTCAAAAGGGATCATTGAGCTAAATGTAAAATGCAGAACTATAAAGCTACTGGAAACTAACATAGGGTAAAACCTAGATGACTACTGACTTGATATGACAATGGGTTTTTTAGATACAAGACTAAAAGCACAATATATAGAAGAAATAATTGATTAGCTGGACTAAAATTAAAACCTTCTATTTGTGAAATACAATCTAAAGAGAATGAGAAGACAAGACATGCTGGTAGAAAATATTAGAAAAGACAAATCTTATAAGGGACTGTTATCCAAAATATGCCACAAATTCTTAAAACTCAATAATTAAAAAAAAAGCCTAATTAAAAAATAGGCCCAAGACCTGAACCAAAAACCTCACTAAGGAAGAAATACAGATGGCAAATAAACAAATGAAAATATACTTCACATAATATGTCATCAGGGAAATGCAAATTGAAACAATAATAAAATACTTCTACACATCTATCAGGATGGCCAAAATCCCAAACACTGAAAACACCAAATGCTAACGAGGATGTGGAGCAACAGGAACTCTTATTCATTGCTGGTAGAAATGCAAAATGACATAGCCTCTTTGGAAAGACACTTTAGCAGTTTCTCAGAAAGCTAAACATCCTCTTCCTGTATGATCTTGCAATCACATTCCTTGGTATTTACCCAAATGAGTTGAAAACTGATGTCCACACAAAACTTGCACATGGTTATTTATAGGAACTTTATTCATAAATGCCAAAACTTGTAAGCAGCCAAATATGCTCTTCAGTAGATAAATAGGTAAATAAACTGTAGTACAACCAGAAAATGGAATCTTATCCAACACTAAAAATATATGATTTTTCAAGCCATAAAAAGACAGGGAGGAACCTAAAATGTATATTACTAAGTGAAAGCAGCCAATGTGAAAAGGTTACTTAGAGTATGATTCTAACTATACATTTTAGAAAAGGCAAAATTAAGGTGACAGTAAAAATATCAGTGGGCTCTAGTGGTTGAGGAGTTGGGAGGGGTGAATAGGCAGAGTACAGAGGATTTTTAGAGCAGTGGAAATATTCTGTATGATACCATAATGATGGATACATGTTGTTATACATTTGTCCAAGCCCACGGATTGTAGAACACCAAGAGTGAATTATAAACTGTGGACTTTGGGTGAATAAGAAGTGTCAAAACAGGTTTGTCTATTGTAACAAAGATAAACTCTTAGAAAGTATGTTGATAATATAGGAGTGTCAACATGTGTAGGGAAAGGGATATATGGAAAATCTTTGTACCTTCCTCTTAATTTTGCTGGGAACCTAAAACTACCCTAAAATATAAAGTCAATAAAATGTATTGATTTATATATTATGTCAATTATGTGTATATATATATATATATATATATATATATATATATATATATATATATACAGTTAACCCTTGAACAACACAGGTTTGAACTGTGTAAGTCCACCTATATGCAGATTTTTTTTCAATAAATACGTACTACAGTATTTACTACATGATCTGAGTTTGGTTGAATCCAAGGGTGGAGAACTCAGGATATGGATGGCTGACTATAAAGTTATACAGGGATTTTCGATTACATGAAATCCTGGTGCCCCAACCCCTACATTGTTCAAGAGCCAACTGTATATTAGTTATATATGTATTTATATATTTATATATATTAATATATTAACTTCTAATTTAATAAATAAATTTATATATGTATATATATGAAACTGAATCAATATGGTTCTGTAAAAATATCAACTATATACAAAATATGGAAGGAATGGAGAAAATGAGAAACCACAAAAATATGTATAAGATATAAAGAAAACAAATAAACCCATACGGCTGCAGCAAATTGATTTTTGACAAGGATACTAAGTCCATTCCATGTTGAAAAGAGAGTCTCTTCTACATATTGTGCTGGGACAACTGGATAACCATATGCAACAGGGTGAAGTTGGACCTCTACCTCACAATATATACAAAAACTAACTCAAAATGGACCAATGACTGAAATATGAGAGCTAAACACAAAACTCTTAGGATAACACATAGGTGTAAATACTCATAACTTTGGATTTGGAAATAGATTTTTAGATATGACACCAAAAGCATGAGCAACAAAAGAGCAAATTAGGTAAATTGGAATTCATTTTAAAAATTATAAGACATTCCAAGAAAGTGAAAAGACAACTTACAGAATGGAGAAAATATTTGCAAATCATATATCTAATAAGGAATTAATATCCAGACTATATAAAGAAAACCTACAACACAACAATATCACCACCAACAACAACATAACCCAACTGAAAAATGAACCAATGGTTTGAATAGACATTCCTCCTAAAAAGATATTCAAATGGCCAATAAGCACACAGAAAGGTGCTCAACATCAGTAGTTACTAGGGAAATGCATATAGAAACCTCATAATTCATTTTAAGGAAAGTGCCTGGATGTCCTCAAAACACTTGTGGAAGGAAAGCCTGATCAGCAGGAAACTGAGGCATCAACCACCAGCCAGAATCATACACCAGACAAATGAGTCAAGGAGCCTTCAGATGATGCAGTCTCAGCAGAAGTCTTGCCTGTAACCTCATGAAAACTCTGAGTCAGAAAGATACAGATAAGCTACACCTGGATTTCTAAGCCTCAAAATCTATGTGAGGTAATAAATATGTGTTGTTTTCAACAAAGTAGTTGTAATTTAGGGGGCACTTTGTTTTGTACTAATCAATAACTAATATATAACTTACACCTTACCCGCAATGTAAGATTTAACCTCTACGTACCAGAAAACAATCTTTTGTTTTAGAAAATTAAGATCACTTATTCTAAAACCAAAATGAAATAATGCTTAAAAGGTTTAATTGTAATTAGCTTTATAATTTCATAAAAAGGAGAGAAATAACTTTTTTTCATATATTTTCTGCCCATTGTTAACCTGAATAGAACACATTCAAAAAATACTATTATATGTGACTCAAAATCTAATAAAAATACAAACTTTTCCTTCCTCACTCACATTTTAGAGGCTTGTGAAGTTAACTGAAATGTAAAACACTGTAATAAGTTTCCAGCAATTGTTTGGTGAAAAAAATCTGTAAATAAATGGTAAAAATTGTTTCAAAGTGATCATGCAAAACATCAGCAGATAGTAAAAGATACACGCACTAACTGCAGTGCAATTTATGGTGGTGTTTCATAACTTATGAGAAAAATGTCATTTTATTTCAGAGTCAAATTAATGACAAATTTAAGTGAGGTGAAAACTATTATAATAACACTTAGGGGAAATAAGATTACCTCATAAATAGAGCCAACTGTGGGAAAATATATTTCTAGGTGATATAACTTACTAAAAGTAGTGTTTAATTAAATAATTGAAGCAATGATGAGGTCAAAGTGCAAAAGGAATTATAGAACACCCCAAATATAATTAATCTTTCCTTGGGTATTGAAAATAAATATCGTTAATATACTATGTATGTAAAAATATCATAAACATTATATCAAACTTTCATTTATGTGGAAACAATTAGAATATACAAATATTTATGAAATTTTTCAATTAATCATTCAGGAAGTATGCTTTTTTTTTTATTAGTTTCTGCTTTATAACAAAGTGAATCAGTCATACATATACATCTGTTCCCACATCCCTTGCCTCATGCATCTCCCTCCCTCCCACCCTCAGGAAGTATGCTTAATGTAGGTGGGTATCAAGCCGAGGAAAGAAAGGAAGCTTATATATGCTAGGTTAATATATGCTAGGTTAAAGCAGAAAAACACTGTAGGCCATGGGAGATCCACTCACAGCAGACCTCTGAGAGACCATATACAATGTGCCTCAGTGATGTCGCATCTATGGGGTGAGGAAGCTCGTCTATTTATCCATCAACTCCACTCATCATTGGTTGAGGGCTGCTCAAAGGGGCATTAAATCCCTATCACTTCCAGAGAAAGCCCTCAGGCAGACAGGCTGGTGTTTGCAGTAGGAAGCACTTGGCTTGAACAGAAACCGTGAGTGTTGAAGGTATGTGCCCAGCACTGCTGGATCCAGCCACAACCCAAAGCCTCACTCCATCTCAACCTTGATCCCTGATTCTACTGTTAACATCATACCTACTCCATCAGGCTGTTATTTTAGGTCTAGTCTCACTTTAAATTAGCTGTCAACTGCTATTTTAAGAAATCAAATTCCCACATTGAGAAAGAGCTTGGTAAGTGTCTTCCAACCTCTGTGCTGTTTAGAGGTGAAAAGAGGAAAGTATGTGATGACAGGTCAAAACATACTGTGGGTTGGTAATGCAAACATCTGGAATTTATTTCATGACCCAAGGAAGAGGGAGTTATTATACAGACAACATGACACCTTTCCTCTCTTTCTCCAACCTATCTGCTCTTAATGCAGCATGAAGATTATGATGTGGACAGTTAATGCAAATCTGAATTCTGACTATGTATGCTAACTTTCTCTGTATGACTGCATCTCACATTTTGGTATGCATAAATATCATCTAAAATTTTTGTTAAAATGTATATTAACACACATATCTCCTAGGGAATTTGATTCAATTGTCCCTGTGTGAAGCCCTGGACCCTCCAATTTGATACAAATGCCTCTAGATAATTTTGATACAAATAGTCCCTGAATCACATTTCAGGAACACTGTGTAGCATATTTCATAGATATTTACATTTTAATTGAGAATACTGAAAAAATAAGTAAACAGGCTTTTTCTGTACTGTCTCCAGTGGAATTTTATGACTAGAAAACCCAGAGAGATTCGCATTCTGAAAATTCAAATATGGGAAGAAATAAAAATGTTAATATTTCAACTCAGTCTTTCACTCTGATTTTGACCTCTACCTCATATGCAGTATCACCCAGTGAGACACTGGAATATGCTACTTTCAGTAAGACATTTAAAATTTAGTAGGAGAAGAGTGGGTGGCAGATCAATATCCTTAGAGGGCTCTATAAATGTCATTTGTGTGCCACAAATGAAAGCGGCAAGTACCGGATAGAATTGAGTTCCCTGATCTCAATGAGAAAAATGGGATCTCAGAGGCCAGATATCAGTGCTCCATCAGAGATAAGGGGAGGCAGAATGACATCTATAATGATGGACAAACGATCATGGGACCCTGTAGTTGTCAGAGACTGACAGTCTGTTAGGGTGATATGTGACATGTACAGGAAGAAAAAGTCTAGGACTGATAGAACCCTCACTCAAGTGCAGACTATGAAGATGCTTAGCTTCTTACTAATTCCCGTATGTTGGTTATGTAAGTGGAGGCCTCTGACTGATGGAGAGGGAAATATCTGAAGAGAATCCTACAACATGGCCATTGGCTTGAAGTATAGACTCTACCCCAAGCATTCCCAAGTGGGCTTTGAAGATATTTACCAGGGTAGGGTTTGGGGTGTGTGTGTGTGTGTGTGTGTGTGTGTGTGTGTGTGTGTGACAGAGCACTAAGAAATACGTATTACCCAGAACTTTAAGAGAATGTCAGATGGTGGTTCTAAACTTGCACTGCTTCTCAGAGACCCAATGCCACTCTGGTTCACAAACGAAGGGTTTATGGAGGTCAGGTAATAGATAATAGAAAGATTTGGTCTAGGCAAATTTAATAATGTGTCCAGTGGAAATGTTGAAAAATCATGTGTTATTTATAAATCTCAAAATATAAATTAGAATCCTACCTTGATTTCCTTATTCATGGAGTAAAGTGTATTATGGCAGAAAGAGCTACTCAGAAGCCCCTAGAACTACATACTCTATCAAAGAGAGTAAGTCAAAAGAACTGCTCCATCCCTGAGGATTAGAGATTATTTCTATCATCAAGGAGAGATTCATGTGTTCTGATACTTACATCTTTGAGTTAACTTGCTTGCCTGTCCAGTACACAATCCAACTGAGCAATGCATAGTAACACTGGATGGTTGGACTAAATCAGGGGTTGATGGCAATCAGAGTTATTGTAACCAAAAGTGGGGTCCAGCTTCTTGCCACTCAAAAGCCAGTGAAGAGGCAAGTTTGGTGGAAAGGAAATTTTGCTTTATTTTGGATGCTGGTAACTGCGGTGGGGGAAGGGGGGAAGGGGGAGAGTGGATGCCTATCCAAAGGCCGACTCTCCCCACCACAACCAGTGGGCGAGAGTTTTTATAGGTTGAGCGAGGGGGCTACATGTAGAAACCACGCAGTCAGCTCTGACAGTCATCTTGAAATTGGTCGTGCGGTGGTCTGACCAGCATCATCTTGATTGTTTTAAGTAGAGTTCATCTTCAGTTTCAGAGCTTTTTCCCATTTCCTTGAGGCCAGTTCTCGGAATTGTGGCAGCTTATGTCATAGCTACAGTCTGGTCATCATGTAGTTAACTTATTCCACCTGTTGGGGGGCTCAGTATTTACAAGACAGCTCACAGGATATGGCTCAGAATATTACCTGTAGCCCGTAAGAAGGAACTAAAGGTCCTTGACAATGTTTATTGACTACATTATTATTATTTGGTCTCCTTTGACTGTTTTCCTTTGTTTCTGCATTTTCTCACTTCTCTGATTGAACTTATTCTTTGGCTAAAGTTTTTCCACAGACAAACGGCAGGCAGAGGACATGGGGGGCAAGGACCATAGGGTCCTGCTCTGTTTCACTATAGTTCCAGATATGGTATCTTTATTCAAGGAAATCAGCATAACTCTTGGCACCTGAATGGCAACATATGCTTCCTTTGAATTCCCATTAGTAAGAAAAATATGAAGCAGTTTACATTTACAGAACAATACTAAACAATGGGGAAAAAGTCTTTATCTTGTTCCAGGACTAAATCAATCTAAATCAATATACTGCTGTTTGTATAATGCAATCTGGATAAAAAGCCACCATACTCAAACCTCAGGAAATATCACATCATATCTGCTATTACTTTGATGGCATTATGCTAATTAGACATAGGTAGTAAACATGCTATATATCTTACAAATATAGCTGTGTGATAAAGGGTAAGAGATGGACCTGGATAAATTTTCAAGAATTGGTCTTAATCAAGGCATGTCAGGATATCTCTTTCAAAGTGAGCAAGGTATGAGGGTCCATTTAGTTTCACCAATGGAAAGGAGGCACAAAGTTTGGTGGGTACATTTAGACTAGGACACAACATATACAACATATATCATACCTAGCAAGCTTCTTCCATCCGTGAGGCTGACAGATTTGAGTAGAACCTTGAACAAAAGGAGGAGCCAATCATCATGATGGGTGTTATTGTTGTTGTGGTGGTTTTAATTCACTGAATCATAAAATTGCTCACGTAAGGCAGTATTGCATTATACATTTGAGGTGGTATATTGGTAATTGGGATCAAGAAGGTCCAAAAGCCACAAGTAAACTCCCTAAGCTTATAACTAAACAAGCTGTTAATTTACTGATTTTCTCTTAATATCCTAAGATATAGGCTCCAGTAAACACAGGAGGAAGAAATGCAGCCAAGGTTAACATACAGAATCTCCATGGTATGCCAGAACCACCTGGAAGATGGTCAGGTACTTAGAAATAATAATATTGAAAAATTGCTAACGAGGATGAACTTCTTAGAATAGACACTGAGTAGGAAGATATTTGGATTACAAGTGAATTCAAACAATGAGCATCTGAGGCAATGCAGGTTCTCAGTAATTAGGAGGGCAAAGTGGCCCATTTTGTGGATGACTGTTAGCCTCATTTCCTGATTATTCTAATGATGGCTTAAAGGGCCTAAAACAACCATGATGACAAGCAATGCATATATGAAAGTGTAAGTGATTTGAATCTATGCTGGTATCCTCTATAATATTCTATCCTTGATCAATATTATATTTGAAATATTTATCCATATTGAAATATATAGGTGTAATTAATTCTTCATATAGTTAATTTTTTTGATATATAGTATTACATTATGTAATTATATAACAATTGATTTATCAGTTATCCTGTGATGTCCTTATATGTCATTTCTAAATATTTTCTCTTATAAACAATAATGTTGATTTCAACATTTTAAAATCTATCTTCTTATAAATATGTGCAAGAATGTCTTTAGAGTTCTATAGCAATGACTGGAATTTATGTGCTATAGAATATTCATATCTTCAACTTTACTAGACATTGCTATATTGATTTATTAAATAGTGGTAGGTTAAATTCTTATTCCTTTGGATTATAAAATAAAAGTTGCTACATTAAGTATCTTTGTCAAATATCTGTTACAAAATTCTTTAACTTTTTCAAATATTGCATTTTAAAATTTTCATCTAATTTGAAATCCCACTGGAAATCTCTTTTTTCATATGTGGATATTTTCAATTTTAATATTATAATTACTTCCTTAGTTTTGGTATGTGTGTGTGCATTTTTAATCTTTTCAAATAAATCTTTTAGAACAATTTTATAAAATATTTTTATAAGATTCTGAAATTTGTTTTTAATAAGACCAAATATCATAAAAATATCCTGACATATAATTATTGTATACTTGTCTTCCAAAAATATAGTTTTTTAAATTTTATATTTATAATTTTAATGAATGTGGTAGTGATATGTGGTAGAGCACCAATTATATTTTTTCATATGGATAACAAATGTCTCATTATAGAATTGTCTAAATTTTACTCACACATTTGAAATGCTAGAGCTATTATATATCAAATTTAAAATATCTGTTTCTGAGTACCTTGTTTTATTGTTCTATTTACTAACCTCTGGCAAAGCTGTAATACAGTCCTATTGCCATGCTTTTGTCTACACTCTGGAAAATATTCTCAACTATCACTTTTTATTCTTTTTAAAATTTCTGCTTTTAATTTCAAAGTAATTTTATAGTTATTATTATTCTCTAAAGGTTCTATTCTAATTTTTTTAAATTAATATTTCATTTTCTTCTTCCTTATAGACAACTTACCTTAAAGGATACCAATACTCCATTTTTTGTTTTATTTTAGATTGTTTTCTCCAGGCATTTACTGGGTTTTCTTCAGTCCTCTCTGTTGTTCTTATTGCTGTTTTCCCTTGTCTTTCATAATAGAGGCGTTTCTCAGCTACCTGAAGATCACTGTCCTTTGTAATCTCCAACTTCATGGGCCATGTTTATTGATTTGTGGACATTCAAAAGTTAAATAGATGTGCCATTTTACTGAAGGATTTTTTAAAAATTAATTAATTTGTTTATTTATTTATTTTTGGCTGCATTGGTTCTTCGTTGCTGTGCATGGGCTTTCTTTTTAGTTGCAGTGAGTGGGGGCTAATCTTCATTGCCTTGCGCAGGCCTCTCATTGCGGTGGCCTCTGTCGTCTTGGAGCACAGGCTCTAGGCGCGTGGGCTCTAGAACCTAGGCTGAGTAGTTGTGGCGCACGGGCCTAGCTTCTCTGCAGCATTTGGGATCATCCTGAACCAGGGTTCAAACCCATGTCCCCTGCACTGGCAGGTGGATTCCTAACCACTGCACCACCAAGGAAGCCCCTATTGAGGGATTCTTAACTCTCAGGATTTAAAATATTTTTTTTAAAAGGTTTTCTTTTCCTAATAGATTCCTCAGAAAAGTCCTCCTATCTTCTGAGTAGAGGTTTTAAGGCTGAATCCAGTGATTTTATAGCTGAGTTCAGGGGCGATGTTGAGGGAAATAATATTCCCCATGTAGATTTTCAGATCTGGTGTCTAGTGGTTTTGCCATCTCTTGAGAATCAACTTTTGGTATAATGGAAAAGATTGAAGATCAGGTGTTCTAACTGCACCCTAAATAAACTTTCCATCAATTTGTTCAAATAGATCTTCGTTTTTCTTTTTCATTGAGTTTATAAATATCAGATCCAAGTTTTTATAAACCTTAATTTTCTTGTTTTCTTCTGCTTTCATAATTATTTTTCCCATTTTCTTTCTTAATATATCTGGAATATATCTTTGTATAATAAAATTATTATTGGTAATTCAAGGTAAACAACTTTCTATGTCTTTATTTAGTGAAAAGCCTCTGTATTTCTTCACTTCATTTTAGATTAATTTTTAATGTAGCAGGTATTTTGTAGGAATATATTGTCTATTCAACCATAGAAAGTAAATTACTGTCAGGGCCATGATTAAGACAAAAACTTAGGTTTACAGGTTATAAAAACTGCACTATCTCTTTGTGTATAATTTTTTCTAGCTTTATATTAAAAATATTAAGTTTTGGGGGCCCGGAGGAAGATGGCGGAAGAGTAAGACGTGGAGATCACCTTCCTCCCCACAGATACATCAGAAATTCATCTACACGTGGAAAAACTCCTACAGAACACCTACTGAACGCTGACAGAAGACCTCAGACCCCCCAAAAGGCAAGAAACTCCCCACATACCTGGGTAGGGCAAAAGAAAAAAAGAATAAACAGAGACAATAGGATAGGGACGGGACCTGCACCAGTGGGAGGGAGCCGTGAAGGAGGGAAGGTTTCTACACACTACAAGCCCCTTCGCGGGCGGAGACTGCAGGTGGCGGAGGGGGAAAGCTTCGGAGTAGCGGAGGAGAGCACAGCAACAGGGGTGTGGAGGGCAAAGCGGAGAGATTCTGGCACAGAGGATCGGTGCCCTCAGGCACACACCAGCCCGAGAGGCTTGTCTGCTCGGCCGCCGGGGCGGGTGGGGCTGGGAGCTGAGGCTCGGGTATTGGCTTTCAGTCAGAGTGCAGGGAGAGGACTGGGGCTGGCGGCAGGAAGAGAGCCTGAAGGGGTTAGTGCACCACGGCTAGCCCGGAGGGAGTCCGGGGAAAGGGTCTGGAGCTGCCGAAGAGGCAAGAGACTTTTTTCCCTTTTGTTTCCTGGTGCGCGAGGAGAGGGCATTAAGAGGGCTGCTTGGGGAAGCGCCGGAGACAGGCACGAGCCGCGGGTAAGGCGCGGACCTCGGAGACGGGCGTGGGACGCAGGGGCTGCCGCCGCCGCCGCTGCCGCCGCCGCCGGGCCTGTATGCAAGCATGGGTCACTGTCCGCCCCGCCTTCCGGGGGGCCTGTGCACCCCGCCACTGCCGGGGTCCCGGGACCCGGGGACGGCTTTCCCGGGAAAGCGCACGGAGCGCCACGGGCTGCTGCAACGTCACGCCAGCCTCTGCCGCCGCAGGCCCGCCCCACACTGCGCGCCCCTCCCTCCCCTCTGCCTGAGTGAGCCAGAGCCCCCGAATCAGCGGCTCCTTTAAACCCGTCCTGTCTGAGCGAAGAACGGATGCCCTCCGGCGACCTACGCGCAGAGGCGGGGCCAGGTCCAAGGCTGAGACCCGGGAGCTGTGAGAGCAGAGGCAGGGAAATCTCTCTGTGCAGCCTCGGAGGCAGCAGATTAAAGTTCCACGGTCCATTTGATGTGCCCTGCGTCTGTGGAGTGCATGAATGGACAGCGAATCATCCCAAATTGAGGAAGTGGACTTTGAGGACAAGATTTAAGACTTTCCCCCCTTTTCCTCTTTTTACAATGAACTATCCCAAATTAAGCAGGTGGACTTAGAGAGCAAGATTTCAGACTTCTCGCTCTTTTCCTCTTTTTACAACGAATTATCCCAAATTGAGGAGGTGGACTTGGAGAGCAAGATTTTTGATTTTTCCCCCTGCTCTCTTTTTGTGAATGTGTATGTGTAATCTGTGTAAGATTCTCTCTGTATAGCTTTGCTTCCACCATATGTCCCAGGGTTCTATCGGTCCGTTTTTTTTTCAATAATTACTTTTTAATTTTAATAACGATACTATATTTCATACTTTATTCTATTTTACTTTACCCGCTCTTTCTTTTTTTCCTACCTTCCCTTCCTCCCTCCCTCCCTCCGCTCCTCCTTTCCTTCTTTCTTTTTCTTTCCTCCCTCCCTCCCTCCCACCCTTCTTCTTTCCACTTTCTTCTTCTTTCCTTCCTCCCTCCCTCACTCCTGTCTTTCTTTCTTTCTTTCCTTCCTCCCTCCCTCCCTCCCTTCTTCCATTCACTCTTCCTTTTGCTTTCATTCCTCCCTCCCTCCCTCCTTTCTTTCCTTCTCTCTTTCCGTCCTTCCTCCCTCCCTCCCTCCTTTCTTTCTTTCTTCCTTCCTTCCTTCCTTCCTTTCTTCCCTTCTTCCTTTCTTTCCCTCTCTCTTTCTTTCTTCTACTAATTCTTTCATTCTGCTTTTTCTCCCTGTTATTCTGAGCCGGGTGGATGAAAGGCTCTTGGTGCTGCAGCCAGGAGTCAGTGCTGTGCCTCTGAAGTGGGAGAGCCAACTTCAGGACACGGGTCCACAAGAGACCTCCCAGCTCCACATATATATCAAGCAGCGAAAATCTCCCAGAGATCTCCATCTCAACACTGGCACCCAGCTTCAGTCAATGACCAGCAAGCTACAGTGCTGGTCACCTTATGCCAAGCAACTAGCAAGGCAGGAACACAACCCCACCCATTAGCAGAGAGGTTAACTAAAAACATAATAAGGCCATAGGCACCCCAAAACACACCACCAGACGTGGAACTGTCCACCAGAAAGACAAGATGGAGCCTCAACCACCAGAACACAGGCATTAGTGCCCCCCACCAGGAAGCTTACACAACCTACTGAAACAACCTTAGCCACTGGGGACACACACCAAAAACAACGGGAACTACGAATCTGCAGCCTGCAAAAAGAAGAGCCCAAACACATTAACATAAGCAAAATGAGAAGACAGAAAAACACACAGCAGGTGAAGGAACAAGATAAAAACCTACCAGACCTAACAAATGAAGAGGTAATAGGCAGTCTACCTGAAAAAGAATTCAGAATAATGATGGTAAAGATGATCCAAGATTCTATTTCCAAGATCCATAATCTTGGAAATAGAATAGACAAAATGCAAGAAACAGTTAACAAGGACCTAGAAGAACTAAAGATAAATCAAGCATCGATTAAAAACACAATAAATGAAATGAAAAATACTCTAGAAGGGATCAATAGCAGAATAACTGAGGCAGAAGAACGGATAAGTGAGGTGGAAGATAAAATAGTGGAAATAACTGATTCAGAGCAAAATAAAGAAAAAAGAATGAAAAGAACAGAGGACAGTCTCAGAGACCTCTGGGACAACATTAAATGCACCAACATTCGAATTATACGGGTTCCAGAAGAAGAAGAGAAAAAGGAAGGGACTGAGAAAATATTTGAAGAGATTATAGTTGAAAACTTCCCTAATATGGGAAAGGAAATAGTTAATCAAGTCCAGGAGGCACAGAGAGTCCCATACAGAATAAATCCAAGGAGAAATATGCCAAGACACATATTAATCAAACTGTCAAAAATTAAACACAAAGAAATTATATTAAAAGCAGCAAGGGAAAAACAACAAATAACACACAAGGGAATCCCCATCAGGTTAACAGCTGATCTCTCAGCAGAAACTCTACAAGCCAGAAGGGAGTGGCAGGACATAATTAAAGTGATGAAGGAGAAAAACCTGCAACCAAGATTACTCTACCCAGCAAGGATCTCATTCAGATTTGATGGAGAAATTAAAATCTTTACAGACAAGCAAAAGCTGAGACAGTTCAGCACCACCAAACCAGCTTTACAACAAATGCTAAAGGAACTTCTCTAGGCAAGAAACACAACAGAAGGAATATACCTACAATAACGAACCCAAAGCAATTAAGGAAATGGGAAGAGGAATATACATATCAATAATTACCTTAAATGTAAATGGACTAAATGCTCCCAACAAGAGACACAGATTGGCTGAATGGATACAAAAATAAGGCCCGTATCTATGCTGTCTACAAGAGAGGCACTTCAGACCTAGAGACACATACAGATTGAAAGTAAGGGGATGGAAAAAGATATTCCATGCAAATGGAAATCAAAAGTAAGCTGGAGGAGCAATTCTTATATCAGACAAAATAGACTTTAAAATAAAGACTATTAGAAGAGACAAAGAAGGACACTACATAACGATAAAGGGATCGATCCAAGAAGAAGATATAACAATTGTAAATATTTATGCACCCAACATAGGAGAACATCAATACATAAGGCAAATACTAACAGCCATAAAAGGGGAAATGGACAGTAACACACACATAGTAGGGGACTTTAACACCCCACTTTCAACAATGGACAGATCATCCAAAATGAAAATAAATAGGGAAACACAAGCTTTAAATGATACATTAAACAAGATGGACTTAGTTGATATTTATAGGACATTCCATCCAAAAACAAGAGAATACACATTTTTCTCAAGTGCTCATGGAACCTTCTCCAGGATATATCATATCTTGGGTCACAAATCAAGCCTTGGTAAATTTAAGAAAATTGAAATTGTATCAAGTATCTTTTCCGACCACAATGCTATGAGACTAGACATCAATTACAGGAAAAGATCTGTAAAAAATACAAACACATAGAGGCTAAAGAATACACTACTCATTAACGAAGTGATCACTGAAGAAATCAAAGAGGAAATTAAAAAATACCTAGAAACAAATGACAATGGAGACACGATGACCCAAAACCTATGGGACGCAGCAAAAGCAGTTCTAAGGGGGAAGTTTATAGCAATACAATCCCACCTTAAGAAACAGGAAACATTTCGAGTAAACAACCTGACCCTGCACCAAAAGCAATTAGAGAAAGTAGAACAAAAAAACCCCAAAGTTAGCAGAAGGGAAGAAATCATAAAGATCAGATCAGAAATAAATGAAAAAGAAATGAAGGAAACGATAGCAAAGATCAATAAAACTAAAAGCTGGTTCTTTGAGAAGATCAACAAAATTGACAAACCATTAGCCAGACTCATCAAGAAAAGAAGGGAGAAGACTCAAATCAATAGAATTAGAAATGAAAAAGGAGAAGTAACAACTGACACTGCAGAAATACAAAAGATCATGAGAGATTACTACAAGAAACTCTATGCCAATAAAATGGACAACCTGGAAGAAATGGACAAATTCTTAGAAATGCACAACCTGCCAAGACTGACTCAGGAAGAAATAGAAAATATGAATAGACCAATCACAAGCACTGAAATTGAAACTGTGATTAAAAATCTTCCATCAAACAAAAGCCCAGGACCAGATGGCTTCACAGGTGAATTCTATCAAACATTTAGAGAAGAGCTAACACCCATCCTTCTCAAACTCTTCCAAACAATATCAGAGGAAGGGACACTCCCAAACTTATTCTACGAGGCCACCATCACCTTGATACCAAAACCAGACAAGGATGTCACAAAGAAAGAAAACTACAGGCCAATATCACTGATGAACATAGATGCAAAAATCCTCAACAAAATACTAGCAAACAGAATCCAACAGCACATTAAAAGGATCATACACCATGATCAAGTGGGGTTTATTCCAGGAATGCAAGGATTCTTCAGTATACGCAAGTCAATCAACGTGATACACCATATTAACAAATTGAAGGAGAAAAACCATATGATCATCTCAATAGATGCAGAGAAAGCTTTCGACAAAATTCAACACCCATTTATGATAAAAACCCTGCAGAAAGTAGGCATAGAGGGAACTTTCCTCGACATAATAAAGGCCATATATGACAAACCCACAGACAGTATCATCCTCAATGGTGAAAAACTGAAACCATTTCCACTAAGATCAGGAACAAGACAAGGATGCCCACTCTCACCACTCTTATTCAACCTAGTTTTGGAAGTTTTAGCCACAGCAATCAGAGAAGAAAAGGAAATAAAAGGAATCCAAATTGGAAAAGAAGAAGTAAAGCTGTCACTGTTTGCAGATGACATGATACTATACATAGAGAATCCTAAAGATGCTACCAGAAAACTATTAGAGCTAATCAATGAATTTGGTAAAGTAGCAGGATACAAAATTAATGTACAGAAATCTCTGGCATTCCTGTACACTAATGATGAAAATCTGAAAATGAAATCAAGAAAACACTCCCATTTACCATTGCAACAAAAAGAATAAAATATCTAGGAATAAACATACCTAAGGAGACAAAAGACCTGTATGCAGAAAATTATAAGACACTGATGAAAGAAAGTAAAGATGATACAAATAGATGGAGAGATATACCATGCTCCTGGATTGGAAGAATCAATATTGTGAAAATGACTCTACTACCCAAAGCAATCTACAGATGCAATGCAATCCCTATCAAACTACCACTGCCATTTTTCACAGAACTAGAACAAAAAATATCAAACTTTGTTTGGAAAAACAAAAGACCCCGAATAGCCAAAGCAATCTTCAGAACGAAAAACGGAGCTGGAGGAATCAGGCTCCCTGACTTCAGACTATACTACAAAGCTACAGTCATTAAGACAGTGTGGTACTGGCATAAAAACAGAAAGATAGATCAGTGGATCAGGATAGAAAGCCCAGAGATAAACCCACGCACATATGGCCAACTTATCTTTTATAAAGGAGGCAGGAATGTACAGTGGAGAAAGGACAGCCTCTTCAATAAGTGGTGCTGGGAAAACTGGACAGGGACATGTAAAAGTTTGAGATTAGATCATTCCCTAACACCATACACAAAAATATGCTCAAAATGGATTAAAGACCTAAATGTAAGGCCAGAAACTATCAAACTCTTAGAGGAAAACATAGGTAGAACACTCTATGACATAAATCACAGCAAGATCCTTTTGGACCCACCTCTTAGAGAAATGGAAATAAAAACAAAAATAAACAAATGGGACCTAATGAAACTTCAAAGCTTTTGCACAGCAAAGGAAACCATAAACAAGACCAAAAGACAACCCTCAGAATGGGAGAAAATATTTGCAAATGAAGCAACTGACAAAGGATTAATCTCCAAAATTTATAAACAGCTCATGCAGCTCAATAGCAAAAAAACAAACAACCCAATCCAAAAATGGGCAGAAGACTTAAATAGGCATTTCTCCAAAGAAGATATACAGACTGCCAACAAACACATGAAAGAATGCTCAACATCATTAATCATTAGAGAAATGCAAATCAAAACTACAATGAGATATCATCTCACACCAGTCAGAATGGCCATCATCAAGAAATCTAGAAACAATAAATGCTGGAGAGGGTGTGGAGAAAAGGGAACACTCTTGCACTGCTGGTGGGAATGTGAATTGGTACAGCCACTATGGAGAACAGTATGGAGGTTCCTTAAAAAACTACAAATAGAACTACCATATGACCCAGCAATCCCACTACTAGGCATATACCCTGAGAAAACCGTAATTCAAAAAGAGACATGTACCAAAATGTTCATTGCAGCTCTATTCACAATAGCCCAGAGCTGGAAACAACCTAAGTGTCCATCATCGGATGAATGGATAAAGAAGATGTGGCACATATATACAATGGAATATTACTCAGCCATAAAAATAAACGAAACTGAACTATTTGTAATGAGGTGGATAGACCTAGAGTCTGTCATACAGAGTGAAGTAAGTCAGAAAGAGAAAGACAAATACCGTATGCTAACACATATGTATGGAATTTAAGAAAAACAATGTCATGAAGAACCTAGGGGTAAAACGGGAATAAAGACACAGACCTACTTGAGAATGGACTTGAGGATATGGGGAGGGGGAAGGGTAAGCTGTGACAAAGCGAAAGAGAGGCATGGACATATATACACTACCAAACGTAAGGTAGATAGATAGTGGGAAGCAGCCGCAGAGCACAGGGAGATCAGCTCGGTGCTTTGTGACCGCCTGGAGGGGTAGGATGGGGAGGGTGGGAGGGAGGGAGATGCATGAGGGAAGGGATGTGGGAACAGATGTATATGTATGACTGATTCACTTTGTTATAAAGCAGAAACTAATATATATATATATATATATATATATAAAATATATATTATGTTTTGCTGGAAGTTTCCCAGTATACTTTCATGAAAATTATAACATTAAAAAATTATAAAATATAAGTATTGCTAATATACATGAAGTGGCACAACTTTTTATGAAGTATGTTCCAGATGCTTCCTTCCTCATCCTCCAAATATATAGAAAGTATGATACATAATATGATTTATATTTCCTAAAATTCTTAATATTTGAAGAAAAAAGGAGAAAATACAGTTCATTGAAATGAAGAAAATCAGTAATTGTTACCACTTAATAAACATTTCCTTTTCAAAAATATTCCCTATGTCACCAGACATATTTTTTTAATTATGTTTTCCAAGATTTCAGAACTACTGTTGTTTTGCTGTGCAATTTCATTTCAGTTTGTTTCTAACGTAATTCTATTATAAATTTAATCCAATTTTTGTTGGTTTGTTTGGTAGACGACCTTAGTAAAACTGCAAACAGCAGTCAAAAGTGCAATCTTTTGTGTTGGTTAATAAGACAGAAAAAAAAAATTCAGTACTTATTCCCAAAGATTCTTCTACTGTGTAAAGTTACTCGTGGCTTCAAACCCCAGAGTTTCTTTATAAAGATTTGGTTGACATTATGATTAAGGGTTTAAGATTTGTGATAACTGTATTAACCTTTGAGCACTCATGGTCTGACATGCTATGGAAAGGAAACGGAAAATTTTCATACAAACTAGGAGAAATTTGCTTCTACACTTAGTCATTGAATAATTATACCTAATCAATTAATCAATCAATCATGCCAGAGACACCTTTAGGAAATATACCTAAAATAGCATTTTACTTTTTTCCTTTGGCAAAGAGAGCTTCATTTTTAAGTATTAAAGTTAATCATTAACTATATGGACTATGAATTAAATGTAACCACATCCCGAAAATAATCATAAAAAATAAAATAAAGTAACTCTCAGTTATTTGTTTTCTAAAATTTTAATTTAAAATATACATTAATTTTAATTTTTACAGCTAAGTTTCATACTTTTTTTTTTTTTTTTTTTTTTTTTTTCTTTTTGCGGTATGCGGGCCTCTCACTGCTGTGGCCTCTTCCGTTGCGGAGCACAGGCTCCGGACGCGCAGGCCCAGCGGCCACGGCTCACGGGCCCAGCCGCTCCGCGGCACATGGGATCCTCCCAGACCGGGGCACGAACCCGTATCCCCTGCATCGGCAGGCGGACTCTCAACCACTGCGCCACCAGGGAGGCCCAAGTTTCATACTTTTAAAATTTTTTTTCTATATACTAATTTTTTGTGGACTTTGATGTCTATTATCATCTTTTTCTCATTGCAATTGTGCATTTGCTTAGAATATTTACTAGAACAACTTGTAAATTTGCTTAAAGTTAATATAAACTGAAACAATAGTCAGAAAACATGATAAACCTTACATACTAAATTTGAGATTTAGTTGTAACCTAAAAGTAATAGTTTTCTAAGAAATTTTAAAGCATTTTTTGCTTAACTTCCATGATTAAAATGTCAAACCATTTACATAGTCAAAATAATAGTCTTGTTTTAATGTCTGACCTGCCCTCTGGAGCATTTTAGTTATGCAAAGAAGTAAGATAAATGAATTGAATTGATAAAAATTGTTTCTTTTTCTTGTTTATGGAAGTTTAGGAACAGATAAACTAATGGGAAGAGATGTATGGTTTCTGTCATTTAAATGTCTTTATTAGGTTAAAAAAGGCACGCTTCTTCTGACAGATGAATAGAGAAGTGCCTACCTCTAGGGATATTATATCATTATATTTTACTTCTGACAACATATCATGAATATCCACACAGATTAATATGAATAAAAATAAACATATTTTTCATATTGCATAATATACCCTAGTATGAATGAGTTATAATTTTACCCAACAATTTCTCTCCCAATGGCCATTCATAATATTTCAACACCTTTGCTACTGAAAATAACAACATAAGAAGCCTTCATGTTGCTATGGGCTGAACTGTGTCTCCCCAAAACTGCATATGTTGAAGTTCTAAACCACAGTAACTCAGAATTGGACTGTATTTGGAGGTGGTTCCTTAAAGGAGTAGTAAGTTAAAATGGGTAGGTCTTAATCCAATATGACTGGTACCCCTATATGAGAGGATTAGGATACAAATATGTGCACAGGGAATACCATGAAAAGAAACAGGGAGGGCCTCCCTGGTGGCGCAGTGGTTGAGAGTCCGCCTGCCGATGCAGGGGATACGGGTTCGTGCCCCGGTCTGGGAGGATCCCATATGCCGCGGAGCGGCTGGGCCTGTGAGCCATGGCCTCTGGGCCTGCGCGTCCGGAGCCTGTGCTCCGCAACGGGAGAGGCCACAACAGTGAGAGGCCCGCATACCGCAAAAAGAAAAAAAAAAAAAAAAAAGAAACAGGGAAAAGGCCATCTACAAGCCAAGGAGCGAAGTCTCAGAAGAAACCAACCCTGCTTACACTTTGATCTCTGACATCTAGCTCCAAAATTTTGAGAAAATAAATTTAAGTTGTTCAAGCCACCCAGTCTGTTGTACTTTGTTATGGCAGCCCTAAAAAACTAATACAAATGTATAAAATTTTTAGGAGCTAATTCATTATTTTAATATATTGATATCTATGTAATGAAGAGTTTCAATAGTGAAGTTATTGGGTCAGAATGTGTATATATATATATATATTATATATATAAATATATATATTATATATATAACATATATATAATATATATATAAAATATTTAATTTCAATAGGCATTTCTAAACACTTCTAAAATGTTTATAATAATATATGATATATCTATTTGCAAAGGTTTTGTTTCTTTTTAAAACTCTACTAATTTAATTATTAAATGTTGATACATATTTATTTATGTATATATTTATAACATACAGATATATTAATAAATATTAATTATTACACAAATTAATATTTTATTTATATATGAAATCCCAATTACTACTGATTAAACATTTTTCATATTTGCTAGTCATTTGGACTTTTCTTCTTTCAGTCAACTGCTGGGTTCAAACAACTGGATATGATACCATTTGTAAAATTTTTCTTGGTTAGTTTTGGCTTTGCTTGTTTTCCATTGTTTTCTGTTCTTGAAAAAGAAATTGAGAGGAAATCAGGGCCAAGAGCTATAAAACATGAGCCAGGGAAAAGTCTCAGTTGAGATTATCTGGGCACTGAGTGTATTTTTCTCTTTGTTCCATACAGAGACAAAAGTAGAAACTAGGTTCTGCCGGTAAATAAATAAGTGATGGCATATGTTAAAATCATGTATGTTTTGTGCATCTTATATTCCTTATTTGTAAAATGTGCTCAAGAATGACTTTAAAAGTAACTTGGCTTTCAAATTCTACTAATAAGAGTATTAAGTATATTGTATGGTAGAAGATTAGTTTTGTGCAGTAATAATAAGTAGGTAATTTACTATTAAATCTATCCAGAAGTAACATATGATTTTTCACAGCAATAACTACCACATTATTTATGTAGGTTTAATATGCAAATTGGTAATTTGTGTTATGAATTATCACCTAGGAAAATTAAACTACAATCTAATGGTTTTCACTGACATTTAATTCCAAAATAACTGATTACAGTATTACATTCCATTATATTTTTGAACCCATTATGGCTTTATAGTATTGTTATAAATAACTTACTTTTTTTCTCACTTGTTCTTACTGTATATAAATATTCTATACTATGAATGCTTTGCATCTATTCTTTTCATGTTAACATATTTTATCTCATTTTACATATTAAGTACCTCATTATATCCTTAAAAATTCAACTAGTGTACTAATTTGACACAATCAGCAACATTTTTCTACATTATTGACCTTTTAGTTTATAGAGAAGAAACACTTAATATATTCATATTACACACGAATTGATATCTTGCAATTCCATGCTCATTGAAACTTAACAAATACAAAACAGATACCTGAAAATTATTATGATATTAATTTAATTACATCGTGATTTCAACTAGAATTTTAAAAATAATACTATTTTGGCATTTTGATAATTTGATACTGCTTTTTATTAAAACCTGATCTAATTTTAATTATATATCTGCATATCTACAGAACAACCCACATTTTGTTTTGAAACAATCTCTGTTGTAGATTTTCTAGGAAATTTTAATGAAAACTATTTATCTAAGTTTTATGTTAAGAATACAATTTCTAAGGTTAATTTCTAATTTGGTTACATTTAAATTAAAGTCCCACATTTTAGATGATCTAACAACATGATAATAACATATACAACATATTTTATTTTGTCTTCAACTATTACTGATTAAAATGAATACTACTTCTAAATATTTTGGTGATATAATGATCATTTATACTTTTATCTGACCACGACTTTTCTTATTATTCCCTTGTTTTAGTGGTAAATGTTGCACTATTTTTTATTTCTATTCAGGGTCATCATTTCTTTAAGATTTAGATATATATTTTAGAATTAAAACATTTTATAATTCAATTTTTCAAAAGATAGATTTATTAATAGAAAATGGAGTGATGGTTAACATATATTCAATATATATTTTGCTTTGGGAAAACTGAAAATTAACCTATGTAAGCACTTAGTGGCTTAATACATTGTGGCTAATAAATATAAACAAATACAAGAAGGAGTATGAATTAATATAAGTCATAAAGCAAATTAAAGATATGTATAATTTCAGAATATTAGACATGATAATTAATACAAAAATGTGTATTAATTTTTACTTTTAACTTGAGAAAAGGCATGCATATAGAAGAACCTCTAAATTGTATACTTACATTTCATGTGTGAACAGAAAAAAATCAAAGTTCAAAGAAATCCCTCCTCAGGCTTCCCTGGTGGCACAGTGGTTGAGAGTCCGCCTGCTGATGCAGGGGACATGGGTTTGTGCCCTGGTCCAGGAAGATCCCACATGCCGCGGAGCGGCTGGGCCCGTGAGCCATGGCTGCTGAGCCTGCGCTCCGCAACTGGAGAGGCCAGAACAGTGAGAGGCCCACGTACTGCCAAAAAAATAAAAATAAAATAAGAAATCTCTCCTCAAATTATCTAAAGAGAAAAATCAAGTCTAGAATGTTGGAACATGTGTTAAACCGACAAAAACAAAACAAAACACATGAAAAAACAAATAAATGAGAAACAATAACAGCAACAACACAAATAGGGTCTTAAAATCATGGCATACCTGAACCTTAGAATATAGACTTTCAAAATATAAAATACTGTTTTTACCTTTGGTACTCAGATACTATGGGCCTGTAGTAATGGAAAATCTATATATATTCTTCATTGAGACTCTGATATTTACAAAAATTTATGGTGGTTTTAAAAAAAATCTCAGGAAAATATTGCAAATTCTGGAAAAACTGGGAGACTGACATTGGTAGTGGGAATTCCATTTTTATAATTCCAGGCATCAGCATAAGCAAAACTTATAATCACAGTTGAAAATAGAAAAAAACCTAGTGACAATGCATTCTGAGATTTAGGGTATATTGTTGGCCGTATCTTTTAAAATTTCCAGGGAATTAGGCAGTTATCAGAGTATTAAGTAAAACACTGCTTAAACTTACTATTGGACTAGAAAATCTGTTCTGTAACCATGAGAAAATTGCATATAAAAATGTATTGGATATGGCCAATCCTGTTTTATGAGAAAAATTGTTTTCTAATGTTAATTATATTGCTGCTTATTATGCCCTAAATGTGAATAATAAGTTGTTGCAAGTTAAAAACAAACAAATAAGAATAGCATTGAAAAAAGCATTTGTTATGCAACTTAAAATTATTATAAGAAAATTCAAATATTCTGATAAAATTCAGGAAAGTTAAGAGTAATAAGAATACTATTTAACTAAAAATAAAATGCAGAGTTTAATTGACCATACATATAAAAAATATTTAAATCTACTAACAATGATTTTTTCAATAAAATAGTTTCAATGTAGTAAAGTCTAATGAAGTTTTATTCCTGGATGACAACAATAACAATACAAAATTTTTAAAAATAGGAAAAGAGAAAATATTTCATTTTAAAAAATGAAATACTTAGCACTATTGTGAAGTCCTTCTGGCAAAAA
This sequence comes from Mesoplodon bidens, assembly GCF_964165515.1. Lineage (NCBI taxonomy): Eukaryota > Metazoa > Chordata > Mammalia > Artiodactyla > Ziphiidae > Mesoplodon > Mesoplodon bidens. Next base: position 24,171,257 of record NC_138160.1, read on the forward strand.
TAAATATAAATAAATTTGGATTCAAACAGAACAGGAACATTAAAATCCCAAGAAGGTCTGGATTCTTATGAAAAATAAATTAAATAAATGAAGTTGTCCTGGAGGATTCATCCACTGATACTATACTTAGAATGAATGCACAGCCAAAACCAGGTTCCATCAGGGCTCAAAGAGAGTAAGTTAATCACTTTAAAAAAACATTCTTACACATAAAAATTTGTTACACATAGAAAAGTAAAATGTGACCTGGGAAAAAGGGAAGGTTGTGGAGAAAAATGAAAAATATTTAGCTTGCAGATGTTAACACAACAAAACACAGATAACACCAAATAATCAAAGAAAAAGACTTGTGAGACACAAGCCTAGGTTTTGAGCCACTTGAACACATAACTGTGTTGAATTGACTTATTTTGTCAAATTTGTATGCCAGAAATTTACTGGACATATAAGTAAAGGAAAGAAGAACAAAAAGATTCATTGATGAAGATATTTAAAGCAGCATGACTATATATTTCAAAGGATATTAAAAGTGTATGGGTTACATTAAATACATCCAATCTAGAAATTGATCAAAAGAAGGCTCAACAATTTTTTATTCTGGAAATGGCAGACTGGCTGGATTAAACTTGTTTTTCTCCAGAAAAATATAAAGTTTAAATTAAGTATACATTTAAAAAAATCTGAAAGTGTTGAGCAAAAATCAGTGCAAAGTAGTATGCTTGAAAATAATAGAGGCAAATTGGATCAGGCAATTATTCACCCAGGCTTCTCTGAGGAGTATTTCTTGATCTGAAGTGCAGAGAGATGAAGCCCAAATAGAAATAATCAGTCTTTCCATGCAAAGGAGGCAAAGATAAGATTCCAGGACAACTAAACTGGTTTGAAATTGGAAATCAGGTACCAGACAGGGTAAGTCATTAAAAGGAAACCCCAGTAAACTATGTGAAAAATTTCCTTGGACTTTGGATTTTTTTCCTGTTTTTTTGGACTGTATGTGCACATGGACTTGAAGAGATCTGGTAGGTAACTGTTGCTGGGAGGCACACAGCTGAGTGGAGATTTCAACAGTTACACATGGTGTGGGATAGAGTTTTGACCCAGACAGAATAAAGACGCTTCAAACACCCCATACACTTATTTGAGAGTGCAACCAGGTCACACCCTAAAGCAAAACATATTTCCCATGAGTGATTAGAAAAATCAAAACAAACCAAGAAAGACTTCTGTAGTTCCTTGATAACAAGAACTATAACCAGGCTTTGGGAAGATTAATTAGAATTGCCAGTAACTAAACTATCTACCAGAAAAAAGAAACCAAAACACATTTTAGGAAAACCTTTACAATATATTTTCAACAATTTTGAATTGTTGAAATCATTTTTACAATATTCTGAAAAATAAGATTAAAGTAATATAAAAAGATAAAGTAATTAACATACAGGGCTTCCCTGGTGGCACAGTGGTTGAGAGTCCACCTGCTGATGCAGGGGACACGGGTTCGTGCCCTGGTCTGGGAAGATCCCACATGCTGCGGAGTGGCTGGGCCCGTGAGCCATGGCCACTGAGCCTGTGCATCCGGAGCCTGTGCTCCACAATGGGAGAGACCACAACAGTGAGAGGCCCACGTACGGCAAAAAAAAAAAAAAAAGTAATTAACATACATAGAGCCAGTGATAATCTAGACATTGGAATTAGCAAAAAAGACTTTAAAAGAAGGAAAGATGAGCAAAAAGCATAAGATGAGCAAAAAGCTCATGGAGTATATCAAAAAAGAAGTAAAATATATATAAACACAACAAAAAGAAATTAATAAAGAATTAGCAGATATAATAACAAAATGGATATAGTAGGAGAAAAGTCCAGAGAAACTGATGACTAGTCAAAAGAGAAAATTTTAAACATAAAGAAAAAATAATAACATTTATTGTGTTTTTATTCCATACAGGCCAATATACTATCTTGATCAATAAAAAATGTTTATTTTTGTATCTTCAGGGAAGATGGGAATCTTACTGTGCTTAGATTCAGGCTCTGTTTACTCTATTTTCCTCTACCATATGCTTATCTACTCTCTCCTTTAGTTTTCTCATCTATAAAATGGTAAAAATAGTAACTAATTAATGTATTTGTTGGGGGACCATCACTTAACGTACATAAACATATTAAAAACTCTGGTTAGCATGTAATAATACATGTTATTGTTATTATTTTTATTATGCTCTGGCTTCTGTTTTCTGCATACTACTACATATACAATATTGAACATAGATAATATGTCTTACATGAAATTTTATTTCCAAAGTAAAATTATTTTCTGGGTACTTTTCTACACTGTTGTTACTTAAAGGTCTCAATAATCATGGAGTTAAAACATTCTATTTATAGCAAAGTCAACCTGTATGTCTGTGGATTACAAGCCAAAGTTAAATGAAAATTTGAGATAAAATTCACACAGTATTCTAAGTTACCTTTGGCTTTTTGGTAGTATTAACTACTATAATAAATGTGTGATTTAACTCTGCTCTGTCACTCAGAAACATAGCTACACCTTATTCAGTTTTCTATCTTAGCCTTTATAGCATGATTTTCTCCCCTTTTTAGAATGCCGTATGCTGAATGAAGTCATTAATTTTACATGTTTATCTATCCTGATCACTTTATTCCAACATATCCTAGTAAATGTATATTGAAAGAGTGTATGAATTAATGAATGAATTAAGCTTTAAAAGAGATAAAGTCAAAATGAAAAACCAAGACATCTTCACAGTTGCTGGCCAGAATTATGTCTTATATGTTTGAAGAAACTTCAAAAAGTTTTTCATCCAGCCATCTTATCTTAATCTTTTGTAGTTAAAAAATGGAAATCTCAACTCATCACATTAATTTCCTTAAGAATTACTAACGGAGGTCCTATCACTATATACATAAGGTATTATGTTAAGTGTTTTTCTAATTAAATGTTGAGAAATCTCTTCGGCCCTTAAGGCAGAATTGAGAGGCTGCAAATGAAAAACTATTTCTAACCTAAGAAGACCTGGGCTCTTTACATTTCTTTCGTATTATAAATATAAAACAACCACTTTCTCTAGCCCTTCTCTTTGTTGCAGTTGTCATATTCTACCTGCAGATTCCGAGTCAAACTGAAATATTCATTATGTACAATATCTATTTTTCAAATTTCCTGGTAATAGTTTTACCAACACCTTGGCTACTGCATAACACAGGTTACCATCTTACCATCACCCAATTACGTTTTCCTCACTTTGTTGCAGCCTTCACTAGTGATAGACTTTCCATTTGTTCAGCCTCTGCCCACTGAAGGTCATGGTCAGTGCCATATATTATAGCATTCCTATATGGCAGCATCCCAAACTTGAACAATTTCTGAATCATGTAGCTGTTGCTGTATAACAAACTTGCCCAAACCTCGATTTAAAAAAATGATGACTTTTATTTGGCACTGAATTGTAGGTAAATTGGAAAGTTTTCCATCTGAGATTATGTGGAGGAGATTCTCGCAGTCTGAATAGGGACCATTCTAGGCCAGTCAGCCTGCCAACAGAGAACCCCTACCAGATGAGTGGAACCACTTACCTGACCCGGAGTTAACTGCCAACTTGGAGGAGAACTCCTGTAGACTTGTTAAAAAGTGTTAGAGGTTATTATTTTAAACTACTGACATTTAAGATAGTTTCTTAATGCAGCAATACCTAAATAATGTATCCCTTCACATTGAAATATTTTGAAAGGATTTTTCTTCTTAAAAATGTCCCTGAAATTATAGGCTATAGTATAATGCAAAAAAGCAGAGGAGGCCAGTAATGAATATTCAGTTGTTGAATGTGTTGGCCAATCAGTAGTACTGAGAGTAGTTTAGGACAAGAAAATAAAAGCATAGTTTAATATTCAATACCTTATATAAAGTATAAGAAAAACATTTTACCAGATGCTTAAATGTTAGAGAGAATTTTGATGAAAGGTCAAATCCAATTCTTAATAAAATAGCAATAGATATATAATTTAATTACATAATATTATTGCAGTTAACATACTGACATATTTCTTTCCAGACCTTTTCTATGCATTTTTAATATATAATTGAAACGAAAATCTTCACAAGGATATGCAAACTAGAAACTATTTTTCACTGTTAAACATAAAGAGTTCATTATGTTTAATAAACCTATATATAAAATGAAGAAACAGAAAACATGTTTCCAAACAAATAATTAATGTAAAAGGTGTGTATATTCTGGATACTGCTTTCTCTTTAATACTTAAAATTCTGCCTGACACACAGTAGCTCACTTTTCAGTTGAATGAATGACTAAATTACCAGAAATTCAAAACAAAACAAAACTGAAGTACTGACTTTTTTTTTCTGGGGAGATGGTTAAAGATGGACATTGAATTCTACCTAGTATTTTCAAGAATGTAAGAAAAAGACACCATTTTCAAATACCATTGTTAAGCAATTTGTCATTTTTTTTTCAAAGTTCAAAATGTGCTTTCATGAGGAGTCTAGGAAAACATCAACTGGGGCTTTGATGACTAGTGCAATAGGGAGAATTCAAACAACAAAATATCCCATGAAAGTGAGGCTGTGGACAAAGACCTTGATGCATAAGGAGCCTTGGTATGTCTCTAGGAAGGCATAAAATAGAACATAGACTCAAAAAATTAAACATAAAAATATAAAGATATTCTAATGACTCAAGCAAGATTCTTTACAGATGTCAGACATTTAGCAAAACTCTCTGTCTTTCAAGGCAGAGTGTACTTTTGGGACGCATTGTCATTATTTACTTTCCAGGCCAAAGAATAATTAGGCTGAGTTTAGTTTACAGTTTAATTATCATTTGGGAAATTTTCATAATTGTAATTTGAAAGCTATATATATTATTTCACTATAATCATCTGTATACTTTGTTACAATATATAAAATACTTAGAACTCAAAATTAAGACAGATTTATTACTACTAAATATAGTGATGCAATTTTCAGTAAAATTTCTAGTGATACGTTTCCCAGAAAGGATTAAAAGAAGCTTTAGATTATTAATAACACACATGCTGAATAGAATTATCTGACTGAAATTTGATGAATATCATGCATCTAATTTTGAACGAGTCAAATTAAATTTGACAATGAATCCTTTTAAGTTACCTTCAAGTGTGTTTTATTCATGAAGTTGCACATCTTGAAAATTACAAAAAATATAATGTGCTTGCAAATTTTATGTTTCTGCATGCAAAATAGCAAGACTACCAAGAAATTAAATCATGGAAGCAAAAAACACTATTTGTTACTTGATAAAATCTTAAATTATTATCATAATACAAAAATAACTTTAAGAGAACAATGTCTTAAATGGTTTATGACAATCAAATCCAAACAGGATATCTCTATATTTATATCAGTTCCATCTACGAGGCAAATGTGGCTTATGAAATGTAGTTCTCCATAAAAATCATCATTTAGTGTACAGCTGGCCACAGTTATCTATTGCAGGAAAATTGTGCCTTTCACTAGCATTTATTAAGAACCCATTTACATGCGACATTTTGTTCTTGGTGTTACAAACCTGCTTAATGAAAATAATAGAAGGTTTCAAATGTTGCTGTTTTCCCCTGTGCAGCCATTGAAGGTAATTAATATTTTAGCTAGACTGAACTAAGCCCTAAAGTCATGGATAAAAGAGCTTTTATTTTTGCTTTGCTCCTTATAAAATATGTTTATTGGGGGAGAAAACACAGGAAGTGCACAAACATATAAAGAATAAAATCCACTGTAGTCCTGTCATCCAGCAGAAGCCATAGTTAATATGTTTCCAAAGTTTTTCTTTTTCCTGTTCATTTTAATATATGGGATTTTTGTGCATATCAGTCATAGCTATATCCCATATGTAGCTGATATTCATAATGCACTTTGATATAAGATAGATTGTTAGAGGTGAATGTATAGTGTTAAATTCACGAGGTTGTGTAACATGGAGCTGAGGAGACAACAGGCGTTTGATTCCGGGTTCTGTCTCCATCAGCTGAGTAAACAAATCACTCAGTCTTGCTCTATCTTCATTTCTTTATCTGTAAATGGGAATAGAAATAGTTCCTACATCACAGACTTGTTACGAGGATGAAACTAATTCATGCAAAACTCTTGGAATAAATTAAATCAAGAAATGTTAGTTATTTTTTTCAGGCTCTTATTACATATTTTCAAACAGCTTTCCAGAAACAGTGAACATACATTTTAGAAGTAAGTTCTCCAGTAACAAGTGGGTTCACAGACACACACACACAAACACACATAGTATTTAGTGTCTATAGTTGTGTGTATATAATAAATTAAAATAATGAGACTTAAAAATACCAAAATCATAACTTTTTTAACATCATGAAATAGTCCTGAAACAGAGAAACTGGAAAAGATAACCAAATATGAAGCCTAAAGAACACTACCTATAACTAAATACAATGAGTCAGAATGTCTCTCCTTTACTCTCCCTATATTTCTAAATAAACCATAATTATATCTACATGATTTTAAATCAAGTCATCCTAACTCCTCCCCAGAGATGTCTATCCATTCATCTGCATCAGTGCAAATTCACACCACCCAAGTATTAGAAGCTCCAGTGATTTAGAAAGTGGGCATAGAGGGAACTTACCTCAACATCATAAAGGCCATATATGACAAACCCACAGCTAACATCATTCTCAACGGTGAAAAGCTGCAAGCATTCCCTCTAAGATCAGGAGAAGACAAGGATGCCCACTGTAACCACTTTTATTGAACATAGTTTTGGAAGTCCTACCCACAGTGATCAGAGAAGAAAAAGAAATAAAAGGAACCCAAATTGGGAAAGAAGGAGTAAAATTGTCACTGTTTGCAGATGACGTGATACTGTACATAGAAAATCCTAAAGATGCTACCATAAAACCACTAGAGCTCATCAGTGAATTCAGTAAAGCTGCAGGATACAAAATTAATACACAGAAATCTCTTGTATTCCTATACACTAACAACAAAAGATCAGAAAGAGAAATTAAATTCATACTATCCTGAAATAGCCTTAACACTTTATGCCATTACGCATGGACCTCACTCTCCATTAAGCATGGACCTCATTATCCATTATGCTACTCTCTTATACATAGAGTAACGTGGCCTTCCCCTTGTTGCTGTCAGAGGCACACTGGGCCCTAGTGCCCTACAGGCAGAACAGTGTGTTGACATGCACATCTTCATGAAGAGCTTTGCAGAGAAAATGTACCCAAACCACACTATCTCTCTTTCCTCTCACTCATTGTCATTGTCACTTTTTTATCACCCATCATAGAAACTTTTCCTCTCTTGGCTGAAGATTCAGTCTCTCACACTACCATCTAGAACTGCAGCAAGATTGCCCACAACACCAAATTTATCTCCAGAACACCAAAGTTTGGAAATGCCTCAACTGGGGAAACATTGAAGCCCATTGAGCTGCAATGGGGCTACATGAGGGTGTATATTATCACTGAAAAAGAGTCCTCTAAAACTTATTTACCCACACATACTGTCTGGCTTCTGGCTTCATAATTTTTCAATACACTATATTATATGTGTCACTTAAATGGCATTGTTTAAACAAATGTTCAATTTCGCAATATATGTTGCAGTCCATTTATCCATTGTCCACAATATTCACTGCTATATCGTTAGGGTTTGGCCTTTCTTGAGGTTTCTGTACAGCAGGTCCGGCTATAACCTATCACACCACTAATTCGTTTTTCTATAAAAGAACTATTGTTAAATTAATAAGACTTCTAGATTGACTAGTCTATAAACAACATTTTTTTTGTTGTCTCGAATTTTGGATTTTTATGGAGTCATATTTTGCCTAGTTTTAGTGAAATATCTTAAAATTATGAAGAATATGATCATTTTGTTATTCTGTCTGATAAATATAGGCATTCCTATAGAAATCCAGTTCAGCCTAGTTTAACTTTCCTTAGATTATTTTAGGTCACTGAGGTTTTAAAACTTTTGAGTAACATCATGACACTTTCATATGCAAAATAGAGATTTCCTACTATGAACTCCTTTCATTTAATTTTATTGATGTAAATCTAGTGAAGTTTCCAGATTTATGAGGCGGAGAGAAATATTTTTTTATATCCTATTTTTGAATGATTTTCCCTTGGTTAAGGAGTTTACCAAAAAAATAAAACTAAACAATAAAAAATAGCAAGTACAAGTAACAATTTCTGGTACACCTGATGGATAGATTCTAGTTTGTGTATTAAAAATACTAAATCAGGGCTTCCCTCGTGGTGCAGTGGTTGAGAGTCCGCCTGCTGATGCAGGGGACATGGGTTCGTGCCCCGGTCCAGGAAGATCCCACATGCCACGGAGTGGCTGGGCCCGTGAGCCATGGCCACTGGGCCTGCGTGTCCAGAGCCTGTGCTCCACAATGGGAGAGGCCACAACAGTGAGAGGCCCACGTACTGCAAAAAATAAAAAATAAAAAAAAAAAAATCAGTAAGGCTCACAGTCATGAGGAAGATGCCACAATTTATGCGTGGGTCATTAAGTTTAATTATTTTAGTAATGAAAGGAATGGAATATATTGATTTACAGTATATAAAATATTCTTTACTACAGTACCCCAACTTCAAAAGGTGCTTTCCCCCACAAGTGGCGCTATCGTTGATTCTTCAAGAGGACATTTTCCTTCTATAGATCCAGGTGCCTCTGATGTATAAGTTAAAATAATAACCATTTAACCCATGGGAATTAACATGTTGCTTTACATTTGCCTTATGAATTCCACTTTTTGTTCATATGTGAAATACCACAGAAGGTGAGACTACAAGTAGCAATTCATGACAGTAAGAAAAATTTAAATCTAGAATACATATGCTATCCAGCAGAACAGATCATTGTTCATCCTCTCATCTCCTACTTGTATGCTGGAATCTACCCAATGCCATCAACTTGCTATAAAGAAAGTGACTAGCCTCTTCAGGTGATGGGATGATAGAGTGGGTTCCATATTGGACACTCAGAATAGGCAATTCCCAGGCCAGACTTTATAGAGGGAAGTACATGATATTTAGTACATTTAGAATCAATCTTTCAGCAATTCTCTCCACACTGTTCATGGGCCCATTGATCAAATCCTTGAATCATGAAAGGTAGAAGCTGATTGACATCCACAGGACAGTTTGTGAAGAATCTCTTCTGCAGTAGGGCCTTTGGAAAGCATTTACATGGGTGATGGAAAAGATAGTCTCATGTTCACAGGTTTTCTACCCCTACTCCAGCACAGAAGAATGGGACTTGAACTCGTAACTATTCCTTACATAGACCTAAAGCCCTCACAGCCCATCCTGGGTTTATCCCCTGGTGTGGGAATATCTTTTCCTTCTTCAGACTCAATGTGTACTCCTTTGTTCTGCTTAAGCATGTGCATCATATAGCACCTGGTCAACCCCAGGCTATATCTGTTCCTGGTAGGGAGGGAATAGAGTCCTTTGTTTACAGCATGATGGGGTGCATGCAAACTATGGCCTTGCCTTTGCCACAGGATGACACACTGGCCATAAGGGACCAGCACCCACTACTGAAGCTTTCAAGAAGACCATCCACATATAACTTCTTAAAACCCACTTTCATGTTTTTATTTAGTCCCAGACTATTTCTGTAAATAACTGCCAAAATATTACCATTTTATAGCCTATATTCAGATCATTTATCCTCGATTTAAAAGAGGAGGGAAATGAAATAAACTGTTTAATGTCCCACCTGCTAGGTATATTTCCTTTCTTTACTTTCTTTCTGGGCCAGCCCTTAGTGAACTAAGACACCTTGAAAGTCCACTTCCAGTTTACATGAACCTATTGGGCAAGCTGCCTGTAATACAATCAGCTCTCTATTAAAAACAAAATTTAGGACTTCCCTGGTGGTGCAGTGGTTGAGAGTACACCTGCCGATGCAGGGGACAGGGGTTCATGCCCCGGTCCGGGAAGATCCCACATGCTGTGGAGCGGCTAGGCCTGTGATCCATGGCCGTTGAGCCTGAGCATCCGGAGCCTGTGCTCCGCAACGGGAGAGGCCTGCATACCACAAAAAAAAAAAAAAAAGAAAAGAAAAGAAAAAGAAAATTTATGATTTTACATAACAGGAAAAACTCCATCTCTTCTAAACCACTTATGTATATTTTATATCCCTGAATACATTTTCCTTATAGCACCTATCATTGATGCAAATTTACATTTAATTACATGCTCATTTTATGGATAACAAGTTTGCTCACTAGTCTAAGATTCCTTAGGGCAAGGATGGGTTTGGTTTATTTTACTATTGACTCTCTTGAACAAAATACTTAGCAGGGATCAACTCACATTGTCTATGAAAAAAAAGCATGAGTATACTAAGTTTTATTAGAAGGCAAATGATCAGCATGCATGGGGAAAATTGCTATTTTTTTCTCTTAACATTTCTTTCATTTATAGAATACTCTAACTTGAAAGTTGAAAAGGGTCATCATACAAGTTGCTTAGAGATAATTTTTATAATGTGTTCTGATAAAACTGCTAACCTTTCCCCTTCTTAAACCCTTGCACATTTTCAGCCATAGAGTCTTAATTTTGTAGAATTTTTTTTAAACAAAATCTTGTCTTTAATGATTGGGCTACATTTTCCGTATTAAAAAAATTTAGTATACTTAAAAAATTATGTAAAAATTGCAAATATGTCCATAAATCCTGCATTCTGCTTCTTTGATTGTCAATGTTTTACTTTACTATAGTATACTTGCTTAATTTTAATATTTGAAAACTAATTACATATATCTGGAATATGAATAAAGTTAGTCCCTCCTTTCACTTCTTTCATTTGCTATACCACATAATTACTCATCATAAACTGATACCTAAAAGAAATAGAATGATATTTTTTTGATCAACATCAGAGGCTATTTAGTATTTTCCATTTTACTAATTAGTTTTAAACTAATGTATAACAAAGGGTTTAATAATAGTTACTGTTGGGAAATGACAGTGACTTTTACAAGAAACTTACAAACTTGAAATGTCAAAATGTGGAAGATTTAATTAAGTGCTATTCTGTATCTCTGATTATCACTCTTCAAAAATGATTCACTCGGAGAATATAAATGTAGAGATATAAAATAACACCAGCAAGACAGTGGTCAGAAATAGGCAGGCAATAACTAACAGCATGCCTTATTTACTCAGTATGATTTTTTTACATTTTAACAAGAAAGATTATTCAAGGACAGTTGCTCTTAATCTCTATTGGATGAATCACACACTCTCAAGATTGCATGCTATTTATGGACACTTTTGAAGAATAAATATAGTCTCTCATTAAACATTAATTAATATTAATACAACTTAAAGTTAACAAATCTGAAAAACTGTACCATAAGGAAGAAATATTTTCTCAGAGTTTTTTGTTTTTTTCTCTTTGGCAGTGCCACATGGCATGCAGAGTACTTAGTTCCTCAACCAAGGGTCGAACCCATGCCCCCTGCAGTGGGAGCACACAGTCTTAACCACTTGATGGCCAGGGAAGTCCCTCAGACTTTTTAAAGATAAAGTGTGTGTCACAGTGCCTAGTTCCAAAATGGGAATTAGTAAGTGGGAAAGGATTCAGTTCGAATGAATGAATTTTTTTACTGAATTGTGATATCACTGACAAATTGCTTTCTACTATTAAAATCATATGAAGCATAATAATATTTATAGTTGCATTGGAACACGAATATTGCCTTTAATAAATTAAAGTGAAGTAGGCAAATATTTTTAATAAGACACAAATGTTTCAGTTATGCAAGATGAAAAAGTTCACATTATATAATGTATATAATGGTGACTCTAGGTAACAATACCATGCTGTATACTTGGAATTTGCTAAGAGTAGATCCTAAGTGTTCTTAGCACAAAATTAAAAAAAAAAATAAGCAAAAGCTAACTATGTAAGGTAATTAGATGTTAATTAGCTTGATTGTGCTGATAAATTCACAATGTGTATGTGTATCAAATCACCAAGTTATATAGCTTAAATATTTACAATAAAAAAACAGAATTGCTTTTCATTAAACAACACCATAAAAAGGTGATTGCACATACATTTTATAAAGCATCCCATATATAAGATATACAAAGAACTTTACAAATCAAGTAGTAAAATGCAGAAAACCTTAAAAAAATTGGCAAAAGACTCAGAATGACATTTTGGAGAAGAATATTTCAGAATGATCAATAGACACATGAGAAGGTACTCAACTTCATTACTTACCTGAGAAAAGTAAGCTAAACCTTCAATGTGGTACCTGCTCTATTAATAAAAAAATAAGACAATACTACTAAGTGCTGGTGAAAATGAGTAACAGCTACAAATCTAATACTCTGCTGTTCAGAGTATACATTTTTATAACCAGTGCAGAAGTCATTTTGTCAGTACTTAACATTAACTGAACATACACAACACTGCAAGTCAGTGTATACTAGAAATTTAAATAGTATATATACTTCAAGAGAAATATTTAAAACAATGTGTTCATATATTCAGCAAAAGAAATGACTGAAATATTCACAGAACCATTCTTATTACTCCCAATTTAGAAACAACTCAAATGCCCACAAACACCAAAATTGTTAAAAATGTTGGAGAATTTATAAAATAGAATACTGTAGCAATGAAAAAATTATTGCTGTCAAACAAACAACATAGATGAATCATAAAATAATATTTAGCTAATGACATCACACACAAACTAGCAATATATATCACTATATGTATACACACAGAGACACAAACACACACATATATAGAGTTTACAAATAGACAAAAAGCAAAACTAATCTATGATGTTAGAATTGAAATAGTGGTCATTTTGGGGATAGGCTAATAACTACAATGGTACTTGCGGTTTCTTGTGTGCTAGAAATAGCTATTTCTTAATGTGGAATTTTTCAATATATCATATAATTAAACATTACATATAAGATGTAATCAAATTTGATAGCCACATAGATGCATGACTATACATCAGAAGATTAGTATCTTTTCATAAAAGACACTGTGAAATTAAATGAATATCCTAGAAATATTTTATAATACTTATAGAGTAGAATGAGACATCTACATAAATTCAGATTGGAAATGAAGACTTAAGGTACTTCTTCAAATTTTAGAAAACTTTGCATAAAAATTAGAGGATAAAATCATGACCACTGAGTTATTGTAGGAACCAGATCTATTCCAAATAAGCAATGGCATTCTATCAGAGGTGTCTAGAAAGTGACTGGAGTATTACTTGGATTCATGAGTCCCACAATCATCAGATTTATTGAAATAAGATTGATTTTCATTTTTAAGAGTTATTTATCCAGTCTTTTGTTTTGTTTTGTTTTACCTTAACAATTACTCACTGAGAATTTGTTGGTACAATATATTTTTCTAGTAGTATCCTGTAGACTGGATTTTTTTTCTTTAGCAAAAATGTAGATTAAATAATACTTTAATTTTTCATTTTGACTCAAGAATCGATGGTAGTCAAACTAAAATGTGGTTTATCACACTGGTTAAATCCTGTCCTGTGAATTCAGACTTCCAGGATTTGAAGACTCTTTCCACAGTTTCCTGGCTCAGTGATGGGTGTAAATTTATTTCAACCTTTTATTTCCTCAGTTTCCTAGGCAGTAAAGTGTGGATAAAATTGTTTCCACTGCATAAAACTTTTCTGAAGATTAAGCAAATTTTATAAGGTATGTATGCCTGGTTACTTTGAAAGCATCAGATGTCTTTACACTGTAAGTGTTATTTTTAATATTATTTTAATTCAGCTAAGTATAAATGTACAAATTTAGATATTTAAAACACTGAAGGATGATTTTTTCATATTCATAATGCTACACAGACATATACATTTGTTCAGGTATATATATATAGAGAAAGAAAGATAGTAGGTACATGCATGTGTGTAAGAAAAATTAAAATATATCAGTGAAAGATGTTATTTATTTCAGAAGTTTAGTGATATTTTAATTATATTCACTTTATATAAAAGTATACCACACTTTCCTGACCAATTCAGGCATTTTGGATGTCCTATCACCCTCACTGAACCTTATTATTATGTGCTTCAAAGTTGTGTGATACTCGGTCAACAGATTTTCTCCTTTCACAACCAGAAGTTATTCAGTTATGCTTTTCATTTCATGGGTCAGTTACTTTCTTTGTTCCTATTCATGAAGGATAAGCCCAAACTTTCTTATTGGATTAGAGGCAGGTAGTGTGAGTCTTAACTCTGCTATGGATCTTGGGTTGTCACAGATGAATTGCTTCTCTTTGATACAACTTGAGCAACTTATCTAGTATGTTGAAAAATTCCATCTCTGTAGAAGAAGAAACACAGATCAGACCAAAGAGATGCTTCTCTTATTTAAAATGAATAGATGGTGGCTATTGGTGGATGACAAATCCACAGTCCATTTAAAGCTGCTAGTCAATTGTCTGTTGAAGGATAGACATAGCTGAAAAAATATAGAGAGATTGTATGGTTACACCATGAGCAATTTCTCCCAGAATAAGTTAAACTACTAAAAGTGAATAATAGAAGCCAGAAAACTTTATTATTATTTTATAAGTGAAGTAACAGAGAAATATAAATCTTTCCATTTTCTAAATGTGCAAAGGAGAAAGTTTAGGTATGTGGGCTCAAAAAATGTTTGGGAAAATCTGAAGAGGAGGCAACTGAGATGAGGAAAGATACCTCTTTCTCTCCCTCCCTCTTTCTCTCTCCTTTCTCCATTTCTCTGTTCTTTTAGGTAAAAGTCCCTTTTTATTTCCCTCATATAATGATATGAACAAATTGCAGAGGTCATTTTGGTGTCGATACATTCATAAATAATGTGTAATTCTTTGAGAATTATGTAATAATTTATTTTTGAATAAATAAGAAATTAATTTAAAAATTACTGGCTTTGTGGTTAAAGAATTTCTTAAAGAGTAGTTTGTGATTTTCAACATTTTTGAATATGATGTAAATGGAAATTTATATTATCAACAAACATCTTTTCAAGATAAATAAGACATGAATCATGCTGTTGGTTTCACTGCATTTCTGGAGATTTGAGTGTGACTGCAAAGAACAAAACATACATGTGCACTTTCTTCAAACTTAAGAGCTATCTGAAATAATAAAATTCATGAAATAATGTTGCTCTAAACCACAGTTCTGCATCAATAGGATTTTATACAACCAATAAGAAGTAAATAGATTTCAGATGAATAAATGCATTTTGCATTTTTCTTAGAGAAATAAATAGTTTATGATTAATTTTTCCAATACTAGGAGATAAATTATTCTGGTGAGCAAATATATCTCAAAATTAGAAAAAATTGAAAAAAGTATAAGAAATGTATAAATAATCACACTTGTAGTGGTAGTGAAATTTCATAGAATTAATATTAAATACTTTATTTAGAAGTTTTCTTTTAATCCTATGCCATAGAGAAAACAAATAAAATGAGTGGTGAGTTTTAGAGAAAGTAAATATTTAAAACAGATATTTGTTTATTATTTATCATAAACTATATAATCTCTAATTTTATTTTAACTTAGAAAGAAAATCGAGGGATTGCACAATGCATGTAGGCTTATAGCATAGATTTATGTATCAAATTTGATATTATATTTATATGTAGAACCGATTCATTAAAGTTTTCTTAAAAATAATTATTTGCTTTTTGAGTACCATTCAGCTATATCTATATATTATATGAAATATGATAAGTTAATATGAATTCATGTGTTATTATAATATATGTATACATATATATGGTAAATGTTTGTCTGCAATATCAAAAGTCTATTACCCAACATTTGTGTGCATATCATCTTAGAAGAAGAATCCTAAAGAAATCATAAAGAAGAGCTTACATTTTTTTTCTAAGAGCCCCATAACATTTCACAGTATATTAAGTACTTAACTAAATCATATAATACTTTAGAATGTTTTTCAGAGTAAACACACACCCCAACACCTTGATCTTTCTCCTAATACAAAATCTATTACATTAAATAAATGTCTGGTTATTTGACATATTTTTCATCTACAACATTGTTTATGTGTACTTTCTCCCTATTTTCTCTATTAATGAACACTTTGGACATTGTTTTGTCTCTTTGCTTTCTTTCTTTCCACCCTTTCCTTTCTTCTTCATTAAAAAAAAATTTGGAAAGAGTTCAGTGTCAGTGACCTGTGCACAAACTACAAAAAGCCAAAGCCATCTTCATTGATATCAGGAGACCAGACTGAGCCAAATAAGCACCCTAAAATAGAAACAGGACAATTTAAGCTAAGGAAGAATGTTGGTCAGTTGATAACCTTTTTGACAGTGTGTTGAATGTCCCAAGACCAAGATTTTCCTTATAGGAAGTAGCCCAGAGAGGAAAAAAGGAAGAATCTAAAGAGGAAAAAGAGGAAGGTGTGTCTCCCCAAGATATACTTACACTTAAGCACGATCCATCATGATTCTAGAACATGTTTAGCTAAATTCATCATAAATTGAGGACCATGCAAAGAACATGAACTGGGTAAAGGGAAAGCAGAAGGGACATTGGCCAAGGAAAAGTAATATTTAAATAGAAAAAATAAAGTTTTATATACATTTTTATTCTTTCTTTCTCACTTGCCTTCTAACTACCTGTCAACTGTTTCCACAGGGCTTCTTGCTCACCAGGAAACAAATCCTTTGCTACTGTATTTTTCTTTCTTATTTCATTAATTTTTTTTCACCTATCTTCAGCATTTCCTCCACTTATTTTAAGTTTTTTTAAGTTTTTTATATTTCTCTAAGTCCTTAATTTGAAGACAGATCAGTATTTTTCAAGTTTTCTTATTTTGTTAATATACGATTTAAGGCTATGTATTTCCTTCTTATTTTCACTACATTCTGCTTTAATTATTTTACATATTAATGTTGAGTTCTCCTTTGATACATGAATTATTCAGTAGACTGCTTTCAAATTTCCTAAAGCATTATATTTATTTATCTTTTTCACCATTGATTTCAAGTTACTTATCTATCTTTACATGCAATTTCCTTGAAATGTGATACTTGTTCTATGACTTATTATGTGGGTCATAATATCTTACAGTTTTGGAAGTCAAAAGTATGAAATCAGTCTCTCTGGGCTAATATAAAGGTGTTGGAGAGGCTGGTCCTTTCTGGAGGCTTTAGGTAAGAATCCATTTCTTTCCCCTCTCACCTTCTAGATATCAACCGTATTCCTTGGCTCATTGCTCCTTTTTCCATCTTCAAGTCTAGCAGCCTAGCATCTTTAAATCTCTCTCAGACTCTTTGACCTCTGCTACTGTCATACTATCTTCTTCACAAATGGTGACTCTCCTGATTCTTTCCCTTATTATATTGAGTTCACCTGATAATCCAAAATAATCTTCACATTTCAAGATCTTAATTTAATCATATCTGCAAGTCCTTGCCATGTAATGTAATCCATTTTTTATAAGTTCTGAAGTTGGGATGTGAAAATCTTTAGTGACAGCAGTATTTTACCACATGTGCATTCTCTAAATAGTGATGGCAGGATTCTATGTATGTCTTCAAATCAAGCTCGGAGTAAGATTTCTGGGAATCAAGAAAGTTGAGATCTATAAATTTGACTGAAATATCCTTTCATGTGAACAGGAAAAATTTGCCTCTGAGAATAGTAGCAAATTATTTCAGTGGAGTATACTTACTGTGCTTTTTTTACTGCTTAATTAAGAGGGTAAACTCCAGAGGGTCCAAATTGGTCACTCAGTGGTCACTTCTAGGTATCACCCAGTGTTTAATTCTGGCATGCTTAAAAGCAGCAGTAATGCCTAAGGCTTTCCAATGGGAAGACAACTGGAATAGATCTTATAAAGTTAAAATAAACAAAATGAAAGTATGATCCTGCTACCTATGAGAGAATCATTCAGGATGCTGAATGGAATGGAGAGTGATCCAAAGCCTACTTTGATCCTTCAGTGACTGATAATCTTCAAATTTCTAGCCAGATGTTGATCAGTTTCCAAGGGAGACAGTAAAGACGAGTGCTGGTTTAACTCTCACTGACTTAGCCCTCCTCATTCAGGCTAAACACAGGGACTACTAATAAAACCATTGTGTCATTAATTAATCACATAAAAACTTAAAAGAGAATTGTGAACTCAAAATGTTATTTTATGTAAGCTAATTGGCTCCATAAAAACTAATAAACAGATAATAATGGTACATGGAGAGCAATTTCTCAAATATATTTTATGTGTCCCAACCAGGAGCCATCTAAGCAAATCAAAATTACACACTTATATTTTATCAGAAACTATAATTAATAAAATGATACAAAGAGCAATTTCTGTGTGAAACTTGTCTGTTAGAGTTAGATGAATTTATGAAAGAGGTTTGGCAAGGTAAGCATGACTGTCTTGTCTAAACATGTCTATATCAATTTGAAAATGAGGGTGGATGGTGTATATCCCAGTCTGTGTCCAAAGTCCAAGAACCAGTTGTGCCAATATCTAACTGCAGGAGAAAATGGATCTCTTGGCTCAAGTAGAGGGAAAGATTCACCCCTCCTTCCCCTTTTTGTTCTATTCAGGCCTTTAGTAGTTTGGATGATGTCCATGCATTGGTGAGGATGAGCTTCTTTACTCAGTCTACTGATTCAAATACTCACACTAAAAGGCAAAAGAGAATTTTGAAGATACAGAAAAAACACCAGAACCAGACTCAGATATGGAAACGTTGTTGGAATTATCAGAGTGAATTTAAAACAACTATAATTATTATTCTAAGGGGTCTAATGGATAAAGTAGGCAGCATGCAAGAGTATATGGGCAATGTAAGCAGAGAGAAGCACATTCTAAGAAAATATTTTTTTGAAAAAAATGACTGAAAATTTTCCAAATTAATGTCAAGCACCAAGCCATAGATTCAGGAATCTCAAAGAACACCAGGAAGAAAAATGGTAAAAAAAATTTACTCCTAGACATATCATAATTAAACTGCAGAAAATCAAAGATAAAGAAAAAATCTTGTAAGACAGAAGAAATAAACATCTTATCTATGGAGGAGCAAAGATAAGAATTACATTGGACTTCTCATCAGAAACCATTCAAGCAATAAGAGAGTGGAATAAAATATTTAAACTATTGAGAGAACAATAAAACCATTGTATGGTATTCTGTATCTTGAGAACTTATCCTTCAAAAGTACAGGACAAATAAGACTTTCTAAGACAAAAAAAAAAAAAATTGCACAGATTTGTTGCCAGTGGACCTGCCTTGGAAGAAATGTTAAAAGAAGTGCTTTGGAGAGAAAGGCATTGATATAGATCAAAAATTTGGATCTACTTTCAAAAAAGGAAAAGCATTGGAGAAGGAAGTGAGGATAAATAAAAACTTACATTTTTCTTATTTTTAATTGATCAATTGTAATTGATCAGATAACAGTTCAAAATAATAATAGTAACAATATATATAATTATATATCTTTATGGGTATATATAATACCCCATGATACAAGAGATAGGAGGAATTGGTTAGAAATATTTTGTTATTATACAGTACTCACACTATGCATAAAATTGTATATTGTTATTTGAAAGAGTTCTTGAATTAATTTAAACATATTTCACAAAATCTCTGGCAACAAGTAAAGTTTAAAAAAGTATAACTGATATGCTAAAAAACAAGAGAAAATCAAAACACATAAAAATCTCAATCAAAAGTATAAGTGGAAGAAACATAGTGGAAGATAAAAATAGAAGCAAAGAACAAAGGCAAAAATAGAAAATAACAAATATAGTAGATATTAATCCAACCATATCAATAATCATTTTATATGTCAATGGTCTAAATATAGCAAATGAAAGGCAAATATTCTCAGAATGAATAAAAAAACAATACCCCATTATATGATGTCTATGAAAATTAGCCTTAAATTTAAAGACACATATTTTAAAAATACAGGGATGGAGAAAGATATACCATGCTAACACTAATCAAAAGTAAGCTGGAAGTAGCTATATTAGAGACAGAGAAGACATAAGAGCAAGGAAATTTACCAGTGACAAAGAGGGGTATTATATAATGATAAAGAGGTTGATTCTCCAAGAAGCCACAAGAATCCTTAATCTGTATGTGCCTAACAATAGAGCATCAAAATACAGTTAAGCAAAAGCTGATAGAATTACGAGGAGAAATAAATTAATCCATTCTTATAGTTAAAGACTCAACACCACTTTATCAGATATGGAGAGATCCAGAAGGCAGAAAATCAGTAAGGATACAGAGAAACTCATGAGTATCATCAAGCAACTGGGTATAATCATCATCTAGGACTATGTTTTCCAACAACAACAGAATGCACGTTTTCTCAGACTCACGTAGAACATACAACAAGGTAGATCACATTATGGTCCACAAAATACACCTTAATGAATTTTAAAATATGGAAATTATACAATGTAAGCTTTCTGATCACAATGAAATTAAGCTAAAAATCGTTAACAGAAAGAAAACTGGAAAATCCCTAAATACTTGGATATTAAACAACACACTTCTAAATAACAAGTCAAATAAAAATTTTTCAAGGGAGAATAAATATATTTTGAACTAAATGAAAATTAAAACTTATCAAATTTGTGGGATGGTCAAAAGAAACGAATAGACCAGACATTTCATCAAAAAAGATATACCGGTGACAAAAAAAGCATATGAAAAGATGTTCCACATCACATGTCATTAACGAAATGCAAATTAAAATAATGAGATATCACAACTAGCCTACTTAGAGTGGCCAAAATCCAGAATACTGACAACAAAAAATGCTGGTATAGTCCAACTTGTCTGGCCTCCAAGCTTAGCTGATGGGGCTGAATTTTTTTAGGATGACCTTACTTATATTTCCTTTTGTTGGCTTGATATGTGTTGGGGCGATATGTGTCATCCAGCAGGCTAGCCCAAGAGCAGAAAGAGATAACTACTCAAATGTGCAAATGCTTTTCAAGTCTCTGCATGTATCATATTTGCTCTTGAGTCATTGGTCAAATCTGTTTATCTGACAGAGTCATCACTCAAGAGGCAAAAAAATATGCACAACCTATTCATAGGAGGAGCTGCAAAGTCACATTGTAAAGGGCACAGAGACAGAGATGTGAAGAATTGTGGTCATTTTCTCCATTTACCACAATTGCAAGCTTGCTTTGTTGTTTAATAGATATGTAGTAGATTCCTTGCTTTGTAATTTTAATACAAATTAAAATAATTTGTGGTAATTTCTTCTGTCCTTTTTTTGTTCTTGTATAAGTAATAACTGCCTATATAAGAAATAATGCTTATATATTCTTCTCTCTACTGGTATGACCTCATACTTATTTTTATTCTCTTAATCCATTTATCTTAATAAGATAGTGTTAAGTAATAGAAATGATGGCAGAAATGAATGACTTCATTAACTACCCACACACATATATATCATATTTGGAATGATCAAGCTATTTTACTGGAAATATTTTCATTTCATCAGAATTGATTCATTTTGTATTCATATTTTCCATGCACAAAATGATGAAATCATTGAGTGAAAAGGAAATTTCTACAAGCCAGAAAAGACACTCAAATGGGCAAATGCAATCACTTTATTTTTTGTACTGTCTCATTTAAATGCTTATAATTTTAATAAATAGCTTATGTTTGATTTTTTTCTCAGTTGTTGCTAAATAACGTCACTGTAAAAGATAAATGCATTCCATAAATATTGAACTGTTTTATTTAATTACATTGGGCAATCCTTAAATTATGTTTTACTCTCTTAAAAGCTAGTAAATATATTGTGTTAAGAATGACCAACAAAAATAAAATACTTCTTAATTTTCTTTGAAAAATATATGTTTGTGTCAGAATTTCTGCTCTTAGCTTAAGGAAGTTTCATTATAATAGTGTCCTCTTTACAGCACAATTTGTCTTGTTAAAAATGCATAAGCTAATATATCATATAAAGAATTCATAATATTCACAAAGTATTGTAATTGAAATAAATAGAATGGGATGACAGGGTCAAAGATTAACAATATAATTAGTTGTACAGTCCATCATTCATCTCATTAAAAGTGCCAGTTTGATGCAAAATATATAAATATAAAATTTCACAAAATGGTGATATATTTTAGATTGATTTATTAGATAGAAATTTTCAAATTATTATTTAACAAAGTTGCTGAAATGTTTTACCAAATAAGCAACAACTATAATACAATAAATTCATTTCTTAAATATCATTGAAATGTCATGCCTATACCGTGCTTGGTTACATAATTTAAAATCGAAGAATCCCAAACCTATAAATCCTGGATACCAATAAGATTAACCTTCACTGACTCACTGTCCAACCCAATCAACTCTACTTATGTATTATGTTATCTCGAGTCCTGGGGCAATAACTATATGAGATCGCAAGAGCAGGGAGCTTTAGTAGTTTGAAACTTAAGACAATTTATTTTATTTAAAGCACTCCAAAGCTTTGGGTCTCAGGCATTATCCAGGCCATGACTCTAACATACAAATATGAAGAGTGAAGAATTCAGGATGAGTTGATATCTAGCTCCTATATTCTTCCTATAGATTTGTTTCCATGGAATGCTCTAAGTAAAACTAAAGTCTGGAAACAGGTTAATATACATTTTACTTAAGTCAATTAGGAAGAAAATAGACAAAGCCTATTCAGGCAAAGCCATCCTCCTTTGCTTGATAATAAAGGAGGTCAGGGAATGTTTACATCAATTCTCAGACTCATAATTACTGATACACATAAACTTCAACCATGTTGTATAATTACGGCATGTTCCTTGGCAAAAGAGGAAGGAAGAAAACTTCCCTAGTGCTATAAAGATGGTAACAAATTCAATATCTCTGGGATTAAGAATATGTCTTAGTTGTTCCTGTTAGGCTAGCCCAAATTATTATTATTTGTTCCTTTAATGTTCTTGCCCAAGCCAATAAGATATTGCACTGGGATGGTTCCTATTCACTAATTCAAGGGAGTAGACTATATATCCTAGAGGAGAAAGACTGGAGAAATGTACTGATGATGAGGGGGAAAAAAGGTAATGCAAAAAATACCCAGAGACTGAGTATTTGTCAGGATCAGGGCCGAGAACAGAGCCAGGTTTTGTACCCACACTCAATGTCAGCAGCATAACCTCTGAAAGAATAGCTCACAGTTTACCTAAGGGAGTTAGATCCTAGGTATTGAAATACAACCATTTTGAAGATTTTTCTGTTCAATCAAGGAATGACAGGGTAAAGAACCACTGGTTTTCAGATTTGGGAAAGGGACTCAGAAGATTTCATGATAGACTAGAAATGAGACTCCCTGTTGTCTCGAAGCACAGGGGCAGGAATCCCACATTTCCATGTGGCCTTGAGAAAGGGGTATGTTCCAATTCCCAGGTTCATTAATTTACTATTGCAGCTGTAACAAATAACCACAAACCTAGTGTCTTAATACAGCACAAATTTATTAAAGTATAGTGCTGGAAGTCAGAAGTACAAAATCAGTCTCACTGTCCAAAACTAAGCTGTTAGAAGAGATAGTTCATTCTGGAAGGTGCAGGGGGAACCTGTTTCTTTACCTTTCCCAGCTTCCAGAGGCTGCCCTTATTTCATGACTTGTGACTCCTTCCCACATATTGAAAGCCAGCAGCCATGTAGCATCTTCAAATCTCTCTCTGCTTCTGTCATCACATCACCATTTTCTCTTTGCTTCTTAATCACATTGCCCCTGTGTCTCCTTCTTAAAAGACACTTTGTATTATTTGGGGCCCATCCAGAAAATCCAAAATAATCTTCCTATCTCAAAATCCTTAATCTATGCACATCTGCAAACTCTTATGCCATGTAAATTAACATATTCACAGGTTCCAAGGATTAGGTCACTGATGTCTTTGGGGAATTTATTCAGCCTATCACACCAAGGATATTAAAATTATTACTATTTTCACAGGAGAAAAATCGAGAAGGGAATTTAATTTGAATAAATTATTTCTTAAAAGTGGACTTTCCTGGCACCCACTTGTTTATAAACTAAATTCACCTTCATATCATTTATAGTTACAGGCCAGTCTATATTTCTGTTTATATTTAAAAGTGCTACCAAGTTTGATTATAAATAATTTGCCTTTGAATAACCTATATTTGATGGTAACAGTACTTTCATTAGAGCTTGGAGTTTATTTCTGCTTTTATTTCTATTATCAATTTTTTATTTAGTGTATTTTCCTTTTCAATAATTTCAGAAGCTATGATTTATAGTCTAATATTTAAGTATACATAAAATACATACCTGTCATAAAATTAAAATGGTAAAATAATCACTAAATCCCTTTGATTATCACTCAAAATGATTGTATTTAATATATTTAGAATAATTCTGTGCAGTTTTACTAACTTGATTTTCCCACACAGTATTTGATAGTGATTATTCCATGTTAAAATATTGTCATTGTCTGAGTTGTATTTCACCAAACTTTGTATGTTGAAGTCCTAACCCCATGTACCTCAGAATGTGACTGTATTTAGAATTTTAAAAAGGGGTAATTAAGTTAAAATGTTGTCATTGAGGTAGGCCCTTATAAAAAGAGGAAATTTGGATCCAGACACATACAGAAGAAAGACCGCAAGAAGATAGAGCAAGAAGATGGCCATCTATAAGCCAAGGAGAGAGGTCTCAGAAGAAAATAAATCTGCTAATACCTTGATCTAAGACTTTTAGCCTCCAGAACTGTGAGAAAGTAAATTTCTGTTAAGCCACCCAGTCTGGGGTACTTTGCTATGGCAGTCCTAGCAAATGAATACAAACATTAATATAAATTTTACTGATTTTAATAGTGTGTAATATACCAAACTATAGATACATCATTGTTTATACCTCTATGACTATTGATAATTATACATTTAGATAATCTAAATGGTCAGGTGCTTTAAACCAAGAGTTTTAACTTTCACAACAACTGGCTTACAGAGGTGAGTTAATGATTACTATTTCACATATTATTTGATGATTTCTAAAAGCTGATAGTTTATGTTTTTTTCTATTGTATTTTTCGTTGAGAGTAATGTCTACATTTTCCCACATCAAAGCAAATATCCATGTACTCTGTACAGGTTTCTATAGTTTGTGTTAAGATCAAGGCCAGTTCACACTAGTTGACATTTCTCTCACTTCTTTACACATTCTTCACTTTAAAATACCTCCTAATATTTTGATTTGTTTTTGTTTCAATTCCAGGTCTTAGATTTGAATTTTTCTACATATTACATGCCTGTGGGGTATTTTTATCAAAATATCAGGAAGAAGATACAGTAAATGCCTGAGTTCAAAATATCTTGAAAAAATTGAACAACTAAATAATTTTTAAAACAATAATGAAGTAAACTAATATACAATTTATATAACCACATTTTTATTGCTCTATTAAAATTACGTTTATGCAAATTATTCTCTTATAAAATCAACCTACCAGAATGCATGCAACTCCAAGTTGTCAATAAAAAGCTGAAAAATTTTCTTAAACACCAATGATTTGAGTAAATAGCCAAGTATAGAGTATTGTATTTTATTTCAGATATTTGTCTTATATTTAATGGATGCTTAAGAAATTTTTTAAATGCCCTTCAACTTTGAACACGTTAGGAAGAAGAAAAATATAATTACTTTTTTTTTTTTTTTTTTGCAGTACGCGGGCCTCTCACTGTTGTGGCCTCTCTCACTGTGGAGCACAGGCTCCGGATGCGCAGGTTCAGCAGCCATGGCTCACAGGCCCAGCCGCTCCGTGGCATGTGGGATCCTCCCGGACCAGGGCACCAACCCACGTCCCCTGCATCGGCAGCTGGACTCTCAACCACTGTGCCACCAAGGAAGCCCTATGATTACTTTTATACTGCACCGACACCCATAATTTTATACAGTATTCCTGCAAAATGTTGTTTTAAAATTTATTGGTATGAAGATGTTACCATCCTTCAATTCAAAAGTAATGCAGAGGAAGTGGCAGTGCGAGGGTTGTGGCACAGCTAGCAGAGCCGTGGTCCAGATAGCAGCGTGCGCCCGAAGCTCTCCGCCTTCCCCCACCTGCCAGCCTGAGGCAGTCCGAGCCCAGGCCCTGGCCCCAGCAGCAGCCCCGAGAGCACCTCAGTAGCAGCGCCATGGCCGGGTGGAACGCCTACAACGACAGCCTCATGGTGGAAGGAACCTGTCAGTACGTGGTCATCATGGGCTATAAGAACTTGCCTTCTGTCTGGGCAGCCATACCCGGGAAAACCTTCGTCAACATCATGCCAGCTGAGGTTGGTTCCCTGGTTGGCAAAGACTGGTCAAGTTTTTACGTGAATGGGCTAATGCTTGGGGGCCAGAAATGGTCTGTGATCCAGAACTCACTGCTGCAGGATGGGGAATTTACCATGGACCTTCATACCAAGAGCACCTGTGGAACCGCCACCTTCAATATCATTGTTACCCTGAATGCCAAGACGCTAGTCCTGCTGATGGGAAAAGAAGGTGTACAGGGTGGTATGATCAACAAGAAATGTTATGAAATGGCCTCCCACCTGCAGCGTTCCCAATACTGACCTCGTCTGTCCCTCCCCGACCCCACTCCCCACTGCTTTTGCACGCTTC
Organism: Mesoplodon bidens; assembly: GCF_964165515.1. Classification (NCBI taxonomy): domain Eukaryota; kingdom Metazoa; phylum Chordata; class Mammalia; order Artiodactyla; family Ziphiidae; genus Mesoplodon; species Mesoplodon bidens. The sequence goes on from NC_138160.1 coordinate 24,198,003, forward strand.
TCCATCCCACACACATGTACACCATTTTTATTTGGGGGGCCATTACCCCACACCCCTTATTGCTGCCAAAACCACATGGGCTGGTGGCCCAGGCAGGAAGGACAGACACCCCTCCCCCAACCCATGCCTCTCCTGTGTGTGGTTTGAAAACTTTTCTGTTTTGGTTTTATTTTTTTTTCCTAATAAAAAGATTATTCTAAAAAAAAATAAAAATAAAAATCCAACTGTACCCGTATATGTCTTTTTTGTTAATATCTTTATTGGAATATAATTACTTTACAATGGTATGTTAATTTCTGCTTTATAACAAAGTGAATCACCTATACATATACCACCATATCTCCTCCCTCTTGCATCTCCCTCCCACCCTCCCTATCCCACCCTTCTAGGTGGTCACAAAGCACGGAGCTGATGTCCCTGTGCTATGTTGCTGCTTCCCACTAGCTATTTTACATTTGGTAGTGTATATGTGTCCATGCCACTCTCTCAGTTCGTCCCAGCTTACCCTTCCCCCTCCCGTGAGTACGCAAGTCCATTCTCTATGTCTGCATCTTTATTCCTGTCCTATCCCTAGGTTCTTCAGACCACTGTGGTTTTTTTTTTTTTTTTTTTTAGAGTCCATATATATGTGTTAGCATACGGTATTTGTTTTTCTCTTCCTGACTTACTTCACTCTGAATGACAGACTCTTGGTCCACACACCTCAATACAAATAACTCAATTTTGTTTCTTTTTTATGGCTGAGTAATATTCCATTGTATATATGTGCCACAACTTCTTTATCCATTCATTTTTCGATGGACACTTAGGTTGCTTTCATGTCCTGGCTATTGTAAATAGAGCTGCAATGAACATTGTGGTACATGACTCTTTTTGAATTATGGTTTTCTCTGGGTATATGTCCAGTAGTGGGATTGCTGGATCATATGGTAGTTTTATTTTTAGGTTTCTAAGGAGCCTCCATCCTGTTCTCCACAGTGGCTGTATCAAATACATTCCCAGCAACAGTGTATGAGGGTTCCCTTTTCTCCACGCCCTCTCCAGCATTTATTGTTTGTAGATTTTTTGATGATGGCCATTCTGACTGGTGTGAGGTGATATCTCACTGTAGTTTTGATTTGCATTTCTCTAATAATTAGTGCTGTTGAGCATCCTTGCATGTGTTTGATGGCAATCTGTATATCTTCCTTGGAGAAATGTCTATTTAGGTCTTCTGTCCATTTTTGGATTGGGTTGTTTGTTTTTTGATATTGAGCTGCATGAGCTGCTTGTCAATTTTGAAGAATAATCCTTTGTCAGTTGCTTCATTTGCAACTCTTTTCTCCCATTCTGAGGGTTGTCCTTTAGTCTTGTTTATGTTTTCCTTTTCTGTGCAAAAGCTTTTAAATTTCATTAGGTCCCATTTGTTTATTTTTGTTTTTATTTCCATTTCTCTAGGAGGTGGGTCAGATTATTTTAAAACATCAATATATTCAATAAATATACTGATTATAAATATTTGTTGATTCCAAAAATCTAAGGTTTATGTGTAATTTAAAAAAAATAATTGACAGTTCCTTAGGAGATATAAATTCTAATATCTGTGGAGAGGTAGAGTTAAAAATATTAATTGCTGATTTTACAGTATATATTTCCACTCAAATGTTTTCAGGAAATAGATTAATGTCGTGTACATATAGCAGGCATAGAGAAATGTGTTTAGCTAATATTCTTAAGAGTTAAGAGGTAGATGTATTATTTTACATAAGTAGATTAGAGGAGATTTCTGCATAATTTAATATTAAAGATATTACTGCTATTGCAAGGATTATGCATTAATATAATGTCTTTCTATTTATATGCTCATAAATCCCATAGAACAAGTATTGATACATGTTCCCTGTAAAACAAATGGATATGATTCATAAGAGTGCTGAGCTCCTTTACAACCTCATGACACCATAGACTCTGGTTGTTATTCTTTTGAGTGGAATGGCCATGGTTCGTATGATTTATGGGTAATCATTATCAGTGTTGTATTTTGGGAGTTATAGCTCCTGTGGATATGTTACCTTCTATTATAATGCTTGCAAACTATACCAGTTTATTTTCATGGGGCTTAAAATAGCCATAGCTAACGCCACAGGAATTTCCTTACTGTGGTTATAATACTTTATTCTCTAGAAGTTATAGATTGAGTGACAGTTAATTCCTATGTATGTATAAAATGTATTATTTTATTATTTAATTAGTTTTGTGTGTGTGTGTGTGGTGCTCTGTACCATTAAATAGTTTAACTTTCTTCTATAATATCATGTATGTGTGTTTAATTTAAAAAAATAAAGTGGTACAGGGTACACCCAAGTCGACATATGTGTTTTGTTTTAGATAAATTAAAATGGCAAGTGTAACAAAACTGTTGACATTTTATCTCAAAATATTTCATTCCATTTCATTTTTGTAGATATAGCACATATATTAAAATAAAAATATTAACAAAATGTTATTTATATTCTCAGAAATTGTTAAAACATTACTTTGCTACTTTTCTGGAGCACCATTTCTGCAAAAAAAAATAAAAATGATTTTCATGTTTTTGTGATTAATCAGTTAAAATATCACATAATAGGTATTTATTTTAATGCTGTTTCCTATATTTAAATCTTTATTTTCCCTTTTACAAATAATTTTATTTTGCATTTTAAAATTTTATTTTGTTTTTTTATACTTGAAAGAAGTTTAGTTTCTAAACCATATTATTTCTAAGCTATTGATTTAGTCATATACTACATTTCATAACACATCATGATTCATTCTCATTTTATCTTAGACATTTGTGACTTTCATTTCAAGGTAAATGATCTTCAGCAAGACACAGTTACCACAGGAAATAAATTATAATTTTACCAAATAAAAACTCTAATTTGAATTTTCAGTAAAATTTTAGGATATTGTATCCAAAAATAAGAAGCTATACTTTGAAAAAAGTAAAATTATACAACCTAACGTGTTCATAATGTTAAAGAACAGGAGGGCTAGAATAAAGTCCTCAGTAGAATGAGGACTGAATGAATATAATACTTGCTTTCCAAAAGGTTACTTAAAAAATTAGATTACATATCTTCTAAAGAAAAAAATACTGAGAAAGATGGAAGAAAAGATAACACAATCAAGGGATGTTACTTATCAAGTCACTTATTTAATATGAATAAGCTGAAAAAAGATGAATAAAATTAAAACCAGTGTAAAACCAAAACGTTAAAATTGGAGAAATTCTTGTCTACAGATCAAAAGTATTAATGTAGAATTCATAAAAACAAACAAAAAATCCCATAGCAAAATAAAAACCAAATAATTACCCTCATCTGAAAAGTATTCTGTTAAAACTAATGTGAAAATCAAAGCATAAAAAATGAGTAATAAACAAACAAAATACATGCTGTCTAATAAAGAAAGTTAATAAAATTGCAATTATATTTTCCAAGTGTGAGGAGTGATTTGTTAAAACAGATTAGAATAGTTTTCATGCCATTCCCTCTTAATATACTTAAAGAATTTCCATTGCTTTAGAAAAAAATTTAATCTCCTTACAGGAGCCTACCAAACCCTGAATATTCTGCCACTGTTTACCTTTCTGAATGTATCAAAGGCCAGCCATTCTTTTACTCATTAAATTTTAGACTAACTTCTGAGCACACTAGTGCTTTCAAGACTAAAAGACAATTGGCATATTGTTCCATCTATTTGGAATTCATTGCTCACAAGTCTGCCTGTTTTCTGCCTTTACATCTTTCAAGGCTTACGTTAAGTCCTTCACTAAGTTTCTTTTATTTGACATGACTTTGTAATATTTATTATATAATCCTTTTTGGTTAAATTCATAGCACACCACTCAATGTGTAATTACACATTTGTTTATTATTGTTTTTTTTCTCTACTTAGAACCTGTTTATTGTCTAAATGATGGAATGCTAAATTTCATGAATCCAGGGACCTTACCTATCTGGTTTACCAGACTTAAGACAATATGTTCAACAGATGAGATTCTTAGAAATTAATTGGAGGGTCAGAAGAGATGAAAAAGGGAGGTGAGTAACTTAGCTGCTATCTAAATTTATAATAATAGGTGCCTGGATTAAGAGAGAAAGAGTGAAAATTAAAAGAATGGACTCAAATATGTTTTGGAGGTAGAATCAATCATGTGTAATCTAAAAATAATATATATATTAAATAAATAATACCCTAAGTATTATTATTTAATAATCCTAGTTAGGTATATATTTTGACCATTCGTTCCATTCACTATACTGTGCTTATCATGGACACGCACACATACACACAGGCATGCGTGCACCCAGACACACGTGATTTCTCCTTGGCCTTAGATTATACATGATTGATTTTTTTATGACTGATCCTTATTTTTGAAGTTATCTACAGTGCCATATGTTTAACTTGTATTCCAAATAAGGTATAAAAATAAATTCTTCCTTTCCTTTGACTCCCACATTTGTCAATATCTTTCTAGATTCCATGTAATTTAATTTCCAATATTTACATCTATGTTTTTTCTTGATGATGCAGATCAAATGTCAAATATTCTGGTGAATAATAGTAGCAATCATTTTCAATCCAGTACTTCATCTTTGTTTTTCTCTTCTGACTATGGAGGGGATTTTTCTGTGTTACTGTTTAGATATTATCAGACTACCACAGAGTGTTATTTTTCACTATGTTCCCATAGTTTCTTTTTCTGACTAGATTAAATATAGCAGTCCTTCTGAAGGAATATGATGCAGTTTAGAATTAAGAATAAGCATAATGATTAAGATCAAAAAACATTTTAAAGCAATATTAAATGACACAGCAAGGCCTAAAAGACCTTTATTTTTATATCAGTCAGGTACTTTAAGTTTTATGTAAGAGAATATTAACTTAAATTCAATCAAAAAGTAAAAAGAATTTTTGTATTTATTGGCTTAACTGCAAATAATTAAGGTTGGACATATTGCAAGTGATGCAGAATCAAGACTAAATTAGCATTTCTGTGATCCTCTTGGAATTTCATCATCATTGTGCTGGCTTCATCCTCTGAGTGACTGAAGCAATTTAATGTACTGTATTTATACACCAAACTTTTAAGGGGAAGACTATTTGTGGCCCAGACTTACCACATAATGTTCTGATATCCGCACTGATTTTTACTCTTGTATCAAAATTTGCAGACTGAATTATACATCTCATCCCTTTGACTGGTTTAGGAGGGTGCATACTGAACAAATCACCTTGACAAGATATGATTATGTTGAATAGTTCGGTGGTTTTCAATACTGGTTATTATATTAGAATCATGTGTGAACAAAATATATTGATGCTAGGAATCATGTCTTAGATCTACTCAATCTCCAAACCTGAATATTTTCAAGAAATCTTTTCAAATACTATGTTGTATAGAATAGACTAATAGCCCCTTAGGTTTAGATTTAGTCCTTTAGAGATCACACTTATAACTGTGGATCAGATTTAATCCCATCTCACTGAACACTAAAATTTGGCTAGTGAGAAAGTAGAGCTTACTCTACTTTTCTCAGTAGTAGGAGAGAAAGTTATCGAGGAGGCAAAAATCAACTTGTAAGTACCTTAGTTCAAGTAGGGCAACATAATTTATTCTTTTTTGTCACTATTTCATCTTCAGTAGTGTATAGTGTACAGTTGACTTAGTTTTGGAATCTTTGCAAAGACAATCCAAGATGCAATATTGAGATACTTTCCATAATTACATTAAGTTAAAGAGTCACAGAATTGGTTGATTGAATGTAAATTTGAGAAATTATAATAAAAAAGAACTAATTGATATTGTTTATAATCATTTTCCCCCCAATAAGTTTTTATCTTGACAATAATAAATTATGCTACATTCATGGTGTAACCAAAAGTAGGGTCTGGCTGCTCGCACCTCAAAAGCCAATAAAGAGGCAAGGTTGGTGGAACGGAAAGTTTGCTTTATTTTGGATGCCAGCAACCTGGGGAGCAGGGTGAGGGTGATTATCCAAAGGCTGACTCCTTGCCACTGACAATCAGTGGGCAAGAGCTTTTATACATGGAGGGAGGGGGCTACATGTAAAAACCACACAGTCAGGTCTGACAGTCATCTTGAAATTGGTCATGTGGTTGTCTGACAAGCATCACCTTGATTGTTTTAAGTACAGTTAATCTTCAGTTCCAGGGTCAGTTTGTTCACATTTCCTTGAGGTCAATTCTCAGAACTGTAGCAGCTTATGTCATGGTTAGTCTTGTCATCATGTAGTTAACTTCTTCCACCTGGTGGGGGTATCAGTATCTACAAGACAGCTCACAGGAGATGGCTCAGAATATTATCTATAGCCCTTGTGGAGTAATTAAACTTCCTTGACTATGCTTAATGACTAAACTATTATTATTTAGTCCTGTTGGACTGTTTTCCTTTGTTTCTGCATTTCCTCACTTCTCTGATTAAACTTATTCTTTGGCTGAAGTTTTTCACAGACAAAAGGCAGGCAGAGGACATTAGGGGGAAGGTCCATAGGGTCCTGCTCCTTTTCAATAGGATAGAAATCCAAAGGAAATTTATATTCATTTAAAATTATATGTTCTTGAATTATTAAAGTGTTCATTTGTTCTCTTAATATTGACATTTAAATTTTTTTCTCTTAATTTAAAAATATGAGTAAAAGACAATGTATGCATTATGTTATTAGCTTGAGAAAAATGTTACATCAATATAAACAATTTGATAAGCACACTAAATCTCCTATCACATCAAAAATTATGTTTTGTTTTGTGTGCTTTGCTCTGTGTGCTATTTTCTATTGACTTTTGCTGGTGATACTGTTGTAAAATTCTCCAAGATCTAAAAAAGGCCTTGAATTTATTTTGCTTCTGTTGCAAATCTATTAATAGGATGGGCAGAGAATTGTAATGCTTCATTGCTTTCAGCTGATGGAAGGAAATGACAAGACCTCTTACTTTCAAAGCGGCATTGAAGCAAAATTACCTCAGATGTCCAGATATGGAATAAAGTAAAAATAGGATTTACTCTTTTTCTCAAGGCCTGAGAAGAATGCACATCTCTTTGACAAATGCAAGTATTTCAGAAATTTAAAATTTTGAAGCAATTTCATTTGCTTCAAATAAAGTAAGAATGGTATGACTGTGTACTTATTGTCTATAATCAACCATGAACTACATTTTGTATATAAACATGAGCTTGCTACATTGTGGTCCAATAAAATCCACTACAGGAAAAATTCTAAGTTACATAGGCTACAAAATTTCCTACAATTTCTCATATTATATAATAGAATTCAAAAACATTTATTTAGATTTAAAATGTCCACAACAATTTTCTCTTCAATAAATATAATTCTATAAGTACCAACTTACACATTATAGAGGATTTGGATATAAAAATAATTTGAAGAGCCACATGTCAAAATGCAAAGTCTGTCTCCAAAAAGTAGTTTTAGACCAATATTTATGTGAAAATGTAATAAACAGAGAAAATTAATTTACTCTTTATACAGAACACTCTATATATGTAGTTAATTTAATCTGTTTTATAAACATGGATTTTTTGTGTCTTCTTACTTTTTTAATCTTTGACCAGCATATATTAGGCTCAGAACAGAGAACCATATCTGCTTGTAAAATAGTAACCTGAGAAATTTAAGTTAGCCATAAAGAGAAAAATATCTGTGAAAATGAAGTCACACTGGAAGAAATGGTGATAAAATTACTTAAATTGTGTCCCCACCATAGTGAGACACTGGTTATTTTTCAAAATGAAGATAAACATGTACAAAAAAAAAAAGACACATGTACTCACTAGCAGAATATACTTGATTCTGCATATTAAGAAATATATTAAAAAGTGATATAATTTCATGACTTCATAAGATACCAAATAATTCTTTTTTGTAAGTAATCTCTATGGCACTTTGTGGAAATACAATGACTGATAAATGAGGACTGTACTGTGCAATGGACTCACACAAATCACAGATCTCACTGGACTGTGGAATATGCTAGTGTATTACTTTCCTACTGCTCCTGCAAAAAAATACCACAAACACTGGGTCTTAAGACAAAAAAAAAATGGACTGTCTTATAGTCTAGTAGTCAGAAGTCTGAAATAGGTTTAACGGGGATAAAACCAAGCTGTCAGCAGAGCTGTGTTCCTTTTGGAGGATCCAGAGGGGAATCCGTTCTGTGCCAATTATGGGAAGTCTCTATACTTACTGCTGAACTTTGCTGTGAGCCTAAAACTGCCCTAAAATGACATCTATTTAAGCAAACAAACAAGTCATTTTTTTTTTTTTTACTATATCTCAGTAAATGGCCATATATAGAAATAGGGACAAAAACACCCAGAAAATCAGTGTGAGGCTCTGAAACTCTTGATGCCATTTCTTAAACGTCCTGTTTTGCACACTGAGGTGCATGATAAATGAGTCCATGAATAAGTTGACATCAATCTGTCGCTACTGACTTTCCTTTCCACCCAGCCAGAGCAAAAGACCTAGTGGTTGTGGCAGTGTAAATCCAAAAAATTTAACTTATTGTATACAATGACTATAATTACAGCTCTTCATAATGTAACCAGGCTACAATCCCTGGAATTTCCAGAGCAGACAGATAAAAGTTAACTTCTTTGTACCTAACCCAAATTATTTCCTGCAGATCTCAGCATTTGCTGTGAAATTCCAATTAAATCTCCTACTCAGATTTGCCCTTAGGAGGAAGTACTTATAAAATAGTTTGTTACAAACTAAATTTGCATAAAGCTTTAAAATTATACCATTATCATTAAAAGGAAGCAGTTCAATAGCTGAGGAAACTGGAGGTGTGGTATATCCAGTTCTGTTTTAGATAACATGCTCCATGTTCTCAAATTCCAAACATGTTTTAGACTCACCAACTGTTGGTAAAAATTCAAACATTCTGTAATTTGGTTCTTTAAATTCATCTGCTTGGCCATAAGTTTTCAATGACTTGTAAACTTGTCCCACAAATTTACTAAAAATTCATTTTATTTCTTCTAAATTATCTTGAAGATGCTTCCTGCTCTAGGAAAGTGGATTCCCTTTCAGTTCAATACCTATTGCTCGATTATAAAACATTGTTAAAAACAGAACAAACCAGAAACTAAAACAAACCAACGAAATTATGGTCAAGGCAGTGAGTATCACATAATAAAACAAATGCTGTAAGCCAAACCTCTTTCTCAGAAGAAATGAGGTATAATGTATCCCAGAAGGAATTTGAAATGGATGATATACAAATAATGTACATAATAACAAAAAAAAATGGAGGGAGAAACTTTGGAAAGCGATTGTATTTTGCTTTATTTTATCAATATTTTCCATAAAAATTTGAAATGTAAAGAAAAAAGAAAAAAATGGAAGTGCTTAAGAGAAATTAAATGTTTTCAAAGGAAAATCATAACACAAATATTAAGCTATCATTGGAATTGGTAAATACCAGCATTATGATTTTAATTTCTATACAGACTATACTACAGATGTTTACAATGAATTGATCATGAAAAATAACTGTTATCAATTTTTCCTATACTTACAATGAAATTCTAAATTATTTTGTCTTCCTGCATAATGTCTATAAGCAGAGATTTTCTAAAATCACAGTGTAAGATAAATATATGAAAATAGCAAAGGCAAAAATTAATGATATTAAATGTTCTTTATATTTACAATTTTAAAGGATATCTTCTTCCCTTAAAATAGGCAGATTGACTAGTAATTTGGACAAAAGAAAAGAAACATATTGTGTTGAATGAAGAAATGATGGACTTTTCAGTGAGTTGTTATATATCCATATTATATTTGAAATATTAAATTTAGAGAGCTAAAAGGAAAATATTAGAAAATATGGGTGAACATATGTTAATAAGAGAATGTTTTAAAAATACCTTGTATTTAATGGAAGATTTATAAATGAATATATTTCATAGCATTTATATTACAAACACCGTCAAAATATCAACATGGAAAAATAATTCTAAAACATTTATGAATAGAAGTTTAATAACATTACTATAAAAATTTCCTTTCAGATTAATTATGAAGATTAAAGTGAACAAAATATAAAACATATAATTCATGTAATAAGAAATAATTTATTAACACATGAAAACATATTTCCTTTGTAAATACTCATAGAAATAAAAATTAAATCAATGAATATATTTCTATCATGTTGACAAAGATGAAACAATACTAACCAACAGTCATGAAAAAATCAGTAAAATTTTAATTGTACACATTGCTGAATCCATGAACCTAATGCTTTATGTTTCCACTTTAAACTGATAAGTAGACCTTATTAGATGAACCAATATTGTAAAATAAGCTATTATTATAATCTGGTTGTTACTTGTTATTATTTATTCTAGAAATTATTTATATATACCTTATTTTATTATTTTCCTGTCTTTTTTTTAAACATCTTTGTTTGAATATAATTGCTTTACATTGTGTGTTAGCTGCTGCTGTATAACAGAGTGAATCAGCTATATGTATACATATATCACCATATCCCATCTTTCTTGCATCTTCCTCCCACCCTCGTTACCCTGAGCTTCAAGGTGGCCACAAAGCACCGAGCTGATCTCCCTGTGCTATGCGGCTGCTTCCCACTAGCTATCTATTTTATAGTTGGTAGTGTATATATGCCAGTACCACACTTTCACTTCCTCTCATCTTACCCTTCCCCCTCCGCATGGCCTCAGGTGCATTCTCTATACCTGCATCTTAATTCCTGTCCTGCCCCTAGGTTCTTCAGAACCTTTTTTTTTTTTTTTGGATTCCATATGTATGTGTTAGAATACAGTATTTGTTTTCCTCTTTCTGACTTACTTCACTCCGTATGACAGACCCTATGACCATTCACCACACTACAAATAACTCAATTTTGTTTATTTTTAAGGCTGAGTAATATTCCATTGTATATATGTGCCACATCTTCTTTATCCATTCATCTGTCGATGGACAATTAGGATGCTTCCATGTTCCGGATATTATAAATAGTGCTGCAATACACATTGTGGTACATGACTCTTTTAGAATTATGGTTTTCTCACGGTATAGGCCCAGTATTGGGATTGCTGGGTCATATGGTAGTTCTGTTTTTAGTTTTTTAAAGAATCTCCATAATGTTCTCCATAGAGACTGTATCAATTTACATTCCCACCAACAGTGCAAGAGGGTTCCCTTTTCTCCACTCCATCTCCAGCATTTATTGTTTGTAGATTTTTTGATGATGGCCATTCTGACTGGTGTGAGGTGATACCTCAGTGTAGTTTTAATTTGCATTTCTCCAATGATTAGTGACGTTGAGTAACCTTTCATGTGTTCACTGGCAATCTGTATATCTTCTTTGGAGAAATGTCTATTTAGGTCTTCTGCCCATTTTTGGATAACATTGTTTGTTTTTTGATATTGAGCTGCATGAGCTGTTGGTATATTTTGGAGATTAATCCTTTGTCAGTTGTCTGTTTGCAAATATATTCTCCCATTCTGAGGGCTGCCTTTTCATCTTGTTTATGGTTTCCTTTCCTGTGTAAAAGCTTTTAAATTTCATTAGGTCCCATTTGTTTATTTTTGTTTTTACTTCCATTTCTCTAGGAGGTGGGTCAAAAAGGATCTTGCTGTGATTTATGTCATAGAGTGTCATGCCTATGTTTTCCTCTAAGAGTTTTAGAGTGTCTGGCCTTACATTTAGGTCTTCAATCCAGTTTGAGTTTATTTTTGAGTTTGGTGTAAAAAAGGAGTGTTCTAATTCTTTTACATGTAGCTGTCCAGTTTTCCCAGCACCACTTATTGAATAGGCTGTCTTTTCTCCATTGTATATTCTTGCCTCCTTTATCAAAGATAAGGTGACCCTATGTGCATGGGTTTATATCTAGGCTTTCTATCCTGTTCCATTGATCTATGTTTCTGTGTTTGTGCCAGTACCATACTGTTTTGATTACTGTAGCTTGGAGTATTGTCTGAAGTCAGAGAGCCTAATTCCTCCAGCTCCAATTTTCTTTCTCAAGATTGCTTTGCCTATTTAGGGTCTTTTGTGTTTCCATACAAATTGTGAAATTTTTTGTTCTAATTCTGTGAAAAATGCCACTGGTAGTTTGAAAAGGATTGCACTGAATCTGTAGATTGCTTTGGGTAGTATAGTCATTTTCACAATGTTGATTCTTCCAATCCAAGAACACGGTATATCTCTCCATCTGTTTGTAACATCTTTAATTTCTTTGATCAGTGTCTTATAGTTTTCTGCACACAGGTGTTTTGTCTCCTTAGGTAAGTTTATTCCTAGATATTTTATTCTTTTTGTTACATTGGTAAATGGGAGTGTTTCCTTAATTTCTGTTTCAGATATTTTATAATTAATGTATAGGAATGCAAGAGATTGCTGTGCATTAATTTTGTATCCTGCTACTTTACCAAATTCATTGATTAGCTCTAGCAGTTTTCTGGTAGCATCTTTAGGATTCTCTGTATATAGTATCATGTCATCTGAAAACAGTGACAGTTTCATTTCTTCTTTTCCAATTTGGATTCCTTTTATTCCCTTTATTCTCTGATTGTTGTGTCTAAAACTTCCAAAACTATGTTGAATAATAGTGGCAAGAGTGGGCAACCTTGTCTTGTTTCTGATCTTAGTGGAAATGGTTACAATTTTTCCATCATTGAGAATGATGTTGGCTGTGGGTGTGTTATGTATGGCCTTCATTATGTTGAAGTAAGTTCCCTCTATGCCTAATTTCTGGAGAGTTTTTTTTCATAAATGGGTGTTGGAATTTGTGGAAAGCTTCTCCTTCATCTATTGAGATTCTTGTATGGATTTATCCTTCAGCTTTTTAATATGTGTATCACATTGATTGATTTGCATGTATTGAAGAATTCTTGTATTCCTGTGAAAAACCACACTTGATCATAGTGTATGATCCTTTTAATGTACTGCTGGATTCTGTTTGCTAGTATTTTGTGGAGGAATTTTGCATGTATGTTCCTCTGTGTTATTGGCCTGTAGTTTTCTTTTTTTGTGATGTATTCTTCTGGTTTTGGTATCAGGGTGATGGTGGTCTCGTGGAATGAGTTTGGGAGTGTTCTTCCCCCTGATATATTTTGGAAGAGTCTGAGAAGGATAGGTGTTAGCTCTTCTCTAAATGTTTGATAGAATTCACCTGTGAAGCTATCTGGTCCTGAGTTTTGTCTGTAGGAAGATTTTTAATCACAGTTTCAATTTCAGTGCTTGTGTTTGGCCTGTTCATATTTGCTATTTCTTCCTGGTTCAGTCTCAGAAGTTTTTGCTTTTTAAAGAATTTGTCCATTTCTTCCAGGTTGTCCATTTTATTGGCTACAGTTGCTTGTAGTAATCTCTCATGATCCTTTGTATTTCTGCAGTGTCAGTTGTTACTTCTCCTTTTTCATTTCTAATTATGTTGATTTAAGTCTTCTCCCTTTTTTTCTTAATGAATCTGGCTAAAGGTTTACCAATTTTATTTATCTTCTTAAAGAACCAGCTTTTAGTTTTATTGATCTTTGCTACCATTTCCATCATTTTTTTTCCATTTATTTCTGATCTGATCTTTATGATTTCTTTCCTTCTGCTAACTTTGGGGATTTTTTGTTCTTCTTTTTCTAATTGCTTTATATGTAAGGTTAGGTTTTTTATTTGAGATTTTCTTGTTTTTAAGGTAGGACTGCACTGCTATAAACTTCCTTCTTAGAACTGCTTTTGCTGCATCCCATAGGTTTTGGGCTGTTGTTTTAATTGTCATTTATTTCTAGGTATATTTTTATTTCCTCTTTGATGTTTTCAGTGATCTCTTGGTTATTTATCAGTGTGCAATTTAGCCTCCATGTGTTTGTAATTTTTACAGTTTTTTTTGCCTGTAATTGTTATCTAATTCCATAGCGTTGTGGTTGGAAAAGATACTTGATAGGATTTCAATATTCTTAAATTTACCAAGGCTTGATTTGTGACCCAAGATATGATCTATCCTGGAGAATTTTCCATGAGGACTTGAGAAGAAAGTATATTCTGTTGTTTTTTGGATGGAATGTCCTATAAATTTGAATTAAGTCTTATAACTATCAACTGTTAATGTGTTAATGTAATATTTAAAGCTTGTGTTTCCTTATTTATTTTCATTTTGGTTGATCTGTCCATTCATGAAAGTGGGGTGTTAAAGTCCTTTACTATGATTGCGTTACTGTTGATTTTCCCTGTTATGGCTCTTAGCATTTGCCTTATGTATTGAGGTGCTCCTATGTTGGATACATCAATATTTACAATTGTTACATCTTCTTCTTGGATTGATTCCTTGATCATTATGTAGTGTCACTCCTTTCTTCTTCTAATAGTCTTTCTTTTAAAATATATTTCGTCTGATATGGGAATTGCTACTCCAGCTTTCTTTTGATTTTCATTTCCATAGAATATCTTTTTCCATCCCCTCACTTTCAGTTTGTACGTGTCCCTAGGTCTGAAATGAGTCTCTTGTAGACAGCATATATATGGTTCTTGTTTTTGTATCCATTCAGCCAGTCTATGTCTTTTGGTTGGAGCAATTAATCCATTTACATTTAAGGTAATTATTGATATATATGTTCCTATTACCATTTTCTTAATTGTTTAGGGTTTGTTTTTGAAGGTCTTTTCCTTCTCCTGTGTTTCCTGCTTAGAGAAGTTCCTTTAGCCTTTGTTGTAAAGCTAGTTTGGTGTTGCTGAATTCTCTTAGCTGCTGCTTGTCTGTAAAGGTTTTAATTTCTCCATCAAATCTGAATGAGATCCTTGCTGGGTAGAGTAATCTTGGTTGTAGGTTTTTCCCTTTCGTCACTTTAAATATGTCCTTCCTCTCCCTTCTGGCTTGCAGAGTTTCTACTGAAAAATCAGCCGTTAACCGTATGGGGATTCCCTTGTATATTATATGTTGTTTTTCCTTTGCCTCTTTTAATATTTTTTTCTTTGTATTTAATTTGTGATAATTTGATTAATCTGTGTCTTGGCATGTTTCTCCTTGGATTTATCCTGTATGGGAATCTCTATGCTTCCTAGACTTGATTGAATATTTCCTTTCCCATATTAGGGAAGTTTTCAACTATAATCTCTTCAATTATTTCTCAGTCCCTATCTTTTTCTCTTCTTCTTCTGGGACCCCTATAATTCGAATGTTGGTGTGTTTAATATTTTCCCAGAGGTCTCTGAGACGGTCCTCATTTCTTTTCATTCTTTTTTCTTTATTCTTCTCTGTGGTAGTTATTTCCACTATCTTATCTTCCACTTCACTTATCCATTCTTCTGCCTCAGTTAGTCTGCTATTGATTCCTTCTAGAGAATTTTTAATTTCATTTATTGTTTTGTTCATCATTGTTTGTTTGCTCTTTAGTTCTTCTATGTCCTTGTTAAACAATTCTTATATTTTCTCTATTCTATTTCCAAGATTTTGGATTATCTTTACTATCATTACTCTGAATTATTTTTCAGGTAGACTGCCTATTTCCTCTTCACTTGTTTGGTCTGGTGGGTTTTATGTCTTGCTCCTTCATCTGCTGTGTATTTCTCTGTCTTTTCAATTTGCTTAGTTTTTGTGTTTGAGGTCTCCTTTTCATAGGCTGCAGGTTTGTAGTTCCCATTGTTTTTGGTGTCTGTCCCTAGTTTGTAAGGTTGGTTCAGTGGGCTGTGTAGGCTTCTTGTTGAGGGGGACTGGTGACTGTGTTCTGATGGATGAGGCCAGATCTTGTCTTTCTAGTGGGCAGTACCACATCCAGTGGTGTGTTTTGGGGTGTCTGTGACCTTATTATGATTTTAGGTATCCTCTCTGCTAATGGGTTGCGTTGTGTTCCTGTTTGCTAGTAATTTGCCATGGGGTGTCCAGCACTGGAGCTTTCTGATCATTAAGTGGATCTGGGTCTTAGTGTTGAGGCTGAGATGTCTGGGAAAACTCTCACCGATTGATATTATGTGGGGTCAGGAGGTCTCTGGTGATCTAGTGTCCTAAACTTGGCTCTCCCACCTCCAATGCTCAGGCCTGACACCTGGCTGGAGCACCAAGACCCTGTCAAACACATGGCTCAGAAGAAAAAGGAGGAAAAAAAAGAAATATAATAAAATAAAATAATGTCATTGAAATAAAAAAAATTTAATCTTAAAATAAATAATAATAATAAAAGAAGAGAGCAACGAAACCAATAGACAAATCTAGCCATGATAACAAGCACTAAAAACTGTACTAAGATAAACATATAAATCAGAAACTAGTCAGTCACATACAGCAATCCCCAAGTCTATAGTTGCTCCCAAAGTCCACCACCTCAATTTGGGATGATTCATTGTCTATTCAGGTATTCCACAGATGAAGGGTACATCAAGTTGATTGTGGAGATTTTTCTGCTGGTCCTGAGTCTGCATGGAGAAATTTCCCTTTCTCTTCTTTGTTCACACAACTCCTGTGGTTCAGGTTTGGATCTGGCCCTGCCTCTGCATGTAGGTCACCCTCTAACATCTGTTCTTTGCCCAGACAGGAGGGGGCTAAAGGAGTAGCTGATTAGATTGCTCTAGCTCTCTCGGTCTATGGGGGGGGAGGGTACATAATGTGGGGTGAGCCTGCGGTGGCAGAGGTCAGCATGACATTGCAACAGCCTGAGGAGTGCCGTGTGTTCTCCCAGGGAAATTGGACGGCACTGGTGGGCTGCACAGGCTCCCAGGAGGGGTGGTGTGGATTGTGACCTGTGCTTGCACACAGGATTCTTGGTGGCTGCAGCAGCAGAATTAGCGTTTCATGCCCATCTCTGGTGTCCACGCTGATAGCCGTGGCTTGCACCCATGTCTGAAGCTCATTTAGGTGGTGCTCTGAATCTCCCCTCCTCATGCATCCTGAAACAATGGTCTCTTGCCTCTCTGGCAGGTCCAGACATTTTCCCGGACTCCCTCTCGGCTAGGTGTGGCACACTAGCCCCCTTCAGGCTGTGTTCACACAGCCAACCCCAGTCCTCTCCCTGGGATCTGACCTCCAAGCCGAAGCCTCAGCTCCCAGCCCACACCTGGCCCAGCGTGTGAATAGACAAGCCTCTCGGGCTGGTGAGTGCTGGTCAGCATTATCCTCTGTGTGGGAATCTCTCCGCTTTGCCCTCTGCACCCCTGTTGCTGTGCTCTCCTCCAAGGCTCCAAAGCTTCCCCCGCACCCCGCCCACCCCCTGTCTCTACCAGTGAAGGGTCTTTCTGGTGTGTGGAAACTTTTCCTCCTTCACAGTTCCCGCCCAGAACTGCAGATCCCATCCCTTTTATTAAGTCCCTGTGTTTTCTTTTTTCTTTTGCCCTACCCAGGTACGTGGGGAGTTTCATGCCTTTTGGTAAGTCTGAGGTCTTCTGCCAGCATTCAGTAGGTGCTCTGTATGAGCTGTTTCACATGTAGATGTATTTCTGATGTATTTGTGGGGAGGGAGGAGATCTCCACGTCTTACTCCTCTGACATCTTGAAGGTCCTCCATCTAAACAACTCCTGTCTTTAGTCTTTTGACTTAGGTTTTTCTTTTGTATTTCATATATTTGATATATTTTATTTGTTTGTTTTGTTTTCTTAATTTCTACTGATTTATTACCAGGTTAAAAATCAAAATTACAGTGAATGGAGAGCCTATACAAGAAATGTTTGGAGAGAAATAGGAAATTTTCTCAGTAACTAATATGTGGAAATATATTTCATTTTTTCTTATAGAAACTACTAAATAATACAAGGCTTTATAGTAACATATTTGTTAAAATTTGAAGACAGAGGTCATTAGCAAGTTTACTTCTGTTAATAAAGATTTTTTAAGTTCTTTTTCAGCTTCAATGATATATAGTAGGCAAATAATATTGTAAGATGTTTTAAGTGTGCATGTCGATGACTTCATACATATACATTGTTATTGGATTCTTTCCATCTAGTTAATTAAAACATCCATCACACTATATATATATATGTATATATATATATATATATATATGCGTGTATATATATATATACACATATATATATATATATATACATATATATATAAAACATGTGAATGAAAACATTTAAGTTCTATTCCCTTAGTAGACATTGATTTTGTTTTTATTCCCAATAAGTAGTTATGGTTTTTATATCTCAGCTTGTATATTTGTATATCCTAATCTGTTCTGACATACCTATTTGCCCCTTTTTGTATTACTAAACTTACATCAGTATTGACACTTCTTTACTCTTTTTTCCTCATGTGTAAAGTATCGTTCCTTTTATGGTTATTTATGTTCCCTATCACACACTTATCTATATCACTTGAATATGGTATAGCTGGATTTTGTTTTATATTGCAGTTTGAGAACATACGCCTTTCATAGGGTCTCATTTCCTTTCATGAATCAGGTACATACAGAGAAGCTGAAATTTAGATCTAATTCTTCTTCCTCATGCCCTTTCTCCTATGCCGCTGTCATCTTTGGAGGCTCCTAACTGCCACCCTGTTCTTCTAGTCCTCTCACTCTACTTTCTCCCTATGCTATTATAATCACTATACCACTTTCAACTTCAATGAAATACAAATCATTCCCAAATTTTATCTCAAGACAGCCCTTTCTCAGAAACCTGTCTTCCTAAAAACCTACTTCCTTCAACATTCATATCTAAATCATGACTAATTCTTAATTAATATAATTCATGTATATGATCCACATCTACATTTCCTCTGGTGCCTTGGTCATTCAACCTATAATCACCTCCCACCTATACAGCAGTAGTTTTTCCAAGTTAACTCTTGTTCTATTCAAACCTGTTTGCTTCCTGTTAAAACCAAAGTAATCTTAACGAAATGAGTATGTTATCTAGTCACGCTCTCTGTTTTAAATACTTATAATTGACTCCAAATTACTATCAGGGTTAAGATAAAAATTCTTAAATTTGCCAATCGTGCCTTGCTTACCTCTGTGGGCCATTCATATAATACCATTCTCTACATTTCTCACAGGCCAGTCACATAAACATTTTTGTCTCTGCAACTTCCTACTTCTATTTCCTATGTGATTTTTCTCACATTGTTCTCAGTATCTCTATTAAGTTCCACTGCTTTTTAATTTTTTTTTCCAGTCTAATTCTTATTCATTCTTAACAACTAATTCCTCAGTTGGACTGTCAGATTTCCCATCCAAAACTAGGGCAGGGCTTTATGTTACATTATCCATTAACACATATTTCCCATTTATATCATTTATAATCCCTGCTAGATTTAAATTCCTGAGGTGTTTTATAAGGGCTCATATCTGGCGTATAGTAACTAGCCTTCATGTTGGAAATATTGAAAATGGTTGTCCCAGTGATTTAGGGTCCCCTACCTTTTACCCTTGCCTATTTTATATAATAAAACTTAAGTATAAGTTCTATTACAAACTTAGTTGTAGTAAATAGTGTCAGAGCTGCTGTTACTATTGACATGTGTGATTATCATAGAATTAAACC
The DNA here is from genome assembly GCF_964165515.1 of Mesoplodon bidens. NCBI lineage: Eukaryota > Metazoa > Chordata > Mammalia > Artiodactyla > Ziphiidae > Mesoplodon > Mesoplodon bidens. Next base: position 24,217,516 of record NC_138160.1, read on the forward strand.
TTGGAAACTCTCCACTATTGCTTTATGGGAGTTTTGCAATTAGATATTTATTGATATTTGTTAATAGAAAAATTATGCAGCACCATGACATATGTTATAAAAATAGGTGTCAGGGAAACAGTGAGACAAGGGGGATGCCTTTCATAAGAAATTAAAAGACAGTTTAATTTGGTTACATAAGGGAGTGTGGCCTACAGATGAATGCTACATGGAAAGGATGATTTCTAATTATTTGCCATTAAAAATGTTTTGGTAATATAATTTGCAACAGGGTTTTCCAATCTTCAACATCATCACATATTTTCATTCACACATTTTGAAATTTCATCCAAGTTTCTAGGTCTGCTAAAAGAAGTGGATGGCTTTCACAAGATATAAGGTTATTTTCTAGCATAGAGGAAAATCTGAGAAAAACTCCACTATAAAAATTAAAGATGGCAATACCATCCTCCCAATATTTCATATTTTATGGCATTACTATTTGTGTTTGGGACAGACTGAAAATCTATTTTTATTATGCTTTCTGAGATGGCACTTTGAATTTAAGCCCCATTTTCCATGGCTTATAGCTTTTTCACTGAGTACCTTTGGGGATAAACTTCATCATGCTGGTTCTTAACCTAGAATGAAATAATTCAGGAAGTTTGAAGGAAATGTATTCCATCGGTTTTGATTTAAGTAACCACAGGGAAATTCTTTTTAGCTGTTGAAAACTATTATACAATTTCTATTATTGAATAATTCATAAGGCATTATGATTTAACTACATATATTGATAATGTAATCATGTTCTATAAAAGATACACACCTATTTAAAATTACTTATGCAAAATAATAAATGAAATATAATCTATATTTACTACCTTCCTCCATTCATATAATACAATTCTCTATGATCTGCCAAATCCATCAGAAGGTCTGAAATGTAGGTTTTTGTGGGAAGGCCTGCTGTACTGAATCAAAATAAGAAATCATATTTGCATGAATGACTAACCACTTATTAAAGAGTCAGGATTTTTGTGGTTATTTAAATGCAGTCTCAGTGGTTTATGTCAGCTGTCAAAATTTCCCATTCTCCCATTTTAAATGTGTATACATAAGGTTATTTTTTTAATATCCATTTACACAAAATCAAACTTTGAAAGAGTAATAAAGTGAAAATTCATAAAGGACAAAAATGTCCATGACTCATGTAATGGCCCACTCAGCTTAATAACCATTGGAATTCTCAGAAGAAAAAGGGAATACTTATACTTCCCAATATAATGATTAATGAGTGAAGACACCTGCCTTACTGGGAGAATTTGATAAGCATTATACAGTCAGCATTAATCAATTGTAGACATTATCCATTTGAGAAATAAGGAAAGAATTTTGACCAGAGGTGGGAGAGTCCAACTACACAGGAACACAATATTTGTGTCTTTATTACACACATGCACACACTATTTATATATGTATATAAGAGTGTGTGTATCTGTCTATATATATATATCTATATATAGCTAAAATGTAGTATTTGTACATAGGCAGTTAATAAATAATTAAGTGGGAATGTATACAAAGGTAAATATAGATTATATATATTTGATTTTGGTTTAGTTGTCTCTAATTCTATTTTATAGTTTTTAATTTCTGGAAGAAGATATTCAATTGGGTTAGTTTAGTAATAGTTATTTTGAAAAATATCCAGTATTTAACAACATTCCTAATTATATTGTTCAGTAAACACATGCGCACATATATTTTTATAAATTCACCACAGTTGAATTAATTATTTTTATTTCACATATTCTCTCAAAGTTATTTTTATAAAGAAATGTAAGCCTATAAAAACTTATATTCATCTGGATTTATTATATCCCATCTTCTTTGTACTATACTGGGAAAAAAGATATAAATTAAAATTCATAAGCAGTTAATTACAACAGGAGGTAAGAAAATTATTTATATTTACTTATAAGGTGTTTTCGGAGCCAGTGAAGTAAGAAAATGTGGTCACTTTAAGGACAGAGACTTTGGTACTGAATTTTAAAGAATGAATGGAGATTTATAATGTAGAAAATGGAGGAAGTCACTGTTTCTATCAAGCATGTCTGCTCTATCAAACAATACTTATGATTTTATTTTTAAAGCCTACAGCACATGGTATTCCCAGACAGCCTTCTATCCAAGTACTAACCAGGCACAACCCTACCTAGCTTCTAAGATTAGACAAGATGGGGCTTGTTCTTGGTGGTACAGTTGTAGACTTGTGATGTTTGGGTTTTTTTTTTACATATTATTATTGCTTTACAATGTTGTGTTAGTTTCTGCTGTATAATGAAGGGAATCAGCTATATGTATACACATATTCCCTCCCTCTTGGACTTCCCTCTCACCCCAGACTCCCATCCCACCCATCTAGGTTACAATACAACACCAAGCTGATCTCCCTGCGTTATACAGCAGGTTCCCACTAGCTATCTGTTTTACACATGTTAGTGTATATATGTCAATCCCAGTCTCCCAATTCATCCCACCCCTCTTCACACCCTCAATGTCCACACATTCATACTCTAAGTACACGTCTCTATTCCTGCCCTGCAAATGGGTTCATCTGTACCATTTTTCTAGATTCCACATATATGTGATAATATATGATATTTGTTTTTCTCTTTCTGACATACTTCACTCTGTATGACACTCTTTAGGTCCATCCAAGTCTCTACAAATGACCCGATTTCATTCGTTTTAATGGCTGTGTAATATTCCATTGTATATATGTACCACATCTTCCTTATCCATTCATCTGTTGATGGATATTTAGGTAGCTTCCATGTCCTGGCTATTGTAAAGAGTGCTGCAGTGAACATTGGGGTTCACCTGTCTTTTTAAATTATGGTTTTCTCAGAGTATGTGCCCAGTAGTAGGATTGCTGGGTTATATAGTACTTCTATTTTTAGTATTTTTAAGGAAACTCCATACTGTTCTCTATAGTGGCTGTATCAGTTTACATTCCCACCAATGGTGCAAGAGGGTTCCCTTTTCTCCACACCCTTTCCAGCATTTATTGTTTGTAGATATTTTCATGATGGCCATTCTGACTAGTGTGAGGTGATATCTCATGCAGTTTTGATCTGCATTTCTCTAATAATTAGGGATTTTGAGGACCTTTTCATGTGCCTCTTGAGATCCGTATGTCTTATTTGGAGAAACATCTATTTAGGTTTTCTGCCATGTTTTGATTGGGTTATTTGTTGTTGTTGTTGTTGTTTTATATTGAGCTGCATGAGCTGCCTGTATATTTTAGAGATTAATCCTTTGTCAGTTGCTTTATTTGCAAATATTTTCTTCCATTCTAAGGGTTGTCTTTTCATCTTGTTTATGGTTTCTTTTGCTGTGTAGAAGCTTTTAAGTTTATAAGGTCCCATTTGTTTATTTTATTTTCATTACTCCAGGAGGTGGGTCAAAAAAGATTTTGTTGTGATTTATATCAAAGTGTGTTTTTCCTATGTTTTTCTCTAAGAGTTTTATAGTGTCTGGCCTTACATTTTGGTCTTTAATCCATTTTGTGTTTACTTTTGTGTATGGTATTAAGGAGTGATCTAATTTCATTCTTTTACATGTAGCTGTCCAGTTTTCCCAGCAGCATGTATTGAAGAGGCTGTCTTTTCTCCATTGTATATTCTTGCCTCCTTTATCAAAGATAAGATGACCTTATGTGCATGGGTTTATCTCTCAGTTTTCTATCCTTTACTATTGATCTATATTTCTGTGTTTGTGCCAGTACCACACTGTCTTGATTACTGTAGCTTTGTAGTAGTCTGAAGCCAGGGAACATGATTCCTCCAGCTCCCTTTTTCTTTCTCAAGATTGCTTTGGCTATTCAGGGTCTTTGGTGTTTCCATAAAAATTGTGAAATTTTTTGTTCTAGTTTGGTGAAAAATGCCATTGGTAGCTTGATAGGGATTGCATTGAATCTGTAGATTGCTTTGGGTAGTAGAGTCATTTTCACAATGTTGATTCTTCCAATCCAAGAACATGGTATATCTCTCCATCTGTTTGCATCGTCTTTAATTTCTTTATCAGTGTCTCAGAGTTTTCTGCATACAGATATTTTGTCTCCTTAGTAGGTTTATTCCTAGGTATTTTATTCTTTTTGTTACAGTGGTAAATGGGAGTGTTTCCTTAATTTCTCTTTCAGATTTTTCATCATTAGTTTATAGGAATGCCAGAGATTTCTGTGCATTAATTTTGTATGCTGCCACTTTACCAAATTCATTGATTAGCTCTAGTAGTTTTCTGGTAGCACCTTTAGAATTCTCTATGTATAGTATCATGTCTCTACAAACAGTGACCACTTTACTACTTCTTTTCCAGTTTGGATTCCTTTTATTTCTTTTTGTTCTCTAATTGCTGTGGCTAAAACTTCCAAAACTGTGTAGAATAATAGTGGTGAGAGTGGGCAGCCTTGTCTTGTTTCTGATCTTAGTGGAAATGGTTACAATTTTTCCACCATTGAGAATGATGTTGGCTGTGGGTGTGTCATATATGGCCTTTATTACATTGAGGTAGATTCCCTCTATGCCTACTTTCTGGAGAGTTTTTATCATAAATGGGTGTTGAATTTTGTCAAAATTTTTTCTTCATCTATTGAGATTCTTCTATGTTTTTTATCCTTCAGTTTGTTAATATGGTGTATCACATTGATTGATTTGCATATATTGAAGAATCCTTGCATTCCTGGGTAAAACCCCACTTGATCATAGTGTATGATCCTTTAAATCTACTGCTGGATTCTGTTTGCTAGTATTTTGTGGAGGATTTTCGCGTGTATATTCATCCATGATATTGGCTTGTAGTTTTCTTTTTTTGTAACATCTTTGTCTGGTTTTAGTATCAGGGTGATGGTGGCCTCTTAGAATGAGTTTGGGAGTGTTCCTCTCTCTGCTATATTTTGGAAGAGTTCGAGAAGGATAGGTGTCAGCTCTTCTCTAAATGTTTGATAGAATTCACCTGTGAAGCCATCTGGTCCTGGGCTTTTTGTTTGTTGGAAGATTTTTTAATCACAGTTTCAATTTCAGTGCTTGTGTTTGGCCTGTTCATATTTTCTATTTCTTCCTTGTTCAGTCTTGGAAGGTTGTGTTTTTCTAAGGATTTGTCCATTTCTTCTTGGTTGTCCATTTTATTGGCTATAGTTGCTTGTAGTAATCTCTCATGATCCTTTATATTTCTGCAGTGTCAGTTGTTACTTCTCCCTTTTCATTTCTAATTCTGGTGATTTGATTCTTCCCTTTTATTTCTTGATGAGTCTGGCTAATGGTTTATCAATTTTGTTTATCTTCTCTAAGAACCAGCTTTTGGCTTTTGTGAACTATGCTATTGTTTCCTTCATTTATTTTTTTCTTTTATTTCTGATCTGAGTGCTATGATTTCTTTCCTTCTGCTAACTTTGGGATTTTTTTGTTCTTCTTTCTCTAACTGCTTTAGGTGTACCATTAGGAAGTTTTTTTTCAGATTTTTCTTACTTCTTAAGTTAGAATTGTATTTTAAACTTCCTTCCTAGAACTGCTTTTGCTGCATCCCATAGGTTTTGTGTTGTCGTGTTTTCATTGTCATTTGTTTATAAGTATTTTTTGACTTCTTTTTTGATTTCTTCAGTGATCTGTTGGTTAGTTAGTAGTGTATTGTTTAGACTTCATGTGTTTGTATTTTTTACAGTTTTTTCCTATAATTGATATCGTGTCTCATAGCATTGTGGTCAGAAAAGCTACTTGATACAATTTCAATTTTCTTAAATTTACCAAGGCTTGATTTGTGACCCAAGATGTGATTTATCCTGGAGAATGTTCCATGTGAACTTGTGAAGAAAGTGTATTCTGTTGTTTTGGCATGGAATGCCCTATAAGTATCTATTAAGTCCGTCTGGGTTAATGTGTCATTTAAAGCTTATGTTTCCTTATTTATTTTCATTTTGGATGATATGTGCATTGGTAAAAATGAGGTGCTAAAGTCCCCTACTATTATTGTGCTACTGTCGATTTTCCCTTTTATGGCTGTTAGCATTTGCCTTATGTATTGAGGTACTCTTATGTTGGGTCATAAATATTTACACTTGTTATGTCTTCTTCTTGGATTGATCCCTTGAACATTATGTAGTGATCTTCTTTGTCTCTTTAATAATCCTTATTTTAAAGTCTATTTTGTCTGATATGAGAATTGCTACTCCAGCTTTCTTTAGATTTCCATTTGCATGGAATATCTTTTTCCATCCCCTCACCTTCTGTCTCTATGTGTCCCTAGGTCTGAAGTGAGTCTCTTGTAGACAGCATATATATGGGTCTTGTTTTTGATTCCATTCAGCCAGTCTATGTCTTTTGGTTGGAGCAATTAATCCATTTACATTTAAGGTAATTATTGATATGTATGTTCCTATTACCATTTTCTTAATTGTTTTGGTTTGTTGTTGTAGGTCTTTTCCTTCTCTTGTGTGTCCTGCCTAGAGAAGTTGCTTTAGCATTTGTTGTAGACCTGGTTTGGTGGTGCTGAATTCTCTCAACTTTTGCTTGTCTGTAAAGATTTAATTTCTCCATCAAATCTGAATAAGATCTTTTATAGGTAGCGTAATCTTCATTGTAGTTTTCCCCCTTTCATCACTTTAAATATGTCCTTCCTCTCCCTTCTGGCTTGCAGAATTTCTGCTGAAAGATCAGCTGTTAACCTCATGGGGATTCCCTTATATGTTATTTGTTGCTTTTCACTTGCTTCTTTTAATATTTTTTCTTTGTATTTAATTTTTGATAGTTTGATTAATCTCTGTCTTGGTGTGTTTCTCCTTGGATTTATCCTGTATGGGACTCTGCACTTCCTGGGCTTGATTGACTATTTCCTTTCCCATGTTAGGGAAGTTTTCAACTATAATCTCTTCAAATATTCTCTCAGACCCTCTCTTTTTGTCTTCTTCTTCTGTGGCCCCTTATAATTCGAATGTTGGTGTGTTTAATGTTGTCGCAGATGTGTCTGAATCTGTCCTCAATTCTTTTCATTCTTTTCATTCTTTTTTTCTTTATTCTACTCTGTAGTAGTTATTTCCACTGTGTTACATTCCAGGTCACTTATCCATTCTTCTGCATGAGTTATTCTGTTATGGATTCCTTCCAGAAAATTTTTAATTTCATTTATTGTGTGTTTATCCTTGTTTGTTTATTCTTTAGTTCTTCTATGTCCTTGTTAAACATTTCTTATATTTTCTCCATTGTATTTCCAAGATTTTGGATCATTTTTACTATCACTATTCTGAATTATTTTTCAGGTAGACTGCCTATTTCCTCTTCATTTCTTTGGTGGTGGATTTTTACCTTACTCCTTCATCTGCTGCATATTTCTCTGTCTTCTCATTTTGTTTAACATACTGTGTTTGGCATCTCTTTTTTGCTAGCTGCAGGTTTGTACTTCCTGTTGTTTTTGGTGTCTGCCCCCAGTGGGTTAGGTTGGTTTAGTGGGCTGTGTAGGCTTCCTGGTGGAAGGGACTGGTGCCTGTGTTCTGGTGAATTGGGCTGGATCTTGTCTTTCTGGTGTGCAGGGCTGTGTCTGGTTGCTGTTTTGGGGTATCTATGAACTTAATATGATTTTCAGGCAGCATGTATGCTAATGTGTGGGGTTGTGTTCTTGTTTTGCTAGTTGTTTGGCATGGGGCGTCTAGCACTGGAGCTTGCTTGCCATTGGGTGGTGTTGGGTCTTAGTGTTGAGACAGAGATTTCTGGCAGAGCTCTCACCAATTGATATTATGTGGCACTTGGATGTCTCTGGTGGTCCAATGTCCTGGACTCAGTTTCCCATCTCAGAAGCTCAGGCCTGACACCTGGCACGAGCACCAAGACCCTGACAGCCACACAGCTACATCCAGTGAGTGTCCAGGGTGTCAGGCATGGCCCCTGAGGCTATAACAGGTCCCTGTAGTACAGTCTTCGTGGCACGGTGATGGAGACACACAGCTTTTTCATATATGATTATTTATTAATATTTTGTTTAAGATTTTTCATGTGTCTTTATTAAATATGTTCCATTGTTAAATGTACTTCTCAGGTTTTGGTATGAAAGTTTTGATCACTTCATAGAGTGAAGTAAGATGTGTTCATTTTCCTGTTTCCTAGAATACAGAAAATAGAAAAAGTATATTTTGCTATTGGAGGGTGTTGTGGATAGGATGTGACCACTGGTTGACTTGTGAACTAGATCCAGGCAATCAAAGGTTCCCCACCCCTACCCCTGTCCTTGGAATGAATGGTCCACCCACCATTGTCATAGCCATTTCAAGAATGTAGCCTTGAGAAAGTAATGTGTTGTTGAGACCATCTAGACTGTAATTGTGACTGAAACTAGTTAAGTCCTCTATATAAGTGTTTAAGATGCTGGTGGATGGGTGCAGAGATCAACTCGTCTTGTGGCTGCCCAAGAAAAACCTCCTATGTAAGTCCCCTTGCCAATTAAAACTGCCACCTACTAATCTGGAGTGATCTGCCTCTTTTTTCAGTCTCCTTTGTCTCTTTTCAATTTCTCTCTGAGTCTGGATGCCAAATCAACATTTGTCCTCAGAAAAATTCCTGGAAGAATGCTTAGAACATCTGCAAGTTTAAATGAGTAAATCCTTTTGAGCCAAGAATTTTCCTCAAAACACTCTTAATTAATAGGTATTGGAATACACAGGGATTTTTTTCTTTTTTATATCACTGTTAAATTCTATTTTTCTAGGAATCTGTCTGACCATTTTATCTAAAGTGCCAAAGTTATCACTGTAAAATTTTGCATAATTTAGCAACTTATCTTTGTTGCCATTGTAACTATTACTCATGATAGCTTTTACATGCTTATATAAGTAACTCTAATTTCTGTCTTTTTATTCTGACCAGTCTGTCTTGCATTATTTCATCAGCTTCTAAGATAAACTAAATTTCTATTTTAAAAATATTCTTTATTGTACTATTTTCCTTTTTATTGATATTTGCTCTTTACTGATTTTTGTTCTTTATTCATTTCCTTTTAAAATTTGACTTCTAGCCTCATGCAATAGAAGCCTATTTCACTAATTTTTAGAATTTCCTCTCTTTTAATATTGCTGTGGCTGGTTGTCTACTGTCAAAATTCATGTGTTGAAGCCCTAGGTCCAAGTTATGGTATTTGGAATGGCACCTTTGTAGGTGATTAGGTTTAGATGAGATCATGAATGTACATATCTCATGATGAGATTGGTGCCCTTATAAGAGACACCAGAGAGCATGCTTCCTCTTTCTCTAAATCATGTGAGGAACCAGCAAAAGGGCAGCCTTGCACAAGTCATGAAGGGAGCTCTCACTGGGAACCAACATCTTGATATTGGGCTTCCCAGCTTCCAGACTATGAGAAGTAAATTATTGCTGTTTAATTCACCAGTCTATGGTGATTTGTAATGGCAGTCCAAACTAATATAAACATATACCCTTAAACCAGTAAACTTACTTTCCAGCATTGCTTTAATTATATTTGATATGATATACTTTTATTTTCATTCACATAACAATATTTTCTAGTTTCCATTTTGATATATTCTTTGGCCCATGTGTTATTTTAAAGAGTATTTCTTAAAGATAGTGGATTTCTCTATATCTACTTTAACTCTGTCAATTTAAAATATTTGAAGGTAAGTTGTTTTATGTATCCATATTTAAAATTGTGAAGTATTTCTGCTGAATTGAATTACATACTGTCTCAGTTAATATGGTATGATATTTTTAACACTAAAATCTACTATGTCAAATATCAACATATTTACACCAGCTCTCTTTGCTTAGAGTTTAGACAGTGTAGTTATTTTCCATCATTTCATTTCAACTTCTCTTTCATGTGTTTCTTGTGTGAAGCAAATACAAGGGTATTCATATTTTAACTGATCATTTTAGTCCTTTACTTGAATATTTATTCTATCATATTTTGTATAATTACTTACATACTTTAGTTTATATCTACTATGACACTAGTATTTGTTTTATGAACAGTCAGTCATTTTGTATTGAATATTCTGCTTTTTTTTTTCCTTTGGATTCATCAAACTTTCCCTATTATTTCATTTTCTATTAACTTGTAATTTCTTATTTGTAAAATAATTTTAGGGGGGATGCCTAGATATTACAACATGAATAATTTAACTTTTTATATTTTAGCAAAATAATTATATTTTATTATTCATAATGCTAGAGCCTTAGTTCACTTGGATTTTATTTATCTCATTATTGTCTTTGGTATTATTGTTCTCCCAAATTTTAACTTTTCATTATTTTATTTTTTAATGGAGTCCATTTTCATTTTTTACTTATCTATATTTTCATATTCTGTGCTACTTTTTATTTTATACAGTATTTCTCTATTTCTCTCTCAGATGTTTTTCCTACTAGAAAGATGATTAAAATTTCTCTGAATGCAGTAATAAATACTGTTCATTTTTTATTCAACTGAATGGATCTTTTATTTTTACTTTATTTTCAAAGGAATTTGCGGGGGAAGTTTGAGAGTAGAATTTCTTGTTCACATTATTTTTAGCTGTTTAAAAATGCCCTTCCTTTGTTTTCTGCTTTTCATCATTTCTGTTCAGAAGCCAGCTTTCACACTTTGTATTGTTGCTTTGAAGATAATAATATAAGGTGTCTAGTTTTTGCTCTTCTGACCACTTTTTATATGTTTCTTTATTCTTTAGATTTTCATTTATTCTTTTATAATGTATCCAGGTGTGGTGTGCTATATAACTTCTTAGTCTGGTCCTTGCAGAATTTCTTGAATCCTTAGGTTGATTTTTTACATCAGCTCTTGTCTGTTGAAATACTGCTTCTAGTGCATTTTTTTCTCTTCTCCATATTCAACTTAAATTATATGTAGTGATCTTTTCTGTCCTGCATTACTCTTATGTCTCCCTTTCTTAGACAAAAACTCTGAACAAACTCTTTAAAACAGTGGTCCCTGACCTTTTTGGCATCAGGGACCAGTTTCGTGGAAGACAATTTTTCCACTGCCAGGATGGAGCGGGGGGTGGCTGGTTCAGGCAGTAATGTTAGCAATGGGGAGCAGCAGATGAAGCTTTGCTCACTCACCTGCCACTCACTTCCTGCTGTGCAGCCCCATTCCTAAGAGGCCACAGACCAGTACTAGTCTGCAGACCAGTACTAGTCTGCAGCCTGGGGTTTGGGGACCCCTGCTTTAAAATATTCTATTCACAAGATAACTTGCTTTCCTGTAATTACTTCACATAGTGAAATAATTATAAATAAAACTTAAAAATCTTACATGTGAAAATTCCAATCCTTGAGACAAATTGGCAATGCATAAATTATTGCAGAGTTTAAATACATGAAAACAGTCCCTAACCTAATAAAAACCCTAGAAACCTGGGCAAAAAAGTGTTGGTCTGCCTTGACACAAAAACATGAAAGCAACTTGAATAGTTATTTATTTATAGTGTGCCTTCACAGATGGCTGTCTATGTGGCTTTGAAATTTGATAAGATTTACCTGTATCATTATGGATCATGGAGAAGCAGTAAACCTAAAATATAATCCAGCAAAACAATCTGGAATGGCAGCAAAATATAAAAGCCTACTGAAATAAAGGAAAGCTATGTCATTTAATAATATAATAAGATGTTCTTCATGGATTAGAAAATATATGACACTTGTTGAAAGTGCTAATCTCTCAGTATTTATCTAGCATTATCTAATTAGATGAATTATGTGCTAGTGGATATGAATGTCAAAGTGTAAAAGAGCAAATGGAATCATTCCTTCAGATGTACAATTCTGGGATGAAGTAACTTCCTGACATCCTTTCCTAAGGCTATATTTTAGTTAATCTTTTGTCTCCCCTGTTAATTTAATATTGAGAAATAATTATGCTTTGTTAGAGGTACTTAACCTCATCTAAAATAAGGATTCTATTTTAATATAAAATCTTCTACAGTATAGTCCTGTTTGTATGCCAGTATTGGGAAAGTACATAATAACAAAAGATAACTATGAATTCAGTACTATTTTTTAAAAAATTGTTTTATTTGTATTTTTAATTATAACATTTTATATGGTTTAACACTGTCAATTGTTTATATATAAGCATATGTGGAACAAATTCACTACAAAAGGCATGTCTGTGAATATTAATTAAGTGATCAATAAAATACACTAGTTTATTTATTGCCTACAGAATGCACTAAATAATAGAATTATTCCTAAATTGTATATATAACATCCTTATTCCTAAATTGTATATATCATCCATATTCATGCCAAAGTCATAGTTTTCAAAATGCTTATTCTATATTTCTGTAGCATGCGACAGTAAAATTATGAAATAGAATTAAGGAACAATTTTAACATTAAATTTAAAGTAGAAAAAAATTAAAAAGAGAATAACTTATACACAGTATAGAAGGCAGTCAACACATAGAACTTTTTTTGAGCATTAAAATACTTCAGAAAAATCTTCACATTTGTTTCACTATTAGAGTTTCAGAAGTATTTTTCCATGAAGAAAATATATGAAAAGTATATATTCATAAAATAGAAAATACAATTGTTATTAAGCTTCAAATAAATTATTAATTATTCCCACTTTAATGTAAATGCTTTTTTTTCTGTTTTTAAAATAACTTTTATGTCTAGAGATGTCTGTCCTGTGCTCAATGGAATAGAAGAAACATTGGCCTAGGATGCAAGAGATGTGAGCTAGTGCCTTAATAACATTTCACTAAATTCCTAAAGTGTATATATAAAATATAAGTGTACATGCTAAAATGCATACAAAACAACTATAAAGATAATACCTTATATAAAGATTAAAATCAAGTTCTTTAAAAATGATTATTAGAACATCAGGGAGAAAATCTATTTTCCAACTAGGATCAAAGTTTAAAGATATACATGTATTGTCATATGAGTTATCTTGGTCTTCTGTGATTAGGTTGTACTAAACAGATCATTGGCAATGGAGTAAAAATCACTGGCAATGCATAATCTAGATAAAGAAAGAGTAGATGCAGACTTTTTGTAAACAGGATTATTCATAGGATATTTTCTGCATCATGTTTCCATTGGAGGACATAGGAAAAGAGCTCAGAGAGGTGTTGCTACTATAAATAAACCCAATCTTTCAAGGAGTAATAGAAAATGGGTGCTGACAGGGTTCACAGCTTCAACCGTTTTTGCATTTTTATTTCTCAATTGTTCTGCTTCCCAATGCACTTCAATAGATAGTAGAAATGAAGTGCAGAAAACAGACATAACTTTGATAGAGAGCATGAAGTCAGAACAGCAATCCTGCTAAACACAGAAAGCATAGGTGAAGGGAATCAAAAGGTACAAACTTCCAGTTATAAAATAAATGTCATGAGGATATAATGTACAACATGCTGACTATAATTAATAATACTGTATTGCATATTTAAAAGAGGCTAAGAGAGTAGATCTTAAAAGTTCTCATGACAAGAAAAAAAATTATTATAGCTATAAATGGTGATGAATGTTAACTAGACTTATTATGGTAATAATTTTGAAATATATACAAATATTGCAAAATTATGTTTGTACCTGAAACTAATATAAGGATATATGTCAACTACACATCAATTTAAAAAAAAAAAAAGGGGCTTCCCTGGTGGCACAGTGGTTGGGAATCTGCCTGCTAATGCAGGGAACACGGGTTTGAGCCTTGGTCTGGGAAGATCCCACATGCCGCAGAGCAACTAAGCCCATGAGCCACAAAGGCTCCAGCTCTGAGCCTTCTCGTCTGGAGCCTGTGCTCCGGAACGGGAGAGGTCGCGACAGTGAGAGGCCCGTGTACCGTGATGAACAGTGCCCACTCACTTGCCAAAACTGGAGAAAGGCCTCGCACAGAGACGAAGACCCAACACAGCCAAAAAAAAAAAAAAAAAAGGATACAGACCTGTAAAAAAACAAAATAGAATACTGATTTGTCGAACTGGAATTCAATAATGTCTATTTTTTTTATGGTTGTGTTAGTTACTACTTTATATTCAGGAAGTCATTTAACTTTTTTAAGGTTCAGCTTTATTTCATTATATAATAAAAATATAGTATTAAGCTCCCTAAAAAAGTGTTTTTGAAAGTAAAACTATGTAATACTTTCAAATCATAGTGGGTGCTTAATAAACTTAGCTTCTTCTTTCTTAGAATTCCACTTATGTTTTTATTTCTAACGCAATAGTTGCATTCATGTTTTGATTTCAAATTTAAGTCCAGGCCAAACACTATTGTATATAGACAACAATACTTTTAGACTTCTATTCTTAGTGTCATTTGTAAATGTACAAAACTCTACATGTGATATCTCCCTAACATTGTGCTCAGAGAATGTTATATAAATATGAATCTATAATATAATATATAAATATTATGTAAACATTCATTTACTGTTCTCAATCACATTCTAGGAAGAGACATATCATACAGAAGGAAAAGCATACTTTAAAAAGATCAGCAGATAAAATTTTCATAACATAACATCAATTGTCATTATCAAACACATACACACATACAGTTTTAATGTATATACATGTATGTGTATATACATATATAAATATATTTTTATAAGTATATAGAAAATGCAAGTTGATTATTTAAACAAATTATTTGAAAGACCACTAAATATTTTAGTGCTCATGTTATATTTTTTCTTTAGCAGCTCCAACTTAATCATTTAGTGTCATTAACTAGATATTTATACTATAGCATTCACATATTCCCATTTGTCTTCTGGCATTTTATGCTTATTTTGGATTTGTTCCTAAACTTTACGCTGATAAATTTTCCATCATCTCTTTGGTTACAGCTCATTTTATTGTAAGGTTTTTCTAATAATTAATCATCATATGCTGCTTTCTAGTGTAGAAGATGTGTGCATTAGCTGCAGTCTGTTTATTTTGCTTCCCAGTCAGCAATTATAATGCCAAAGTAAATTAAACTAAATTATATTTTTACAGGTTTTGAGGTAAAAATTGATGATAATTGCTGAAATTCTAGTACAGGCATATTGGAAAAACAGTCAAGTAAATTAACTCATGCATAAGACTCATTCATCATATAAAATTATTGATGAAAAATTACTGATGAAAATTAAGCAGGGTTTTTGTTTATATATATTATTTCCACTTGAGTTGTGTATACCTGTGAAAAAATACACTCTTAAAGTTTAAATTTCCTTTGCATAACTTTTTTATTCTGTTGAATGAATTAGTTTTCATTGTCATTTTTAAAGACACTTTCTTAAAATCATCTGAGGTATTCACATGGATTCTTTCAACAATGAATCTCCTACAAATCCCTGGCACACTCTGATATCTCAATGAATATTTTTCAGTGAATAAATTCATGAGTGAATGAATGATTTTCTTTATGTTATAAACTATTGAACATTCAGATTTGTTCTATCATTGAAAAATTCATTTTGTATATAATGTTTTAAAAAAGAAAATAAGATAATCAACTGGAAGCTTTTAGTACAAATTATAGTGTATGTTATGGAAACATATACTATATGTTATAGTATATGTTATAGTATAGTATATTAAGGAAAGTATCCTTTGACAAATGTAACATTTCTAATATGTCCCAATCTCC